>NC_142607.1:17233966-17571827 GCF_041222555.1 Hakea prostrata | reverse complement strand
TCCTCCCAGAGATGTAACAGGTGCTTGCCAAACATCAGAATGAACTAATTCCAGAATACTTTTACTCTTGGAAGAAGATGCATTGAACTTTAATCTATGTTGCTTACTTGTAACACAGTGCTCACAAAAGGGTAATGAAACCTTTGTGAGGCCCGGGAGTAATTTTCGTTCAGTGAGAACCATCAACCCTTGCTCTAACATGTGGCCCAATTTTTGATGTCACACTTTTGTCATCTCTTCCGCAGTACCGGTTTATGCAACTGATGCTTCTACCTCTAGACACGTTTTTCCCATTAATTTGTACAAATTTGCAGTGCCCCTTTCAGCCTTCATTACAACTAGCGCTCATTTGACGATCCTCATTATTCCATTTTGGATGCAGGTCTTGCACCCAATTTCATCTAACTGTCCCAAAGACAATAGATTCTTCTTTAGGCCCTTCACATGACGCACATTTTGAATAGTGCATATCATACCATCATATATCTTCAATTTGATAGTGCCAATTCCAGCAATCTCCAAGGCATGATCATTTCTCATGTACACAAACCCTGTAGAGATAGGTTCATAAATGTGAAACTAATCTCTGCGAGAGGTCATGTGCCATGTTGCTCCTGAATCCAAGATCCAAGCATCAGTGAGCTCCAATCTATCCTTGGATACCGTTCGTTGCTTCTTTGTAAAAAATCTCTCCTTCAGCAATGCACCATTGAGATGTTTCTGCCTTATCTACACCCTTTTTGAATCGACACTCATTTTTTAAGTGTCCCATTCTGCCACAATTATAGCACTTGAAATTCTTCTTACCCCTAAATTTTGACCTCCATTGATTGTGACTCCCACTGGAATCACGTGTCATTGACTTTCCTCGAGTCATAGACAGAGCTTTTCCTTGTTGTGAGCTTGCCTGTCTATCTTCCCTGCCTTTTCGTCTACTTTCTTCTTCAAGAATTGTAGCAGCGACATCATCAAATACTAGATAATCAGAGAGGATATTACTGGTTAAATTGATGATGACTGGGTCATATGAATCTGGAAGACTTTGGAGTAGAATTTCAGCACGTTCCTGTGGTGAAACATTATGTCCCAACGTTGAAAGTTGAGAACATAATAAAATCAGAGTATGTAAATTCTGCCATAATGCTCTGTAATTGATGTAGATTCTGCCATTCGTAAGGTATATACAACTTTCTCTTCCAGAAGATTTTGTTGTGAAGTGATTTGGCTTCATACAATTTGATGAGGTGATCCCAAACCTCCTTAGCAGTTTTCTTCTCTTCTATGCCCGCTAAAATATCGTTAGATAATGCTAGATGCAAATTGGAAAGGGCCATCGCATCTATTTTGTTCCACTTTTAGTTATCTGTGAACTTCGCCGGCCGAACACTGATGGCTTCCAGGTATTATCTTTTATCAATAATGCCTTCATCTTCATTTTCCATAATGAGAATTTCGTGCCGTCAAACTTTCCGATGTCGATCCTTGTTGCCATTGCTTCTATCACGAACTATTTTTGACTACAGAATAACCTCCATTATTTCACGTGAAAAATATCTCCTCAGGTTACCTCCAACTGGTATATTGTTGAACCAAAGTACACTAGGAAAATTTTCAGGAAAGATGGAGGGACATAACCAGTCCGCTTAAATACTAGACTCCTTAGATAAAATTTTCCTAAACATGCACTTAATCACCCAATATACCTTTCTAGGATACCAAAAAAGAAAACAAATACGTGAATAACGACTTTAAAAAATTTCTGCAGCACCTCCGTAGGATGAAAACAAAACCTTGCTCTGATACCACTGTTGGGTTATGAAAAACCCACCGAATGAAACAATCAGCAAATAAGAGAAAAGAAGAACACAAGACTTTAGGTGGAAAACCCTTAAAAGGAAAAAAACCATGGGCAAAAGAAAAAACTCCACTATAGATAAAGAAATATACAAGAGGGAAGATTTTGGGATAAATTACGTGTGGAGAGGGAGGCATCCTACCTTCTCCCATATCTACTCAAACTGGGACTAAAACTCTCAATAAACTCCCACTTATTTTCGATGTGGGATAACAACTCCCACTTCTACTAGATGTGGGACTAAGACTATACAACATCAAATTGATTTTCCCTAGGGTTTAAAGGGGGAAGGTGGGCAGTGGTGTTGTTTATTTTTTTGGAGGGTTGTGGGAGTGGTGTTCGGCAATGAAGCGGTGGTGGGTGACTTCTTGCAGGATGAAGGAAGAAGATGGGTGAAGGGGGAATCTCCTCACACCCTATTGGAATAGGTAAGGGTATTTTAGTCAAATTGCATTTATTAAACACTTTGAGGGTATCTTGAGTTCTATTAATAGGGTCTAACCCCAACCGTTAAGCCAAATGTAATATTGGGTAGACAAGGGACTTAACCCGAGTTTTGGTCCATTTTAAGTGACTCAAACCTAAGAAACTCAAATTGTAAAATCCAGCCCTATCCTAACCCTGACCCTAACCCGGATCCACTGTTGTTTATAGGTCCGGAGACCCTAAGCGGTGGTATAAGAGACTTTTGGACCCTTTTGATTGATAATTATAAGTCGGAGTTCGAGCCCATGGATTTTGATGCTAATACCCCTTACTTGAGTACATTGTCGGTGTTTAGTGAGAATCTGCGCATCGAAGAAGAGTGAATTAGTTGAAGTACCTAATGGACTCTCATGCACAATCCAAAGGTATTTCCCGAAACTAGACTTCTTGATTGAGTTGTAGAAGAAAACCCCATTCAATTTGACCATGTATAGCCCTCCAAATCCCTTCCCGAAGTTGCTGAACTAAATCTGATTTTCTATTGAATTCTGTTTTGGTCGATCCTCTTTGGTCGATGCCATCAACCAAAGACCATTGACCAAAGTTTCCCAGACTCGAAGTTAATGATTCTTTGAAATATTCGCTATTCTATTTATACTAGCCTCATGTTTTGAGCCATATTCCAATCATTATCACTCCTGAGAACGTGAGGAGAGCTTCCCAAAGCACCTCCTAGGCATTTGTGAAGAAGATTCCACCCAAATCATTGCTAATCATTGTTCTTTGTCTCCATCAACAACTACAAGGTATGATTCATCACTCCCACTCTCTATTCTATTCTTTTCTACTCTTTTCTACTCCTTCTATTGCTGTTGAGACCTTGGAGATGGTGCTGCAACCTTGCAACCATCATTCCAAGTGTCCACTCTTACTTAACCTATGATTCTCTCCCTTGTTCATTGATGTTATGCTCTCATTTCAAGCCTTGCATAAACATTCTTTGATTTTCTTCTTAACTTCATGCTTTCTTGTCTAAAACTGAGATACATAGTGTGCTATGTATATGTTTATCACTAGCATATGATCCTAATCAAATTCCTATAAGTTCCCTTAGCTAATGCATGCCTTTCCAATGCAATGCAATTGATTTCAATCCATGCTATGATGCTTGTCTATTGAACTTAGTACCTCAATTTGGGGCTTTCTATTTAGACCATTAGATGATGTTAATTCCTTGATTTGTAGTGTCCTTATACTGTTCTTAAGCATCCCTCCAAGTTCCGGATCGATCCGAACCTCGGAAGACCAATTTCGGACCAAAATCCCCAAAACCCATTATGCAGCCTTGAAGACAATTTTGGTCGATCCTCTTTGGTTGATGCCATCGACCAAACTTGTTGCTGACAGCAACCTTAGCCAATTTTGACCCGTTCGACATCCGATCTTCCCGATTTCTTCTCTAACCTCTTATTTATGTTTGTTTAGGGTCTTATCACTACTTTTGGATCATTCCTTGGTAATTCTTGATTCGTCACCAACTCAACCTAAGGTAAGGATGGTTATCTCCATAAACACATAGGCTATGAACTTATGTTTTGGTGCTTATACTTAGTGAACATAGTCTCTTAATTGCTCTCGAATATTATAGGACTGCTATACATGTTTTAGAACTGCAGTAATGTGATTTTATACTCTCTTGTTATAATGATTTATCATTCTTGTACTTGTACATATGATGGATCACTTCGATATTATAATTTAATTTTTATCATGATGATGTATCAAATGTATGATATATGATGGACTTGAGTATGTGATTGCTTAGGTATAACTTGGGATTGGGGAGTGTCCTTTTGACGCTTTTGTCCTTGGGCATCGGAGGGAATAGTATGGGATGTTCTCCGAAGGTGCCTATCGACACTTTCCCGGGTTATTGGATGACATACATAGGATTGTCTAGTTGTGTGCCTAGGATTGTCCTTGTCGTGTCAGACCCGAATCGAAAGGGCATTGAGACCGAACGACCCGTGGTAGTGTATGGTTTGATGGGCGCTCAAGACCGGTAACAAACCCGGGGGAGGACATAAACCATGCTACGGATACCCGAAAGGGGTCATTTATTGGTAGGGTTGCAAATAGCTAGACTTGGGCTCACGGGCGCTCGAAGATCGGTGGGTCATATCCATGAGAGGACGTGAGAGCTTCCTGTCTACTATTTGTGGATGACCAATAGGGTTGATGAGTCCAGTGGGTAATATCCGTGACTCTAGTGTGAAGGATATCGGAAAGGATCCCGGGATAGGAGGAATAGACATATCCGGATCTGACTTGATACGATTGAGTAGATGACTTGCATTGGGCTAGGCTTTACCTTGACATGCGCCAATACTTAGACCAAATGGTGATGTGAGAGAGCGGTGATTGAAACCCCAACCATGGATTTGTCCGAGAGGGATGCAGGACCCAATTCCCCCCGGTATTGAGTGATTGAGACATACCTAAAGAAGTATGGTGCTATGGCTTAAAGCATGTCTACCATAGAGACTAGCATTCATAGAGTTAGAATCATATTTGCATCATATATTTTATATCACATTGCATTATGTTATAATTTGTATTTACATGATTATGAATTATGGAATAACTGCCTTGCTGAGTTCTTTTGAACTCATTCCTTTTGTGCAAATGTTGTTAGATTTTTCCGCAGGTATTGAAGACTCTGATGGCACATTCTACGAAACGGACTTTGATCCCTCATACTACCCTCCGGGTGGTAGCTACGGTGAATATCAGAGTTATGGTGCCGAAGAGGATTACTCTACGTACCAGGGTTAGCCCTACTATAGTGAGGGAGCGGCCGTGCTGGGCTTTCTTTGTTCACACTTTTGAAGAGACAATTATCAAGATAGAAGAAACCCTTGCTTAGTGCCCCATTTCCCTGGATTTTGTTAAACATTTGGGATATGTAATTAACTTCCTTGAGTTACTCTTTAAACATGGGATTGTAACGTAACTTGATTTTTACTACTTTTCCGCTGCCTTTGAGAGAGTGGCTTTCACTCATTTTCTCATTCTTATGATTACACTTATACATTTGGTATCACATATTTCCGCACTCTGATTATTTGATCTTATCTTATTCATTGTTCATGATTGTGTTGTCACGTATGTGGGAGGCATGGTCCCTCGATGCTTGATCCTTGGACTGTGGATCACATTTCCAGGTATGCCAGATAGGGTACCGGCTGGGTGGATGTGACACAAATTACAAATTTAAAAAAGAAATCTCAAAACTAATTAAATTATGTTTGAGACAAAAAAAATGTTCCCGCATATATCTATCCATCTATGACTAAATTGTACTGTTTTAAATTATGAATGAGATAAGCCCAATATAAATTGTCTATAGCGTGGTGAGTTACTCCATTGTCCTTGTAAATCCCTCCAATATGGAGGCTAGAAATGCAAAAGATAGTTTCATTGTTGGAAATATGATATCATAAGCAATTGTATAAGACAAATAAGATACTACAATAAATATTAAGTACAAGAATTTATTTGATTTGAATGGGATGGGCAACCTTCTTGATGAAAGATGTAGTTACGCATGTCCTTGTTGTGATACTCGAACAATAACTATCAGGGTTAAGATGCACCATATGCACTTTCTTTAAGGTATTTAAATGCCTAGTTTATACTATCACATCCCCCCAGGCAGTACCCATTTACCCAAAAATCTGGAGGTGTGATCCACAACCCCAAAGATCAAGTCTCAAACAATCAGCTAACCATTCCACACAATAGTCCAATCATGAGCAAGAATAAATCAATGTATTAATATTAATAAAGAATAAAATCAAATGTTAAAGATTTTAAAAGGATCTCAAAACATAATCAAAGTGCAAAAGTGATGTCAAATAATCGAAGTGCGGAAGTAAAGTCAAAATAATGTATACAACTAAAAAGGAAAAACGAAAGGATCAAAATTATCGTAAGTGTTACATTAGGTACGTATAATTAAGTAAAATATAGTTTTTAAATTTAAAAATCTTAGTATCACAGACTGTAAAGATCAGTTCATGAGTCGAGCTAATTTTGGTACGCGTAGTCGAGACACTAACATTCTTTACGTTGAACGTCATAGTCGCCAAAATCTTGTACACTGTACAAATCGATGTCATTGTCTCGTGTTCTTGGATCTCGGTAACATCTATATCTGCAACAAAATCTAAAACAACATTGTCCCCGACACGTGAGCTCAAAAGAACTCAGCGAGTAGTTCACAAACAAATAACCAATATCACAATCTAAATCAATATATTACAAGGTCAATATGATATGAGACAAAATGCAAGAGTGCAACTATACTCTAACAGAGGCTAGTCTCTAATGGCAAACACACATTAAGATAGAACACCAACCTCCTCTGGGAATGTATCGTCACTCTAATCTCTCATAGGTTAGTTATCGGTCTTGAGATCCCAGGTAAGGGGTCAAGGCATCATTCTCGGCCTATCACCATGGCTGGGGTTTAGATCACCACTCTCTCACCACCATTGGTATGAGTACTAACACATGTCAGGGTTATACCTAGCCTAGTGCAAGTCAACTACTTAGTCACATCAACCTAGGTTCAGATACTTCCCCTCATGCATCTCACAATATTGGTTTAGTATCCTTCCCTACTAGAGTCGTTGCATCTTATGGCACCAACCAACTCGAACTATGCTGACTCTTAACCCTATTGGTCATCTACATTTAATGGACGGAAAGCTCTCATGTCCTCTCATGGGTTGGTTACAGGTCTTGAGCGTCCATGAGCCCAAGTCTATTATATGCAACCCTATCAATGAATGACCCTCACAATGTAGTTGTGTCCTCTCACGGGTTGGCTACCAATCTTAAGTGCCCACTACCCCACACTGCTGCCACGGGTCACTCGGCATCAATATCCACACCGATAGGGTGTGATATGGCGGGGTTTCTAACCAAACACAACTAGACTTCCTAATTATGACATCCAATGATCATGAAAAGTGCCAAAGGACATCATAGGATTGTGTCACATACCACCTCCATTGATGTCCCAAGACAGAAACACCCGAATGGTATTCCCCAATTCATAATCACAAGCTACATTCGCATTACAAGATGGTTTCAATCACATTCTCAAGTCACAAGTCATTCCAAGTCCAAAATGTCATATATGAATAACATCATTAATCATCTATATTCTGAAATTTAAGAGTCATAATAATCATGCCTAAACCCTAAAACAACAATGCGTAGTCATATAATCAAGTTTCATAACAATAAAAATGTAACGAAGGTTATATGCAAGTGAACGTCCTCACCTTGTTATTGAATTGCAACATTTGAAAATTAGTTCAAAGAGTGAGTTCATGCTTCCCAAAAAGTCCTATTAACATGTTGGTTCAAAGTTAGAAACAACCCTCGAGGTTTGGTGTTGAAAAGAGAACAAACAACCAACTTGGCAATGGGTGGGTTGTTTGGGTAGGTTGTCTGGGGCAACCAGAGCAATCAACTCAACCATGAATCTGCCAAAGCTGGGTTGGGTAGCTTGAGGCAACCAGAGCTCTGTGTACAGACAAATTTGGCTTAGATCGTAAGGAAACTTCTCGTTTGAGTTCTAAACTACTCCGAAATTATTTAGAAAATTTTGAAATCATACTAGAACATAATCAATGATAGTTTAGATATCAAACAAAACAAAAAGAAAAAAAACCTAACGAATCGGTCAAAACAAGAGAACTAAAACGAAGAAGATGAATACTAACCTTTTAGAAAGCGAAATGACAATCAAAAACTTTGACGGACACTTTCCACATCTTCCTTCACCTTGGAGAGGGTTCTCTTGAGGAGCTTTGACGTTTTCTGACGGCTTTAGAATATAATGACACGTTTTAGAACAAAAAATCATTGAATAGGGCTTAAAAAACATCAATTTCCCAAAATACCATTTTTCCCTGAGGGTGGGTGGGTCGCCTAGGGAGTTCAGAGAGGGCAATCCACCCCTGGTACTTTTGCTCCATGAGTGGAATTGAGGCTCTAAATGCCCTAGCTCAGTCTTGGGTCATTTTCTATGTTATAGAAGAGTCTTACCTGATTTTTTGGGACTTTCTACATGTGTCATCACTATACTCTTGATCCATCTACCAAGTCTGTCAACCTCCGCGTTAGATCTTCCATAATCTGACAGAACTCCCAACTTGGCATCATCTCCATCTACTTCCATTGGTTCAAAGTCTAATCCAATGGTCTCAACTTGGATGGCCCATAGTTGTCTTCTACCTGCACTCCGGGTTTTTGGATCTACAATACGGATTTTTGGGTTAGGGTTTTGCGGGATTTTACATATGCACTTTGGGTAACTGTGTGTTTTTACCTCCAAGATCAATCAACCCTTCCATCGCAATGGTGCACTCTAAAATACAATAGTAATTAGGGATCTAAAAGTTGCATCCACCAATCATTTACAATAACACGTTAAAGAAAACAATGTTTCCAAAAATAAATGTAAAATAAGCAACACCTCCTACCTTTATATAGAAGAGTAACATATACCACTTAGAGTAATCTCCAAATGGTATGCTCAAACATGCCTCTTATCTTAAGACTTGTTTAATAGCCATTATTAGCCTTCCAAAAGACACATGTTGATTATTTAGGTGTACATTAGAAAAAGACCCAACTCTAAAATTAAAAGAAATTTTGAATTTTCAAATAAAACCATTAAAAATACAAAAATTCCCCCACAATATTCAAGATTTTGGAAAATAAAACAGTATTAGACATAATAGGCTACATTGTCATAGGTGTCTGTTAGACTTGAACCTATACTAATTACTAAGACTAATGAACCATGCTACAAAGTACATGTGAAATTCTGAACTTTTCTAATTGCGTAACTAGCAAGCTCATCACCATATCCTATCACTTGACTTTACGTGATTCTCATTTATAAAACTTTATTTTAATAGAAAAAACCTATAAATTTTTTTGACATTTTTCCTCTAAAAGAGAACAAGCCTTGTCCAAGATCTCGGCCTTGTGAATGTTTAGAGAATCCTTTCAAATTCTCATCAGAAAGCTACCTTACTTCTTACATTCACTTAAGTCAACCAATATGCACCATATTAACACACCCCTACACATCATAGGTACAAGCAAATTAATAGCTTATTGTTCAATCTCTTTCATTGTGGTGATACCATTTGACCATAATATTAGAATGAACTTATTAGTACTTGTCAGGTCATCTAATGACTTCGTTGTTCACCCTTTGAACCTAATTCATGATTGAAACTTTTTTACATAGGTTGGTTGTTCATCACATGACCTATTGATAGACTTTTAAAGTTCATTCATTCAAATGACAACCAAAACTTTACATAATTTCTAGTCAAACTATTTCATTGGCTATACATTAATAGTAGCGCTACTTTATTAGTCTCACCACATAGATGTATACAAGACCTAATGTCCTTGCCACTGAAAGATATATGTATTTAGACTCAATGTCTTTTTACCAATAAATAAATAAATAAAACTCAATGTCTTTATTCCTCTATTGATCACACCATTTACCATCCATATAAATGCTTATCTAATGATCATCATCACATATTTTTCATTAATTCCTTGGCCTTGTGGCTTTGGTCCTGTTTTTTTAAAAAGGTAGGCATTGTGGGGGGCCTTTGGGGCAAATGAATCAAAAAATATCCGCCACCCCATTTTTTTTTTTTTTTCTCCTTCGGTGGTTTCTATAGTTTGGCGCACCAACCCATTATCATCTATTGATAAAAACAAAACACCTAAACCCCCCCTCTCCCTTTTTTTGGGGGGTGGGCCAAGGGACGAAACAAAAAAATTAATCATTAAATAAATTTTCTTTTCTTTTCCCACACCCCCCCCTTTGGTTTTTTTTTTTTTTTAATTATATTTATTATGGATGTCCATTACCCCAAAGAGATTGTACTTACAATTGAAGATCTCAATTACCTCAGGATGCAATATTGGTGAAGATCACAACCATCTCATTACACAATGTTGGCAGTCAATATTTTCATCCTATGCACCTTCTATCTTGGGTAGCAATCTATCCTTCCATATCAAGAATATCTTATTGTGTGCAAGAATCATATATTGTATTTCTATATCAGAGTAGATGTTCATTCTACTATAAATATGTAATACACTCAATTGAATGAATCAGTTCGATTGACTCATCTTAGTCTTTCTTCTTTGTATCTGATATATTTCTCTTTATTTTATAACACGTTATCAAGACGATTCCGCAAGAACGAATCGCTCGAAGTATTGCGTTTGAGAAGAAAGACAGCAGACTATGTATCATTATGTTTTCTATTCCAAAGTGAAAAGAATGATCGACCTCCTCGCACGTTTTTGTAAACAATGGAGTTTACCTTGTCCATCTTGAAATGTAAGTGCATCATGATAAAAAGGTATGTGTTTTATTGAATCTAAGAATCAATCAAATAATAAGATATTATGTTGCTTTAACGATTGTGGTTTTATTTATTGTATATAGTGGTTGCTAGCTTTGCACCACAAATATTGTTAAATGCACCGAAGTTGCAAGATTTGAAATTGTAAATGAATACAGCTTACGAGATGCACATGAAGTTGCAAGATTTGAAACCGTAATAAGTACCGCCCGCAGATGCACTTGAAGTTGCAAGATTTGAAATCGTAAATGAATACAGTTCTGCAGATGCACATGAAGTTGCAAGATTTGAAACTGTAAATGAATACAGTCAGCAGATGCACATGAAGTTGCAAGATTTGAAACGAAAGGAACAGAAGTGCGAGGGAAGAAGATTTGAAACGTAAATAAATACAATTTGTAGTTTTTGAAATTAATTCTCTTTTGAAATTATAAGGAGAAAATATTATTCATGAAAATATCCCAACAAATTTTCAAGTTTCAGATTTGTTGTTACAATAGTAATATTGTAAAAGGAGTTTTAAGAAATACTCTGAATGATATCATGCCTATTTGTGGGGAGTAAAATAATGGACTATTAATGAAAAGTCATGAAGCTCGCCTTATTGGTTCTGTTCCATTCCCTGAAGTGAATGCAACAATTCATGATATGCCTGAAAGAAGGCAAAATTAAAATTATGGTCATGACTGTGGAAGAGGATGAGACAAAAGACGGAATAATTACCGTCATTATTATGGAAATAAATAAGAGAATAATAAGGATTCTCAATATAACAATTCAAGGAGTGAAGATAATATTTGTTACCAATGTGGTATGAAAGCCATTAGACATGTATCGTCATACTCCACAATATTTAATTAAGCTTTGTCAAGCCTTAATTAAAGAAATAAAAATAATGTGGAGATAAATTAGATTTTCCAAAATCATGATACTTGAGCAATTTTTGCCTATAAAAGGAATGATTTTGATGGCCTCACGGATACTACATATATAGATGCCGCAAACTCTTTGAAGAAAATAGTTGAAGATTTGATTATGTAATTCTTTTCTCTTCAAATCTCATCTCATATGTTAGTTTATCTTAAATTTAATCTTTTTCTTCTACAATTTTTTTTATTGACTTTCTATATATCTTTTAATATATTTTGTTTCATTTTGATGAAGAATGTGAATATTCCCTTATATGTCGTGGACGATATTATACCGAGAGAAAAATATACATATTTCTCTTATTTGATGATGCGGAAGCCAATGTTCATATAAAATCGGTAGTACAACATTGATTGGAAGCTCCGGAAGAGCTAATCTATTATTATCTGGGAGATAAAATTGGTTATAAATAATTCATTATTTTGTAGTAAGTCTCAAAGAAACTTATTAAGTTTCAAAGCTATTTGCCAAAATTATTATCGGATTGAGACTACAAATAATGGTATAAGTAAATATCTATACAAAGTTATTAGATATTTCTCCCAATTTGTACTAACAATATCGCATGGTTGAAACACATGCTTGGGTAAATCAAATGAACATTGATTCCAATAATTTTATTATTTGGCATGACCGGTTGGACCATACCGGATCAAGTATGATGCGAAAAATTATTGAAAATTCAATTGTCATCCATTGAAGAACGAAGATTCTTCAATTAAGTGAATTTTCTTGTATTGTTTGTTCTCAAGAAATATTTATTATTAATATTCACCAGCTAAAGTTGAGATTGAACATTCTACGCTTTTGAAACGTATAGAGGGTGAAATGTATGGGCCCATTCACCCATCATGTGGACCATTCAGATAATATATGATTTTAATAGATGCATCTATAAAGTGGTCACATGTATGTTCATTATGAACTCGCAATTTGGTGTTTGCAGATTGTTTGCTCAAATAATGAGATTAAGAGCATAATTTATGAATTATAAGATAAAGACAGTTTGTCTTGATAATGGTAGAATTTACATCAGGCTTTATGATTATTATATAACAACTGAGATCACAGTTGAATAGCCTGTTGTTTATGTTTATATCCAAAATGGTTTAGCAAAATCATTTATTAAATGTCTCCAATTAATAGCTAAACCATTGGTTATGAGAACAAAGCATCATTTGTACGCATCGGGCCAAAAGGTTGTCATAAATTCTCCCTATTACAATTGGCTTATGGTCGAAGCCAAATATTTCTCATCTTAAAATTTTTGGATGTGCGGCTTATGTTCTAATTGCTCCACCACAAACAAGACAAAGATGAGTTCCCAAATAAAGTTGGGAATATATGTTGGATATAAATCTCCTTATATAATGCAATATATTGCCAATGATAGGAGATTTATTTAATGAATTAGTTTTTCCAACATGAGGGGGAGAGAATAAACAGTTGGAAAAAGAGATTGATTGTATGCATTATCATTATCTCATTAGATCCTCAGATCGAGAACCGTGAACTTGAAGTTCAAAGGATAATGCAATAAATATTATAAATCAACGCCAGATTTGTTGACTTGCTAAGAGTTACTAAATCTCATATTCCACTGTAAATGCTCCAATTAGAATTGATGTCCCAAGCAGGACAATCTATCAGAGCAAATGATCAAGATGGTCATAATATGGAGACAATTGATTATGAAGATCCTGAAGACATAACTTTCTATAAAACCCCGAAGAGGTTCAGGTACCGAAAATAATGAAGAGATCTCGATTAGTTATGTCATTGCAGAAAAAGATGGAACCGAAAAGATAAAGTTGTCGACAACATTTTTGTATATTATGTTATTGTTGAAATAATACATCAAGACGAGGATCTTGAATATAAATTTGTTGATGAATATAAATCAAGAAATGATTGGCCAAAATGTAGAGACGCAATTCAAGCAGAATTGAATTCGCTTGAAAATAAAGTTTTTGGACATGTAGTCCAACATCTCAAAGGTATAAAGCCAGTGGGTACAATTGAGTTTTTCAAAAAATGAAATGAGAAAAAGAATGAAATCGTGATATATAAATCATGAATTATGGCACAAGAATTTTCGCAGATGCCGGCATAGATTACATGGAAATATGTTCTCTTGTGGTGGATGCAATCACCTTCAGATATCTTATTAACTGGGCAAGATATGAAAATTTTGACATGCGTCAATGGATATTATTAAAGCCTATTTATATGGCTCACTCGAGTGTAAAATATATATGAAAATCCTGAAGGATTCAAAATGATGAAGCATATAAAAATTCCTAGGAAGTTTGCTCAATAAGGCTTCAAAGATTATCAAGGCATATATGGTAATCTCCTTAGTGGATATTTACTAAATGAAAAGCATAAAAATGATCCAATTTATTATTGTGCCTTTATTAAAGGATATGGATCTAATTTTAGTAAGTATATATGATGATGATTTAAATATCATCGAAACTCCTGAAGAGTTTCCAAAAGCAGTAGATTATTTTAAGAAAGTTGAAATGAAAATCTTGGAAAGACAATGATTTGTCTTGATTTGTAAATTGAGCATTTGACGAATGAAATATTTGTTCATCAATCAACTTATATAGAGAATATTTTGAAGAGATTTTATCTAGATAAAATACATCCATTGAGTACCCCAATGGTTGTGAGATTGTTCAATATAAAGAAAGATTCATTTCGACCCCAAGAAAACAATGGAGAATTTCTTGGTCCCGAAGTACCATATCTTAGTGCAATTGGGGCATTAATGTATCTTGCTGATAATACACAATCGGATGTAGCATTTTCTATAAGTGTATTAACAAGATTTATTTATTCTCCAATACGAAGACATTGAAATGTTATAAAACATATATTTCAGTATATTTGAGAAATTATTGACATGATATTATTTTATGAATGTGGATATCAACTTACTAGTTTTGCAAATGCAGGATATTTATCTGATCTACATAAAACTAGATCTCAAACATGCTATTTATTTTCAATTGAATGTTAGCTATTTTATATTTGGTTAAGATCAATGATACAACACATTCATGAAGCATGCAATCTTCTACTAGAAGAAGGGAATTTCAACAATATTATATGAAGATTATGCTGCATGCAAAGCTCAATTGAAGGGATGATACATCAAAGAAGATAGAACGAAGCATATTTCACCGAAATTCTTCTTCACTCTTGATCTTCAATGAAATGGTGAAATATATGTTCATTGAATTCGCTCAAGTGATAACTTGACGAGTTTATTTATTGAAGTGTTGCCTACTTCAGATGTTGAGAAGTTGGTATATAATAATGGAATGTACGTATTCAAAGATACTCAATGATGTTATCATCGGGGGAGTAAAATACGTGCTTGCACTCTTTTTCCCTTAACCAAGGTTTTGTCCCACTGGGTTTTCCCGGTAAGGTTTTTAATGAGGCAGCTACCAATACGATTATTTAGATATGTATACTCTTTTTCCTTCACTAAGATTTTTTTCCCACAGGGTTTTTCTTAGTAAGGTTTTAACGAGGTACATTATCTATTGATGGACATCCAAGGGGAGTGTTATAAATAATATTTATTATGGATGTCCATTACCCCAAAGAGATTGTACTTCCAATTGAAGATCTCAATTACCTCAGGATGCAATATTGGTGAAGATCACAACCATCTCATTACACAATGTTGGCAGTCAATATTTCACCTATGCACCTTCTATCTTGGGTAGCAACTATCCTCCATATCAAGAATATCTTATTGTGTGCAAGAATCATATATTGTATTAATCGGAGGAGGAGGTTAATTAAAAAAAAAAAAGAAAAAAACTAAATAGAAAGAAACATGTTTGAGGTTTTGTTATATTTTATTTTTTTTGGTTAAAAAATATTTTATATAAAAAAAAGGGGTTAACAAAAATTGTAAAAAATGAAAAAAAAAAAAAAAAAAAAAAGGGAAGGGGAGGTGGGAGGGGGGGGGGGGGGGAAAAAAAAAAAAAAAAAAAAAAAAAGAAAGTGGGGGGAGGGGGGGGGGGGGGGGGGGGGGGGTTGTGTTTGTTCCTTTTTGGGAGAAAGGAGAGATGGGGGGGGGAGAAAAAGAAAACCAGCCCCCGCCCGCCTTCTCTCTACAACTCATCGTTTCTATGCCTCCTTGTTTTGGCTTTCATCTCTGTGGAACGGCGGAGGGAAATCTTATTTCTTCGTCGTTCCACTGAAGTTCCTTTTTACTGTTTTTTTATGGATTTTTTTTTAATTGTTTGTTCAATTCTGGCATTACAGAGATGCTTGTTCTTGTCGGGACACAAGAGAAAGCATGATCACTATGGTTGCTGCAAAATGGATCGTTGTCTCGCTTTCATAAGCGGTGATTTTGACACTATCGTAAAGTTGAATGTGAATCATTCCTAATCACTAGACATCAAGGAAAGATACAAAGAATGGTGATTTCGGTACACATACCCCCAAACTTAAAATGAACAGTGTCCTCACAGCGAAAGAAAGAAAAATAAAATAATGAAAAAACAGAGAAAAAGAAGGAGAACAAGACTTCCTTGAATCAACAACGTATCTGCTGCATCATCATGAATGTGAACACTGAGCAGATGCGAAGAGAGAGTGTTGTGATGTCGTTGTAGTATAGTGGCAAGTATTTCCGCCTATCACGCTGGTGACCTTGGTTTGATCCCCGGCAACGGTGCCAAAAACTTAACGGTATTACTAAATGAAGTCTTCGGTGGTTAGTTACCACCGGAAGTTACATGTGGATAGTAGTTGCAACCCTACTTTTTCATGTTAATTTACCCTTTCTTTCTTCTTCTTCTTCTTCTTTTTTTTTTTTTTTTTTGGTTGAGGTAACCTTTAATTTACCCATTGAACTTGTATTACAACACCAAGACAGTCATAAGCCCAACTCATCAACGATGTAGACCAGTTAAGTATGGCCCACTCGTGTTTGTGATGGTTTTTTTACACTTTTACGTATAGACGTGAGTAAGCCGATATCATACTTTGACTGAAATTAGTAAATAGATTCGAGTCCGGATCCGGATCCTCATCCAGTTGGGGGAGCACTCTATGCTCTTGACGGCTTCTAAACCACACAAACATGTGGGGCCCACAGGTGAAAAACACTTTTTAGAAAAAATAAAAAAAAATTTCAAATTTTCACTTGTGGGCCCCACATGTTTGTGTGGTCGGAAAGTCGTCGTCTGTACTCTCCTGATGGGTGAGGATCCGGACTCAATAGATTCAACAAAAAACAAAAAAAAAAAAAAGAAAAAGAAAATAGATACGAATTGACCACGTGTCAGTATGCTACTGGTCAACATCCGTAAGAGGCTATGACTAGGATTCTCATATTTTTAATTCCATTACTGTCCCTATATTGAACCGCAAATTTCTATAATTCTCGTCACGAGTCTCACGACTCAGGATTGAGACTTCAAGGAAGTCCAAGTCGAAGGGAATTCGGACAACTACCGCCTCTGGCCGTTTGATTACGTAATTGCAAAAATTGAAGTCTTCCATTACAACAAGTCTCTGGCTCTGAGGGTTTTATCAAACTACCAGATCGGAGTTGAAAACCCTAGATCGATGTCAATCATTGTCATCTCTTCTTCGATTTGATTTTCAATCTCTCCAGGGTGGTTCTGTTCGGTTAGAATCGAGAAATTCTGTGTGTGAGTAAATTTTTTTTCTTCCTTTTTTTCAGTAAAATAGTGATTAAGGTATGAGGCTTTGGATAAAGTATGAATTTTTTGGGGTTCTGTTTTGATTGGATTTGAAATTCAGGGTTAGGTTGTTTGAAGAGTAGATGGCGGCAGAAGGTGAGGAAGAGGTTGAGTATGAGAGTGATCCAGAAGAGGCGTTGTTGCCCTTGACGATGCGGAGGAGGGAAGCGAGCGATGATGAAGAAGGAGATGAAGAGGAGAGAAAGAAGTCTCCGAGGAATGATCCGAGGTCTGTGATCGGTTCAGATGGTGAATCGGAGGGTGAAGGTGGAGCACCTGCGTATGATGATGAAGAATCTGAGATAGAAGAAGAGGAAGAAGAGGAGGAGGAGGAGGAGGAGGAGGAGGTGGTGGTGGTGGAGGAAGAAGAAGAAGTTGAAGAAGTGTACGAGGAAGAAAAGGAGTATGAGGAAAGAGGCAGTGAGGGAAGAACTGATGT
Organism: Hakea prostrata; assembly: GCF_041222555.1. Classification (NCBI taxonomy): domain Eukaryota; kingdom Viridiplantae; phylum Streptophyta; class Magnoliopsida; order Proteales; family Proteaceae; genus Hakea; species Hakea prostrata. The sequence goes on along the minus strand of NC_142607.1, from coordinate 17,553,944 downwards.
CGATGCGGGTAAAGTCGAGATTCAGGTTGCAGCGCCAGATTCTGGTGGAGATGCGGGACAATTAAGCAGAGAACCAAACGAATTTCAAAGTGAGAATCAGAATCAGGCGGAAGATGAGAGGAAGGAGAACGAGCCATATGCTGTGCCGACTGCTGGTGCTTTTTACATGCATGATGACCGGTTCAGAGACAATGGTGGTGGTCGACACAGGTACTGATTTTGACGCTTTGGTGTTTCTATTTGTTGACAAATTGTAATGTTTTTACAAGTTTCCAGAGTGTCATGTCATGATTGCAAGACAAACTGTCTTTGACACTCATTTTCAGTAATTCTATTTGGTCTTAAGAGTAAAACATGAATTACATATGCTCTTTGTTTCTTAACATGTTGCACAGGTGGATTCCCTTTAGTTGCATGAACAAACCTCACTTTCCTAGCATTTTTCTTCTGTATTGAAAGATATATGCAAAATCTAATTTGTTGATGGATAAACGTTCTTGTATCAATTTTAAGGTGGCTTCTTGATCGATGCATTTGTTGCTTGTATTGTTGAAACTCTATACATGGTTCTAGTTTTCAATTTGCTTGCCCCTAAATCTAAAAACTAGTTCTCGCTCATCTGAATCAGAGCACTTATCTGTCTTCTTTGGTATTTGGTTATCTGTTTTAACGAACTGAAAGCTTTTATGCGTTCTTCGGGTGGAGGCACATAATTATATCTTTTGTTAAAATTGCTAGTAAGTGTAATGACTACCATTACCTGTATCTACCAAGAAACTTTTTTTTTTTTTTAGTTGGGGAGGAGGGTTTTAGTATAGCTGTCTGAGATCTTGAGAGTAATCCTTATAGCTTAAGAAATGTAAGGGTGTTGCAAGAACTATGTCTGGGAGAATGTGCCACTCTAACCTTCCCAGCTTCCTTTCTAGGATAATTTCACTTTGCACCTTTAGAGATACTTGTGGTGCCTGACATGGAGAAATCCTGGAAAACCGAACATCAATATTTAATACCAAGGTATTATTGCATGCAAGGCTAATGTAGCACTTTAGTATCGTTTTGGTTCATATTTGTTACTATGTAGGGCATTTTCTACTAACATGGTTAAGAACTAAGATTTTAGTGAGCAGCTGATCCGTCTTGAAATAAACATTCATGCTAAATGACCTTTTACTCCTTTTGCCTTGTTGTTTTACTTCTAAAACTGGCTTACTGTTCAGTTAAGTAACTGAAACTTATATGAGTTAGGAAGGAAGACTGTGCAAACATTTTATGTTTAAGCCGATGAGAAATATCTGACTATTTACTAGGTTTGGGGCTATATAGCATGGAAGATTTTGTGATGAAAGCATCAAAATCAATCTAATGTTCTTTGCTAAACCCTGTGATACCAAATTTTAGTCATGCCAGCTGAAAAAAGATGAAACTGCTTTTGTGACATCAGAGCTATCACAGCCACTATGAAAGCTAATTTGGCAGTAAACAGCCACCCTTACAGACTGTGGCTACTGTTTCTAATAAAACTTGAAAGGAGGAATTGAGTCAATTGACACCCAACAGCCACTCTGACGGGTACCTTGTACACACCTTTGTTTTTTAGTAAACCCAAAAGTCATGGTCTGTTAGAAGCTGGCTCTTAAGTTATGATGTAGCATGTAATTTGGACTTGAAATGACCAATCTACCCTCATCTTCCCCCAACTCTCTGTTCGATCCTGATCCCACTTCTGGCCCAAGACACAGATTTCAGCCTATTTAAAAACTCTCCATTTTCACAGAAGAAAGTCTGCAAGGAGAGTGAGGAGTACAGATTGTCACCAGCAACTGGACCTCTCATCTGTTGTGGTTTCTTCTGACCATCACTCTTGTGAAGAGAACAAAGGCGAGCAGAATTCAGTAGTTGCATTGACTTCATAGTACACTTCCGAAGTTGACTCTTCTTTCTTGATTCCAGTGTTAGGTAATGAGAACATCAAGAAAACATGGTAAAATGTCTGAAAGAGTTGGGGTTCCTAGGACAGAGCAGTGACCAGTGAAATTGGAGAGAAAACAGAGTGGGGGTAAAACAGGGAAGAAATAGACAAGTTTCAGAGATTTAAAGTTTAAATTATCTGATGTAACGTTGCAATGTACTACAACTTTCAGTCAGAAGAGAATCCACTTCACCACAAACTGAAATCCAAGTTTCTAAACTGAGGTGATTAGCTGGAAAGGCAGTAAGAGAGGGCTTGCCTATACTTTGTAAAGCTAAGATAAGCTAAGTTGAAAGCCTGAAACTGATCTGACTGGAAGTGTCTGGCATCTTTACCATCTTGAAAGGTCTAGAAATCCCATGGTTATGGAACCCCGTGGATGATAACATTTGGTGCAGTGATTTCCACTTCGTTAATGGCCAAAATCCCTTTGAAATCAAACCCCTTTGTAATTTCAAGTTTTTGACCCAGAACCAAGGTCCTTAGGTGGGCTTTTTAGGGTATAGCAAGTCCAGTTCCCCGTACATGAATGAGTAAGATGAGATACAGAACTTCACATGCCATTCCAGCTACGGCAATGGTGATGCCAAAAAATCAATTATGGCAAGTGCATATTGTGGTGTAAATCTACAGAGCTTTCTGGGTTTGAGTTCGATTTAGGGATTAGATAGACCTGAGCTTTGGGGAAGATAATAGTGTAAGGGTCATTCAAGTCCAAACTACAAGCCATGCCATCACTTAACTGTTGGTTTCTAACAGACAGATACTTTTGAGCTTTATTAGAAAACAAAGAGGTGTACCAGGTGTTTCTTTCAACTTTCTTCCTTATTAATGTTTCAGTCATAGCATCACCACATCATATACTGCACTCAACTACCTCCAAGCCAACCAACACCCCCCCCCCCCCCCCCCAAAAAAAAAAAAAAAAAAACATAAAAAATACCCCACCCAAAAAGAAATTAAATAACCAATTGAACCCTAGATTCCATCATCTCTAAACTGCATACTAAAACCCTATCCTCTGCGGGCCTAACCAGCCATCCAAATTCACTTGAATTTTAATCCAGCATCCCTCTCCAGCTCCTCTACTTGTTCCCTGGCCAAGCTGGTTTCCATTTGACCAGTTAAAACCCTAAATCTCCATCATCTTTGTTTTCCTAATTTTGCTGGGACATCAAAATCAGCATTCAAACCGTGTAAAACCTCAAACTTGTAACCACCTCTACTTTCATATCACTTGACTTTATCACTCCGAATTATTTTACTTTGCTTCACTTTTAACCATGTCTTACTTGAGGGGATGTGGATATACATAGTCTTCTTTTATTTTGTCTAATTTTTTTTTCTTACTGCTTTCAGGCGGACTCCTGGTGGGCGGAAGTTGTGGGAATCAAAAGATGACAGGAAGTGGGGGCATGATAAATTTGAAGAGATGACTTTACATGAGACGCACTATGAAGGGGTTAGTATATTCATTTTACTGTCTGCGTGATTACTGGTGGCTATTTTTATTTATCCTTTTGCTTATCAGAAAGTCCAGCATCTGTGTATTGATTTTATTAAGTTTTCCGAACTTCGAATTTGACTTATGGCTAGCTCCCTGCATTTAGGTGGTAGTTATTGATGATCACTTGTTTTGTATGTGTAGGAGAGGAGGAAATCCAAAGGCCATTATCGAGGTCCTGGGAAGCACCGAGGTATGGACCAGGGGAATGCACGAGGAAGCAGGTCTAGAGGTTACGGCAACAGTAATAATCAAAACCATTCTTCTAAGTCGGTGGTGAGAGGGAGGGGCCCCAGAAGGTATGAACCTCCTTCAAAGTACAACAGTGAGCCTCCAACAAATCAAAACAAACAGTGAGTTCAACAATTCTCAGCGTTTTGTTAGTTCCCTTGACAACTACCAACCAGCGCCCCCCCCCCCCACCAAAAAAAAGGGAGGAAAAAAAACAAACACGTTCTTTCTAAGTAATGTTCCTCCATTCTTGAAATGATGTTCTTTATTTTTGTTCAGATCAGGGAAGGTTATTGAGACAACTTCAAATGCTAGTTCAGGGAGGGTACACACAAACACTAAAAGTTTACAATCTGATCGAGTTCCTTCGAGGCAAAATGTTTTCGCATCTAGTTTGAATTCCGCTTCTCCTCCATTTTATCCATCTGGCACGTCCGGTCAAGATATCTCTGCACAACAGAAGAGGGATGCACAATCTGGAAATGGAAACAAGAATCTCACACCTTCTGGAATGGAAGATAACCACTCTACACCCAATTCCAACTCATACCGAGGGAAAAATGTGGCTGATCCAATTGGCCTGGAGAGGCTCTATGTTGGTGAATCCATTCGTCCTGTTTCTGGAAAGCAATTAACTAATCTGCAGTTGCAGGCTTCTGGAGCCTCACCCATTCTTACGACTCAGTCACCTCAGTCCAGGGCCCAGGGAAGGGGTTTAGCTATTCCAGGACAGCTTAGTTATCAGCCAACTCCACCTCTTAACCAAGTTCACAGGGTTACTGCAGAGGCACAATCTTCTTTTGTTCAGCCAAGGCCTGTTCAAATTCCAGCCCAACCTTTGCGAACTTCTGCTCATCATTTGGGTCAGCGTCCAGGTGCTGGGTCCCAAGCCTCTTCTCCACCTGTAGCTTCATCAAGAAATTCTCCTGAACCTGGAGAATCAGAATCTCCGCCAAGTTCCAGTAAATCCAAGACTGCTTTGGTTGGAAAAGGGAAAGGCAATGTTCAAGGCAGTGGAAGGGGTTCTTTTCTGTACAATGGGGCTCAGGTTATTGGAGCCACTGGATCAATGGGTGGTCCTCATGGAGATCAAAATTTTCCTGGCACTCCAGCACTTTTACCTTGTGAGGCTTCTATACTATTTAATTTTTTTATGTATCCATCATTGGTATAGTGGGCAAGCCTGGTTACAGTGCAATTGTTAACTTACCTGTTCATTGCAGCCTGTGGGTTCAAAACTTGAAACCTCTTTGTGTAGCAGGGTCCCTCCCAGGTGCCTCAGTACTGTGAGCCTGGTGCACTGGAGTGCTGGGATCCAGTATTGGTGCTAGGTTATACTCCCAGTGGGGGCATCTGTTCTTTTCCTGCATAAGCATTAGCAGGAAATACAGTCTTGATATTATTATAGGTTTATTCTAGTCTGCATCACAAGTTGTCTAACTGTTGGTTGATCTACAGTTATGCAAATTGGGGGACAGCATCCTGGTGGTATTGGAGTTCCTGCTGTTGGTATGGCACTTCCTGGATATGTTGCGCAGCCTGGTTTTGGAAATTCTGAGATGACATGGTATGTATCTTTCTCTCTATCTCTCATTCCAGCTGGTGGGTTTTCCGGTGATTATTTGGCACTAGAACAAGAAGATTAGGTTCATCTAGGTTACTTGTAATCTTGTTTCTAATCACAAAGGACAATTTTGGTGGATTAATATCTTCTTGTTGCTGATTTATCTTATCCTACATGTCAGCTATTATTTTGGTCCATATCCATATTGACTAAAGACCCTACTTTTTGGTTTTAATTTGATGGCATGTTGAACTTTTGAAGTAATCAATTTCTATATCCTTTTATCTAGGGTACCAGTTTTGGCTGGTGCTGCAGCAGGCGCTTTGGGGGCTACATATTATGCTGTTGATGGTGGTTATTATGCTCGTCAATCTGGGCAGACATCTTCCTTGGGTTCATCTGGGTTAGTAGCATAACCCCTTTACTGTTAACCACCATTTTTCAAATTTCAGTTTTCTTGTATTATTCAAGTTTTGCGGGATTTGTCTATGAAAATTTGATGATAGATGCTGATATCACCTTGCTTCTTTCCCATAACCTGTTTAGTTGTGGCTCTTGCAAGCCCAGTTCCTTATTGATGGTTTAGTTTTGTACGGAAAAATATATGGAGTTTCTGAACCACATTTTCTATTTGAGGTGGTTAGTTGGTGGACTCACACATGTCTAAGCTAATTTATTGGAAAAACTGTCTTATGAAATTAGAATTCTGAATGGTGTTTGTACTGGGTTCTTGAGAGAGCCTCTTATAATTTGTTCTTGGACAGATAATTTCCCAAATTCAGTATAGTATTTAACCATCATGTCACTGCATGCTAGTGTTTCTTCTATTTTCTTTGTTTGAGCTCTTATAAGTTATAACCCCCACTTCTCCCTCATTTCTTGTGTTAGCATTGAATTATCACCCCTTTGTTTGTTGTTCAATGTTTGAAATTTGAAAGCATCCTTACTTTTAAATTATTGTGCAGCAAAGAAGCAAGTTCAAACAAACCTAATAATGGGTGGAAGCCTCCCCAAAAATCTGGTAAGGAATTTGATCATTCGATTTACCATGGTTTTGATAGATTGTTATGATTTGAAGCTGCCCCTTCTCTTCTCTTTCTGTTTTTTAAATCATCTTTCTTGCAGAGCTTGTAAATGATGAATTTGGGCAACGTCAAAACAAACCTCGTAGGTAAGTAAACATCTTTGCCTGTTATACATAAAGCATGGTTGTCAAGGCGATTACCTGGAGGGGCTATAGAAAGACCCTTGCAATATAAGTGATTATATATGTTATAGCAAATATAATTTTAATTTATACACTTATATGCAATATTGTGATCTTGTCAATACATCATGATATAACTATACTAGTATGGTCCCAACTATCTTAGCCCTAGATTCAGTAGGATCAATCAGGGGCCAGTTCTTCTAATATCTAATTAGAACCAGCTAGAATCTAGATATTAGAGAATCCCTGGTGTGAATACTACCTAGGGTAAAAGGTTAATTTCATAAAATTTTCTGGTCAGGTTGCAACCAGATTCAAATACTTCTGTTATGAGGATAATGGGGAGGATATGGTCCAAAGGAAATGAAAATTTGATGGTTAGATTTGACTGGGCAGGATCTCTGCAAAAATCACCTTGTGCATGTACTACTAGAAAGTCATTGCAGGTTTTTAAAGTATCTGCTTGGTTGAACCTGAAACTTAGGGTTTATGGTGGTTAGATGGGCCGGCAGGGTTGATGGAAGGTAGTTTATATTAAGGGGGTGATGTGGTTTGGATATGAAAGGTTATGGATGGTCTATGTAGCTTGTATTAGATCCCCTTTGAATGGGAGCCTCCAGAAACGAGTATAAAAATTAAATTGGAAAGAAAAGGGATTCATTTTCCCGGGGGGTGGGTCTCCTTAACTGAGGCTGTGCTTGTAATGGCAGATCTGTAGTATTAATTTTACAGTCAGCAAGAGGAGTTAGGATTTTAGATACCTAAGCATCCATGATCATGGTTATTAAAGGCTGCCTGGGTGTCAAGGCATTTTTTGGATGGCCTAGGTGTTGGACTGCTTTATGTGCATGAAGAACACTAACTGCTTTGTGTCTTTAGGCGATGCCTTGGACACCATATGACCTCATAGGGCTGGCCGGTCACTTTTGGACAACTTGTGTTTGCTCTTCAATTTCTTTTGGGTTTTCTTAATTGATAAAAAAATCATTCTAAAATATAACACATCATGGTGGTTTATTTTGTAACCATGCAATGAGAACCGGCGATGTCATGGGATCAATTTAGGATAAAAAAATGAAATGGGGAAACCCCTTAAAGCCTAATCGTGAAATAGATTAGGTCAATTAGGGTTTTGGAATAGATAAGAGGCAAGTATTACTACTACTTTTGGTTGTATTATGATTAGATGAACTTATGTTTGCTTTTATTTTTTTGAATATCTTGCATCATTATTTTATATAAATTTCTCTCTTTTATTATATTATTAGTTTTTTTGGGAAGAAAGAAAATAGCATTCATAGGACCAGCATTTTAAGTCATCTTGGGTTACAACTGGGCTATGGTTCCTGTTGTAACTCCAAAAAGCTAGGCCTCAACATATTGGAGATATTCTTACTTGGGAGATTTACGATAGGAAAAAGAACAGAAATAAAAAAATTTATGATTTCCAAGAGAACTGGAACCATTTCCAAAGGCCAAGGAGCAGTAGGAATGGGAAGAAGCTAACGTGAACTAGAATCAACCCCTAGAGTGGGCCTCAAGGCCACTCCAAGGTGGCACACCAAGGGCTGGGTGAACCCTCCAAGAGGGAAAGTTTGGTCCATCCCAGCCCTAGTTATTTGCTAATTTTAATTTTCGGAGTAGTCTTTGTCAGTTGGGAGTCTAGTTTGAGTTAAAGATAAGTTCTTGAGGCCTTGGGATTCTTCTTTATGGATGGACTCTTGTCCGTCTTTATTTACAAGAAGAGGGGGAATATATTTTTAAGGAGATTACATTAGATCTTTAAATATTTATTTGGATGGTTGAGATTATTTGTAAGGGGATCGTCCTTTAGGATTGGAGTCAAGAATTGAGATTCTTCTTCAAAGATCAGATTCCATATTCTGTCTAGCATTCTTCTTCTGGTACTCTGTCAGTAAACAACCCCTAGTCCACCTTCTCCTCTCTACACTACCATCGTAGTCCCTCCCCTCCCCTTCCCCTTCAAGGGCAGCAACCCCAGCACCCTCCCTAACCTCCCCAGCCCATGGCAAGACCCTTCCCTACTACCCCAGGCCCCTACGACACCCCTAAGCCCTCCCCCTACCCCTTGTAACTCAGTCCCTCCCCCCCCACCTCTCCCCTGCCCTACGATACCCCCTCTCCTCCCCCTTTCTATCCCTTTCGGCCCTCTCCCTTTCCCTACTGACTTGCAGCCGGGGGGAAGATTGCCCAAGATTTTCATCCCATCCCCCAATTTGTACTGTTTTCCCCTCTGAAGTGTACCCCCATTAGGAGTTGTTAAGACCTTAGTATCTTCTAATCAATCCTTTCACTTTCTGTTACCCAAATCCTACAACCCAAACCATTCCAAGATAATCCCTGAAACCTCCCCACATACAACCACAGGGCTCCTAATAAATTTTGGTATACCCCATCTCTTTGTTACATCCCATATTGGTTCTGAGCATCTCAAAATCATCCCATGGGAACTTCTTGACTCTTTAGGCTTTTCCCTATCATCCCAAGAACCCATTAATTGTTTTCTAGTGCTTCCTTCCAACCCCGATCCAGTCCAGAACAATCCGTAGGCATCCCAGATAATTGTTGAGTTGCTGGAAAATTCTGGGCAAACCCTAAAGAATCATCAAAAGAAACCCTAACTCTAAAATTGGGTTTCCATCAGAAGCCTTTCCAGAAACGGAATGTTTGAAACTGAGCCTTCCGAAGTGCTACAGAAAATGGCCATATTACAGCCCCTAGAATGACCTCCATGTGTGTAGGCCACTGCTTCCTGTGAGATATATCTGCCCCTATGTACAAAACAAAAAGCCCACCTCCATTTTGTCCAGGATACACCTGCAACGAACAGGATTTGAGTCATAGTCCAGCCTGGTTAGACTAATTAAATAAAGCTACTTTCATACTCAAAATTATTTACCCGGAGTTTTAGGTCCATTAAGTTGGCATTGTTTCCTAGTGGAAGGCCTCGTTGGTTCTGGATCTGCTTCACCTAGTATGTGAAACCAATTAGATTATGAGCAACTGTAGTTGCTACATTGCGACCTACTGGTTGCAGGATTCAAGTTGGGAAACAGCTTCTTTGTGAAGCGGTAAGGCTGTGTACATTTTGACTGTACCCTAGACCCTACAGTTGCATGAGAGTCATGTTCCCTTTCTTTATGCACAAAGTATATAGTACAATGTAAGCATAAAAAGGCACCCACAGGGCTCCTGCCGTTGCAGGGTCTGGAGAGGGTCATGGCATATGTAGCCTTAACCCTGCTTTAGAGGCTGTTTCCAGAGGTTATCCAAGCATGTTTATTTAATTTTTTTTTTTGAAAAAAAAGAAAAAAAGAAGAAGAAGAAAGGTTATAAATGAATGTAAACTTTGGAGGTGTGGACAAGGCATGTTATCACCTTGGTCCAAGGAGGAGCCTAAATGCCAAGGAGACACTGGGTGATGCCTTGACTGACATAATGTTTCTCCTTTAGATATGTACAATTGTCTAATGCTTCTCCTCTCTATTTTTCTGTATTTGTTTCCGTAAAATTTTGTTCATTTTTTCAACATGTTTGCTTACAAATGATATGGTTGCTCTCTGCAGATATTCGGAGATGAACTTTGGCCAGTGAATTACATATATGAGATTCGAGTGTATTTGAATAAGCACCTAAGGTCAGCTATTCTTTCTTTCTCTCTCTCCAACCCACCCATCCCCCCCCCCCCCCCCAAATAAAAAAAAAAAAAAAGTATCACTAGCTTGCATTATTTTCGGTCTGAATTTGAGTTGAATCCTGATGTTTGGTATTTCAGGCTTTCTCCTAGTCCTTTGTGATCTCCATCTTTTGTTTTGGAGCACTTTGGGGATTAACATGTCCAAAGATGTGCTAGGTAGGTTGTTTTTTGGCATCTCATATGCTACTTGCTTATATCCCGTAATAAAATAATTTATTTATTGGAAACTTCTTTTCTTTGAGGGTTTTTTTTTTGGGGGGGGGGGGGGAGGTTTCATGCAAGAGTCCAGGATACCACCTCGGAGATGCTCTCTATTTTGATTAGATCTTTAAGAAAATGTTAACTGTCTGGAAACTACAGTCATCTGAACAAACAATATTTTTTTCAGTTGGGTAGAAAACAATATTTGTTAGATGTCTGCAAAAGTAAGGCTTTCTAGCCTGGTGGGTGGTTTCAACATGGTAATGATATGGGTTTTATTGGAAAAGTACCAGTTTTTATAACGAGCTTACATTTTTTTTTTTTGGGGGGGGGGGGGGGGGGGGTGTTTACTTCTCCGAGTAGCTGTTTTTTCTAGAGGTGAATAGTTTTGTTTCTGATATTTGAATTTTGTGGTTCACGTAAAGAAAGGAATGGTGTGACGTGTGGTGTAGGCTTTTTCGTTAGAACACTGGGGTTGTCATTTTGAGATTTATTTTGCTTCCTCCAAATAACCGTTCACCACCTTATGAACCATGCATGAATAGTGGGCTTGGGAAATATGATTTACAGTTCAATTCAAACCAACTCTGTTCCTGTAGGAGGATAGGCTAACTTAGATAGGAAGTGCTCTTAGGACTGCATACATTATGTCCCGGCCCAGGCTCTGTTGTGTCAGGAACCGCATGCACCGAGTACACCCTTTTTAGAGACTTGAAGCATTTCCTTTAAGCTCTTAATAATGCAATGGGCTTACTTCTCCATAATTCTCTTTTGATGCAGTTATAAACAAACGCCTGCTCATGCTGCGGTTGATTTCAGAAGAGCATTGCGGCTTGACGGGTGGCAGTTCCTTGTTCAAAGTGCGGTATGATATGTAACAGAAGCCTCATGTTTCTTCATAAGCGTAATGTGTATGGTTATCATATTGCTCAATGCCTATGCTGATTTTCTCCAGGTGTTGTGGTTGCTGGTTTGTTTTTCTGTGAAGCTTGTGAGAAGTAGTAACGGGCTTCTTCAAAAATGATAATAGAAGGGAAGAACTGAAAAAAAGATAATAAAAAGAAGAAAAAAAGAATTGCAGTTAATTGCATAGTGAAGTACTTGGTAGATTGCTCAATCTATGTCTTGGTGATATACTTGTTGATCTGAGTATTAATTATGGTTGGCTATTTGGTTATCTTCCTCTCCTTTTTTCCTTCATTTCTTGTAGTTAATTTCCTAATTTCCAGGGACAGGTAAACTGCTTTTGCTTTTCTTTTAATGAAAATAGGGGAATCGAAATGCTATCCATGTCATGGCTTAGTTGCGAGTCCAGTGACGATGCCCAAACTAACTTGCCTTAGAGAATCATCGACTCTATTTGAAATTATGCCAAATCTCATGGGGTGGGAAACTATCCTAAGAAACATTCTCTTCTGAGGGATCCCCAAAACTTTCTGATATAACAGAGAGAGTGTTTGGTTGCAATGTGAATGCGAATGGCAATCGGCAAGGGAAGTAGGGTGAACTAAAATGAATTTCTTTTGTCTGTTGTATGTCGTTTGGTTGTAAGGAAAATGTGGTAAGTTGTAAGGTTTAAAGTATCCCACGATGCCATACGATACTAGTCGGTGCGTATTCATATTTGACCCAACGTATCCATATTTGACCCAACCGATACAATACACCTCGATACATCTTTCCATTGAATTACGCTAAAATACAATACTCGATGTAGGACGATACGTGTCTTAAAATCACTGGACCGATACGATAGTCGATACCGATACTTTAAACCTTGGTAAGCTGTTTTCGTTGGCTGTAAAATTCCCCCAAAAAACAGAAAAATCATATCAACTCCTTTGTCATGGTTATGGTATTCTTTGACAGTTCCCGGTGTACTATGTTACACTGGGTATAGTGTGCTTTGTTTATGTATTCATGTTAGGGTATGCGTGCCTGGTTAGGAGTGATTTTGCTTGGGTTTGGTGCATTTACAGCGAGACAGCGTTGACCGTTTGATTGAAATCTCAACAGAGGTGTGATGTGACGGCCTAAAATTACTTTGAACGGATTGAACAACTGGGATCTATTTATGTACGATACTTAGTTGACTTCATGTGAAGTACCTAATGAATTATGAGTTCAATAAACTTTGTTGAGCAGAAAGATAGATATTCCTTGGTCACAATTCACTTATTGAGAGATTTCGTGTGGGGCTAATAGTTTTCATCAGTGCATAACTGAAGCAAAATTAGAGCCAGTGTAAACTCTATTTGGGCTTTTGGGCTCTTAGCACCCCATTTGCACCCTATGTTAAGCTATCTTTAAAATCAATGGGACTGCAAATAGAGAAGAGAGAGTAATGGTTGACTGATCATCCATTCAAACTAGAACCAGATCCTCTGTCATCCTTAGATCTCATTCACAATCAAGATATCTCCACATTTCTGGCACTTTCTTTTTCCCAGAGAGAGAGAGAGAGAGAGAGTTGAGATCTACGATTTGGAAGATTATAAATAAAAGACCCACTAATAATATTAACTTGTCATTGCCATCATGGTTCTAGGTATTGACATTATATTAGGTAATTTCTATTAATTTTATGTGGCATTCCGGCAATTACAAGGTTTTATCCTTTTCTTATATTTCTAAAGAGGCCAACTCAATGGTGGGGTTATTCCGTTGTAAATAGGAACTTTGTTCCCCTTGCCACTCCCTGGCTCCTTGATGCGCCTGTAATAAGTGATTTTAACGAGTTTCAACAACTTTATCTCAGAAAGAAATCATACTAGTCTTATACTTTGATGATATTCTTTGTTTGTTGGTACATAAACAAGGTAAAACCCAAGACAAAAAACAAACTAGACATTTATAGTAGAGATCTCCGCTTGCAGGACCTCCTATAAGGCTAGATAGAGGAGGATCCGGGAAGAATATCAAAGAGCCCTTTAAAGCTAAGGCATCCATTCCATCCTACAGCACCATTGGCATCCCTACAGATGCGACAGAAGGAAACATGGGATTAGGAGCCCACCATGCCTTTGTCTCCTCCGCCAACCTAACAAGCCAACCCAAGTACTTCACCACAGGAGAGGCAAGAACCCTAGGAGGGATGATGATATTAAAATAGATACGGTGTTAGGTTATTTTTTCCCCCCCTACCTAAACCACACCATCCTAGGGTTCCCTAGTTCTGGTGATGTACTTGGGTTGGCTTGTGGGGGGGGGGGGGGGGAAATATCAATATACACTAACACCATATCTATTTTTTATGAAGGAAATGAAAGACAAATTCATTCAGTATATACTGTAATTGCTCGAAATTTATAAAATAAAAAGAAATCATTCAATATATAGCGTGTCTATTAATATTGGAGTCTAGATTAGCTCCCAACCAATGGAGAATAATGTACTCTAGTAATAGTTGCCCACCATAAAATAGTGTTAGTGCCCGCCCTTGAATATTAATAAAATAAATCATAAGACCCTAATGAACCCCATATAGGTCCCACCATTATTGTGTGGAGAAAAGCATGAGAACAACATATTGTTCTCTCGATGGGGTGGTAATCTAACTCTCAATATTGATATATGATATCACCATTAAAAAAATTATGATATTTTCCATTTCACTTATCCGTCCTACATATGCATCAAAGTCGGTTTCTTTTGTCACTTTTTATGTGAATTGTTGGATATTGAGACGACCTAGTTAATTCTCATGCTCTTTTCGTGTCAAATATTTTCTTCCTTTATCCTTTGGATGCTCCCCCACTCCTTTCAGAAAAGATAAAAAAAAAAAGCTTTTTTGCCTCTAGAGAACTCACTTTGGAGAGCTTAATATAAATTTCTATCTGGGCCAAAAGGAAAAATCATATACTTCTGCTACACATGAAGATACTGTATCCCTCTATTTCCTCTTTTCTCAAATCCTAAATTTATCAGCTTTAAGAGTTGGAGTCTCAAGGTTAAAGAAACTATGAAGCACCTCCAGAGAGTTCTTCACACATCACTTATATTTTTATAGAAATATTTGTAATTAAAAAATTATAATCATAGACAACCCATGCAGTGCCTATTTATAGTTATAACCTTTGTGATAGAATTTCTAATAATGGATTATAAACCGTAAGTAATCCGCAACTATACGTTATTAATACGGATGTTTTAATATTTTACTGTGGAAAAATCCACAGTTCTAAGTTGTAATGTGAAACCACTTATGTACCATGTGTCTTGACCTAATCGATGTATAAATATTATTTGTTTGACGTGATGAGTGGGGACAAGCAAAATGATATTAGTTTTTCAGTTGACTTCAATAAATATTATGAGTATTTTATATCAACTTTAATAAATATATAATTTGTTTATATATTATTGGGATAAATCATTAAAAGCCAAATAAAATTCAACAAGTTCTTAAATGTATTTTTTTTCCATCTCCAATTGAACTTTTTCACTTCTTGATTTTAATTTTTTACGTTCATGTATATCACTTCAATCAAATATGTCAATCTAGTAATTCATTACCGACATTCAATTTGAAGTTCAATCAAATAAGTCTGGTTTATTTATATTATTTTTATCTATTTCATTATCATACGATTTATCTATACATATTTATATTATAAAATATTATACGATATAAGTAGCATGGTTTCCCCTTTGAGAACCAACAAATTTCAAGCTCACTGTGATTTAAAAAAAAAAAAAGAAGTATATATATATTTCTTAATAGTCCATACATCACATGAGTTCAATAATGGTGGAACCGACAAGGTCAGTGGGAGCATTGCTTCTAGTGTAATTATAATGCAATGACTTGTTACACACTGTCTATCCACCACCAGCAAACTGCAACAGAGAGCTCTCTAATATGGAAACCTTCAAAAGCAAAAGGTGTGGATCGATCTCACTAGGTGACTTGGCTTAAATACTTCAACTTCACTTCATCTTTATAATTTATTTGAAGAAATTGGATTTAAGTCAGCAACATTATGAATGTATTTATATATTTAACTATTTATTTTAATTTACTTTACTTTACTTTCCAAAGGTTCTAAATTCATAGGGCTAATACTGTTTAAACCATGACCCAAATAAGTAAATTTTTTTTTTATCAAACCTAAGTAAAATTTTTAAAATAATGAAGAACACCAATCAAAATTCCATCGTAGGAAATATATTTTCTTATGTTTTATGGTAATGTCTAATCATGCGTTTACAACTAGTGTTAATGTGTCACGAGTGCAACCCTTACAAAGAAATTAACCAATGGTTTAGGTATCTTTGTTCAATTCTAAGAATTATCTTCTTCATAAGTGAAGGACAGTGTTGGTTCAAGACCTAGGCGCCATAATCCTAAATAGTTTTTGGAAGAATGAAATTTCTTTTATGGTCAATTAGGGACAGAGACAGGGCCAACTCATTCCGACTTCGTCTAAAAAGGACAATTAAGATAGGCTTGGGTTTGACTTGGTCTGTCAAATTTCACGATCAAGGACAAATATCTTAGGTTCCAAATCATGCATGATCAAGACAACAATAGACTAAACTAAGAGCACTTAGGGATAGGATTGGATTTGTGAAAGCCATACCCCAACCTATCGATCCCTATATATGTGAGTCCGGATCATCTCCCCGTCGGGGGAGCACTCTGAAATAATACATGGTCTGTGCTCCCCCATGGCTTGGCTTCCTGACCACAAAAATTAATGGGGCCCACGGTGAAAAATACTTTTTGGAAAAAATAAAAAAAAAACATTTTTTTTTCATCAGTGGGCCCCACTGGTTTTTGTGGTAAGGAAGCCGTCTGTGCTCCCCTGACAGGGAGATGATCCGGATTCTATATATGCAGCCCTGATAAAGGTTTTTTTTTTGAGTATTAAACCTCTTCCATTCACCCAAAAAAAATGTATATAATAATAAAAAAATAATATTCAAAAAATTATTTAAATTAGCATTAAAAGATATTATGGGAATTGACTAAAGTGCCCTCACTTGAAATAATTATTGAGTCCATTGCACTCAAAACCAGACATTCTCATTAAGCTATCAGGCTGGTCATTATAAAACCTTCCACTCAGCACATACACACCCACTTAGGGCTAAAAAGATATTCTCATCTCTCATGACTTCATTGTTGGTCGGTGATTTTTAATTTCTTGAGTTCCCGTTACTTGTGTCTCTTCTCCTAGTTAGAAGTTTGTTCACATGGCAATGGTAGATATGATACGATTTGTTCGATCTAACCTGCACTTTTTTACTTGTGGAGCTCATCTGAGGTCCTTCTATATTCCTTTTTGACTTGTCATAACTTGCTTTGTTTGGCACTTGACTGAATCTCTTCTTGGGTTATCTGGGTTTCTCCTCTCCTTGAGAATCGAGCCTCAAATATATTCTTTTCTTCAAGAAACCTCCATGGCTCACTCAAGTCTTTTATGACCATGTGTTCTGCTGCTTTCATCTTTCCCAATGATGCAGATTGACTTCTACACACACTCTCTCTCTCTCAAATCATTAAAGTTGGCACCGCAAGTTGCTGCTTCTTAAGTGAAGGACTAAATGAGGCAATTAGTGAGGTTGAGCCACTAATGGGCAGATGGGGAAGCTGAGTTTTGGGTGGTTGTTAGATAGTTTCTGTCTCTCTCCGATCTCAAAGTCGTCTTGCTTTTGCATAAATTCCTTGGACAATGGAGATGGTGAGTCTGAGAAGAGGTCACTCATGCCAAGCAGTGGAGCACAGTTGGTGAAGTTGAAAGATTTTGTTGATGGGAAACAATCTTTGGCTTTTCACTTGAAACCCAAGGTATGTGTTTTTGTAATTCAGAAAAGATGGCTTCACTTGTCTTGAATGTCTTTTGAGTTTCTCAACTTTTCTCTTAATGGGTCTCTGCAGACAGTTGTGTTAAGGGTTTCCATGCATTGCAATGGTTGTGCAAGAAAAATTGAGAAACACATCTCCAAGATGGATGGTATTTTTAAAACTGTCACTACTCATTTGAAGATTCTCATATTTCCCTTAGTTCTTCTACACTAAGAGTCTCTCTCTCTCTCTATACAGGAGTAACTTCATTTGAAGTAGACTTGGAGAACAAGAAGGTAGTGGTGATAGGTGATATTCTTCCATTTGAAGTGTTGGAGAGTGTATCAAAGGTGAAGAATGCAGAGATCTGGGCGTGTCCCTCATGATCAAGGAACTGAATCCAAACAAGAGAAAGGATTTAGGGTTCAGTAGTTCATGTAATTAAAAATGATGATAGTTAGGGATTTTGGGTTCTGATTGTTCTTCATCCCCTTCTAATGCTCATGCCTCGTGACATCGACGTCATGAGCAACGGGGCTGCATGGATATTTTAATAAACAAATCCAGCAGTCCATACAGTTAGTCTAATGCAATTGGTGGGTCTTCTTCTTCCAATACTCTCTCTTAGGTCTTCTTCCATTACTCTCTCTCTCTCTCTCTTCTTCTTCTTTCTTTTTTCTTTTTTTTTTCATCTTTTCTGGGGTCTACGAGATCTACCCACCAAAAGATAATATCATTGATGATATATAGATATGGCCTTTTTTTTTGGGTTAACATTAAATATGGCTGTTAATTAATAATGCAGATATTTTGTGCTTAACTCCATTCTAAGTATGCTTGGAATTTTCCCTTCTTTTGTCTTTTTTCCTTTTTTTCAAAAAACTTCTGATATGGCAGTAGTTTGTATAAAGTTCAACCAATCCATAGCCTCTTTGAAGACTTCTGTATCTCCTTACAAACAATAGAATTGTGGTTTAAGAGATTCTCATTACACTCCACTATAAAGAAGAATTAACTGTTTCCTCTATAAAAAAATATATTTATGATAATATTTTCGAACTAGCTGCTGTAATTTCTTGATTTATTTTGCAACATTAAAAAAAATAGCCCAAAGGAGGGGTACTTGAGTCATTTTAACATATAAATGTATTTTTGAAATATTTTAAAATTTATTTGAATTTAAGGACATTTCTGTAATTTTTGGACTAAATGGGGAGCCACAAGTTTCATGGCAGGTGAGGGGGGGGGTGTATGTAAAAAGTTAAATTAAAAAAAAAAAAAAAGGATAAATTGGTTATAAAAGTGATAATTTGTCCTTAAATTAACCTTTTCTAGCATGGGGGAGGCAGATGCAAAGTTTCAGTTTTTTTGAACTAAAAATGATATACACCAAACCTCAAGGGGTCCAGATGAAAATTACAAAATAATAATAATAATAAGGCAAATTGGTCATAAAAGTGATAATTTATTCTTAAATTGACTTTTTCTATAGCACAGGAGATGTAGATGTAGAGTCTTAATTTTTTTGGACTAAAACTGACATAGACCAAACTTCGGGGGATACAAGTGAAAATTACCCTTCTAAGTATTAATATCTTTTTTTTGTGGTAAGATAAGTATTAATATCATATATATCCTCAATGATTCGTATTGATTTTTAATACTAAATTGATATTGGATCAATTGTAAGTTACATAAAAGGGGTAAAGAAGTCTAAAAAACAACTCCACTTTTGAAGGAAATCAAGTAGAAATCCATCCAATAGGACCAATAGTGTTAATCTTCACTAATTAATATTGATATTAAGGTGCAAGTTTGGCCCTAATAGCCCAAACAGCTTGTATAGGATCTAAGCTCAAAAGTCTAGCCCTAAGGATTAGCGGTGTAAATTTATAACCAAAATTTGCTTTCGAATTCGCATCCGCATCCATTAAGGGGTATCCAAATCCGTCCGATTATTAATAAGATGAGGATATAGTATACCCCTTTCTTACCGAATATTATCCTTCCGATAAAATTATCCGATTAAGTTACTTATTTAGATTTATTATTCTTATTTTTATAAATTTTGCCTATGATATGTGACTATTTTTCTAGATTTTCTACTAAAATAGTTACCAAAATTATTAAATTCTTAAATTTCAAACCTAGCCCTCACAAATAAAAAGGTAAAGATGTAAACAGGTAATCAAAAACTTGTATTCAATCTATATTTATGTCCGTTTAGAAGAATCTACTTAAGAAAATAACTATCCGATTATCATTCGAATCTGACAGAATTCGTCCGAAAACTGATAGGATATTATCCAAATCCGTCCGAATATAATAGGATGCGGATATGAATATACGATTATTCGATCCGAATCCGGTCCGTTTACACCCCTACTAAGGATAGGCTTGGGCTAGGTCAAGATAGCGCTAGTTTAACACTAGGCTTCAATCTATTTCTTCATCAAATTAAGACAACCATATGAGATTAGAATTTCAAACAAGATTCTTGCAAAGGATCACCGATCACTTTTTCCATCACCCTTTATTGACTTTTGGAAAATTTTAAAAGGTTTTTCATTTTATAGTAAAGGAAGTAAGCACATGTTATTGGGCTTGATAGAGAGACCTTGGGCTCTCAGGCCCAACTTCATTTTGGTTAGGATGGGTTGGGCTTTTTCAAACCATGGACTTTGGCTATTTGTATTTGCATATCACCCCATTTTCCCTTTTTATTGCTTGGTGAGATGATAGAAAAAGGGAGGGAAATATTTGTATTCAAAATCAAAGGGAAAAATGAAAAAAAATTGTTTTGATGAACTCCAGATGATTCTAAATTTTCTAATTAGATTAAATTAATTAATTATGTACAACTTTTAAAATTGTTATATTTTTGGGCAATTATCTAATTATATTATTATTTGTTCTTAATTGTGAATATTAATTAATTTTTACCACCAAAGCTATAAGATTCTACTTTAATAATAGGAAAGAGAAATGATTTTGATTTCATTTGTAATTAAAATAACTAATTATAAAAGTAGATTATGCGTTACGGAGGTTCCTCTTGGGATGCTCACGACATCAAAGTGGGGCATCATAGCTTCAAGAACATTCATAAACAAATCCATCAGTTCATAGTCCATACTATTAGTAAAGCAGCACAATTTCATTCAATTGAATATATCAACTTTGTCATTTGGAAATTTAGCCAAAAAAGGCATACCATCTGGGCTACAACAGTTTGGACATTATCGTCTCTCTGGTTGAAGAAATCGAATCCGGATCATCTCCCTGTCTGGGGAGCACAGAGTGCTCCCCGATGGCTTCCTGACCACAAAAACCAGTGGGTCCCACTGGTGGAAAAAAAATTTATTTTTTATTTTCTTCAAAAAGTGTTTTTCACCGTCGGCCCCACTGATCTTTGTGGTCAGGAAGCGTCGGGGTCGCTGATCCAGACTCAAAGAAATCTTGTCATTTTCTTGCGTCATGTCTTTCGTCCTCTTTTTTCAATGAAATTCCTTTTACTAAATATATTATTGAATCTATACAAATTCTTCATTTTTTTTATACTAAATAAGTGGTTTTATATATTGGAGATGGGCTAATATATAATATAAAGTGGGGCATTGCCCTTAGCCCCTTTATCAATGGCATGTTCATCGCTTAGCACTTTTTTTTTTTTTTGGTAAACCATCGCTTAGCACTTGGTATGTATTGATTAGTGGGCTTTCAGTACTATTGGTTTTTAAAATATAGTTTAGAAAATGTAATTATAAATTTTTGTTCTTAATAGTGGTGGAGTTGGCTTGGTAAATAAAGAGCAAAATCCAACGCTTTATAATATAAGGTCAAGAGTTCAAATCTCTTTGACTTGGGTGTGTATCTTAGCAAATAAGTCAACCCAGTGCTTAGATAAAGGTGAGGGGAAGCTTAAGTTATTTTGGATTAGGGGTGTAAATGGATAACTGAAATCCGCTTCGGAATTTGCATTCGCATCCGTTTAGGGGTTTCTGATTCGTCCGATTACTAATAAGATGCAGATATGGTATACCCCTTTCTTACCTATTATTATCCGTTCGATAAAATTATCCGATTAAAATACTTATTTAGATTTATTTTTCTTATTTTTATAAATTTTTTACCTGTGATAACTGACAATTTTTCTAGATTTTGAACTAAAATAGCTAGCAAAGTTGCTAAATTCTTAAATTTTAGCCATTTAGTGGAGTTAGTTTTGGCCTTGCACCAACCCTTGGATCCTCCAATTAGTTATCGAGAACCTTGAGTTTTGTAGCCGCTCCATTTTTGAATGAAATTTCAGGTTACCTAAGAAAAGAAGAAATATAAAAAATAAAAAAAAAAGAGAGGCAATATTAAAAAGTATACAACTTGGGGGTTGTTAAAACTTAAAAGTACCTATGGGTTTTTTTTTTTGGTAAATAAAAAGAGGGGATGCAATAGCGGCGATCTAGCGTGCCCCCGCTATGCAATGTTCGAACTTTTTATCGAGTACGACCTATGCAAGCATTAGCTCTGAGCACTACCAGCGCAAGCACTGGCCCGTCAGCGGAGACCCACCGGAGGCCTAATATAGTCCACAGAAGCCGAGAAGCCGGTATGACTCATGCCCAGGCCAAAGAGCACACAACTTGTCCAATGTAAGAAACAGAGGAGCAGAGGGGATTCGAACCTAGGACAAAAGGTTTACCAAACCACTTGGGAGTGAGCTTGGGACCACTAGACCACCACCCCCGGTGGTCTTATGGGTATTTTCTAATGTTTGGTGCGGCTGTTAGGTGAGTTTGGTTGGCTTGCCTAACCCCCACTCTACCCTTGGGATGTGAGCCTAAACCAAAATCCTACCCCGCTTGATTTGAATCAGACCGGATTGGATAGGGTAAGTTTTATTACTCTTAAATTGGGTTGACCCATAGGCCTAAGGGATGAGACAAGAAAAAAATGTTAAAGAGGGATAGAGGCTTGAATTCAAGACTTGGTTGGTCTTACATGCTATCTTTACTTAAGAAGCTGCCATTATTGTGCTAGAAGTACACCTGCACCATGCATCATTCGTAGTAATAAATAAAATCTTTTTCTTTTGAGATAATTACTATTATCCATGTACTATTGTTTAATTAATAAAGAGGTCCTACACTTTATAAAATTATTGTTGCCCTCTCCCCTTCAAGTTTTGATGGTGTTAAGAAATGGTTACAATTGGATATTTAATATCTACTTTTACTTTCTAGAACTAAGAAACCCAAAAAAAATAAAATAATATGAAATACTAATTTTATACTTGTATTCTTATGACTATGATTTTGGAGTCTAAAAAAAAAAACTGTAGTAATATAAGAGCTTCTTAAAATCAATAAAGTCAATTCATAAAGTAAATTAATAAAAACCTATTGGAATTAGGAATTTTCTAAAATTGATAATGTCAAATTTAAAAGTAAATAACAATAGATTAAAAAATAGCACTATATTGCAAATCAAGTAAATAAAAGCTAAAAAAAAAGTTTTCATTTTTTTTTATTTTCTTATATTTTGGACCTCGGTTTTAGGTTTCGTCTAGCAAGAGGGAAAGGAAGGAGTTGGTTTATGGTCGCTGAGAGCAAGGAACTTAATTTCGCCGAATTTCGGTGATTTTGCCCCCCGGCGAACCGAAACCAGGGGGCGAAACAAACTTTCCACCAGTCGCCGGAAGTCGCAAGAAAGTCGCCAATTTTCCAGCGAATCAGCGAAAATCAACCAAAAAATCCCTGAAATCCAACTTGTCACCTTCACCCCTTGTTGTTTTCAGCGAAACAACAAGGTTTTCAGGTTCATCTTCAACCGCCGATCATTAGCGAAACAACAAGGTTTTCAGGTTCATCTTCAACCTCCAATCATCAGCAAAACAGCAAAGTTTTTAGCGTAACAGAAGCCTAACTGCCTAAGGTAAATGTGAAGAAAAAGAAAGCATGTACCAAAATAATTACTAAAATAGCTTTGTGATGTGGGTTCTGGTGGATTCAAGCACAAACGACAAGCCAAATACTTCAACCAGTTCAGCGATCAAAGATTTCCGCCAGAGGCCAGGGAAAATGAGAAGTAGGGTTTGAAACTTTGAACTTCGAACTTTATCCAGGCGAACTTTCGGCGATATGTCGCCAGGTTCGTTGCCCACGATATGCAAAACTTTCGTTCCTTGGCTGAGAGGAAGAGAAAAAAGACTCTAGTCTTTTTTTTTTTTTTTTTTTTTTTTTTTTTTTTTTTTTTTTTTTTGTATCTGAGGTTCATCCGGGCTAGCTTGCACGCACCTTGATTACATCGGGAGATGCTTGTAGTCCGCAAGGGTCGAACCCATGACCTCTCCATTGAGAAGTATGGATCTTACCACTCTACCAACCCTGCATTGACAAAAAAAAAGACTATTTTTCCCCCTTTACAGTGTAAGAGAAGATGGTCGTTTAATTAAGATTGATTTTTCATAATTACTAAAGATAGTAATGTAATTTATTATAAATGTAAGTAAGTACTATAAAATCTTAAGGTTATTTTTGAATTTTTAGATAAATAAAAAATGCTACTTCATCACTTAACTAATGGAACTTAAAGGCAAAATGGCATTAGACATGCAAAGTCTAAAATTGTATTAGTAATTTAAAAAAAAAAATATATATATATATATATATATATATATATATATATATATATATATATATATATATATATATATATATATATATATATATATATATATATATATATAAAAAAAAAAAAATATATATATAACAAGGGGCACTAGGATATCCCTCTTATTTTTTCTACATACCTCCCATTAAGTTGTTGACTTTGGAAACATTCATAATAAAAAATGTTTGGAAAAGAAAATTACACATGCTCTATGCTTGAGACTTGAGATTGAGAAAATAGAAAATTCGGGAAAACCTAAAAGTTGTGGTTTCCTAAAGCGGAGCCACATTCATGCCCCTGGATTTTTTTAAAATTTGGATTAGTCCTATATTTTTTCCTTGATTTTCTCTTCAGATGTGAAATATCATTATTTGGCATCCAATTAAAAAATAAAAAATTGTGGTAGATGTGTGCATATGTTAACTGAACGGCTCTAAATATCTACCGTTAGAACTTTAGTTAAGTTTAACCTAATATTACCTATTGGCGATTTTCCTTGGCTGTAGTGCCTCTTTCTTCTTCTTTTATTTCTTCCTCTGCATTGGCAAATCATTTATAATAATTAAGGATCTGTAGTGCCTCTTTCTTCTTCTTTTATTTCTTCCTCTGCATTGGCAAGTCATTTATAATAATTAAGGATCTTGGATCTGTGATTGTTCGTCGATTGAAACTCCAGTTGCGGCATTGTCTTGCAAATGTGGCCTGACAAAAGTTACATAAATGATAAATCAACTCGTCTTTTGCAAATTTGAGAGATTAGAATTGAAGAATGCAGAGATTTTTGAGAGATTATCAGTATTAAACCTGTGATCTTTGTACCTTTTCTAGAATTGAAAATTTGCGTTTCATTCTCTTTTTTGGGTTGTTTCAACTCGAATCTGGATACAGTTCATGTCATGTTTATTAGGAAGTTTCACTTTCGGAATATCCAAATTTGAAGTTTCTCCTCAAAGCGTGAAAAAGTGGTGACTTCTTAGGCGTTCGCTTCACAGCTGAGCTATAGTGGCAAAACGCAAGTTGAAGAAGAGAGATTCTGGATGTCCTCGACCTTTGTAGGCATGCACAAGGGAGTATTGTTCGGTAAGCATGCACAAGGGAGTATTGTTCGCGGAAATAAAAACCCTTTCAGGCGTTAATGGAAGGGTGAGGTTTGTTCATCTTGGTAGAGAAGCAAACAAAGCCGTTGATTGGATGTCTAAGGTGCAACTTTGTCCCTTGGACCCATGGGCTTTCTTCCCAAATCCCTTTCAGGCGTTAATGGAAGGGTGAGGTTTGTTCATCTTGGTAGAGAAGCAAACAAAGTCGTTGACTAGATGTCTAGGGTGCAACTTTGTCCCTTGGACCCATGGGCTTTCTTCCCAGATCCTCCAACTGAGTTAGAAGGAATTCTCATGGTGGATAGAGAGTCTTGATTAAGTTAAGTTTTCTGTTTGTTCCTTTGGGTTGTTTAGCCCCGTCTTTGTACCGGAAAAGAAGAAGAAGAGAGATTCTAGATGCTAACGTCCGGTAGTGATCAGGTGTCATACAGTCAAGCTTGCAACTCTAAATCCGTATTTCGACTCCTGAACCGCTTTCAATCCGTAGATTTAACTATCTTTTTCCCCTAGGGGTTTTTCCTAACTTTAAGAGAATCTTGTCAATTTATAGAAAAGGAACAGAGGAATAAGAAAGAGACGTTACCACCAGAGTTAAATTTAACTAACCTATAAATAATGTGAGGAAAAATAGAAATTTCATTGGACGATTTAGATTTAGTTTAATAAATTTGACGGTGAATATTTATAGTCATTTAGCTAACCTATTCACATATCCGTTTAGCGACACTTTAGCCTAAAAATAAAAGTTTAAAACAAAGATGATGGGTATAGATGTCATTCTTAATAATTATCTAATGGTTACCATTAAACCCCAATTTTAAGGAATAAAAAGTTAATTCCTAATTAAAAACTAACTCACGATCCATGAATTTCTCCTTATTTATTGTTGGGGTAATTGTATTACAAATTCTACAAAATACAAAAAATGAAATTGCAACAATTGAAAGATGAAGATCCTTAGCTAATCCGGAGAGCTTGATGTTACAAACGAATGAACCACCGATCAATGAGGTTGAATCACACCTTGAGTGCTGTCTTTAAGGTAATTGATGCACCCTACTACCAATGATTCTTCGTACCACCACCTCCAAGATAAAGCAACCTCCAACTAGAAGATGAGGTAGTTCTTCTAGTCCTTTCAAGGAGCCAAAAGCTAGAGCACAACACTTAGACAACTCAAGAAAGAAATAAACTTTGTAACATAAAATAATGTGAGAGTGAGGAGTGTCTCTCAATTGCACACCACATGCAAGGAAGAATTGAGTTTATATAGGCCCAAACCTCACCTTACACCCCTTTGGATTCTTAAGGCAATGAATTGGATTTAATCCATTCAATAACCTCAACCCCACTCATGGTAATGGCCATGAATGGTCATGAAGTTGAAATGAGAATTGATGGTCAAGAGTTAGAATTGAAGTAAATTCCACCCTTCAAGTAACCCCATCACACCACCATGATCAAGACCATTAAGACCCATGACCAATGTCATGAAGAGCCTCATAACCAAGGTCATGAAGGGCCTCCTTTACTCATGGTGCCTCATTACCACCCTTACCTCATGGGTCCCACACACTAACAAAATAATTAAATAAAAGAAATGCAAAAACTAAAATTTGAAACTTAATATATAAATAATATATATTTTGATAAAAAACCTAACATTTATTCTCTCATATTTTCGTTCTTATTTATTCTCTCCTAATCTCCTCTTTTATTTCCAATTTTCTCTCTCTTTTTTATCTCACACGTATAAAAAAAAAATTAAAGTACTTAGTAGACATTGAAGTCTTCCTATATCTTTTCTACAATTGACAGGTATTCAATCGCTTTTTCTCAAATTATTCTTCTCTCTCTCACTCAGGATTTTTCTAGCATTCTTTTCAGAAAGTATAATTAAAATTTTCTTTTATTTTGTTGTTATTTCTTTCTCCTAGAATTTTAATTCTACTAATAGCAATTTAAATCTCGTTAAAATTCAACCATTGATTTTATTAGATTTAATCATAATCATTGATTTTTTTAATCTCTAAACTTTCTCCTAAAATTTTCTTCCTATTAATAGAAATTTAAATACTGTTTAAAATTTCAGCCATCAATTTTATGAGATCTAATCGTAATCATTTAATTTTATTTTTAAATCCTAAACTTTCGATTCCTACTAATAGCAATTTAAATTTTAAGTTTTATTAGTTGGATGTTTAGAATTTCAGCCATTAATATTATTAGATCTAATCATAATCATTTTATTTACTTAATTTATGAAAATTGACTGTTTTCCTCATATTTAGTTAATAGACTTCAAATCTATATTTTTTCCTATAATTTCTCCCACATTTTTCTTCCATTATTTTTTAAGGCTTTTCTCCCACAATTTTAGCCCCTGTTTATAATTTACTTATAATTGTGTTATTGCTATAAATAATATTGATTGTGGATATCCATCACCCCACAATAGACAATACTTCCAATTGAAGATCTCAACCACCTCAGCATACAATCTTGGTGATTCACATTCCCATCTTAATTGAAGATTACAGTGATCTCAACACGC
Organism: Hakea prostrata; assembly: GCF_041222555.1. Taxonomy (NCBI): domain Eukaryota; kingdom Viridiplantae; phylum Streptophyta; class Magnoliopsida; order Proteales; family Proteaceae; genus Hakea; species Hakea prostrata. Next base: position 17,526,437 of record NC_142607.1, on the reverse strand, counting down.
AATGTTGGCAGTCAATATTTCTATTCTATGCATCTTCTATCTTGGGCGGCAATCTATCTTTCCATATCAAGAATATCTTATTGTGTGCAAGAATCATTTATTGTATTTCCATATCAGAGTAGATGCTCCTTCTACTATAAATATGTAATGCACTCAACTGAATGAATTAGTTCTAATTGAACTCATCTTGTCTTTCTTCTTTGTATTCCATATTTTCTCTTTATTTTATAACACGTTATCAGCACGATTCTGCTCGAAATAATTGTGAACGACTCCACTCAAAGCATTGCGTTTTGAGAAGAAAGACAACATACTATGTATCATGATGTTTTCTATTCCAAAGTGAAAAGAATGATCGACCTTCTTGCGCTTTTTTATAAACAATGGAGTTTACCTTGTCCATCTTGTAATATAAGTGCATCGAGATAAAAATGTATGTATTTTATTGAATCTAAGAATCAATTAAGATATTATGTTACCTTAACAATTGAGGTTTGTCATTAACCAATAATGATTTTATTTATTTATACAGTGGTTGTTAGACTTGCACCACAAATATTGTTAAATGCACCTGAAGTTGCAATATTTGAAACTGTAAATGAGTACAGTTTTGCAGATGCACATGAAGTTGCAAGATTTGAAACTGTAAATGATACAGTTTTGCAGATGCATATAAAGTTGCAAGATCTAAAACTGTAAATGAGTACAGTTTCTGAGATGCACATGAAGTTGCAAGATTTGAAACTGTAAATGAATACAGTTCTGCGCACGTGAAGTTGCAAGATTTGAAACTGTAAATGATCAGGTTCTGTAGATGCACATGAAGTTGCAAGATTTGAAATTGTAAATAAATACAGTTTTGTAGTTTTTTAAATTAATTCTCTATTGAAATTCTGTAGAGAAAATATTATTGATGAAGACTTGCCAGCAAATTTTCAAGCTTCAAATCTGTTGTTACAATAGCAATATTGTAAAAGGAGTTTTAAGAAATACTCTGAATGATATAATGCCTATTTGTGGTTGAGTAAAATAATGGACTATTAATGAAAAGTCATGAAGCTCATCTTATTAGTTTTGCTCCATTCCCTGAAGTGAATGTAGCAATTCATGATATGTCTGAAAGAAGGCAAAATTAAAATTATGATCATGACTGTAGAAGAGGATGAGACAAAAGACGGAATAATTACCGTCATTATTATGAAAATAAATAAGAGAATAATAAGGATTTTCAATATAATAATTCAAGGAGTGAAGATAATATTTGTTACCGATGTGGTATGAAAGCCATTAGACATGTATCTATCGTACTCCACAATATTTAATTAAGCTTTGTCAAGCCTTAATTAAAGAAATAAAAATAATGTGGAGATAAATTGGATTTTCCAAAATCATGATACTTGAACAATTTTTGCCTATTAAAGTGATGATTTTGATGGCCTCACAGATACTACACATCTAAATGCTACAAACTCCTTTGAAGATAATAGTTGAAGATTTGATTATTTTAGTAGAATTCAAATAAAAATAAAAATAATATTATATTAGTTTGTAATTCTTTTTTCTTCAAATCTCATCTCATATGTTAGTTTATCTTAAATTTAATCTTTTTCCTCTATAATTTTTTTTATTGACTTTCTATATATCTTTTAATATATTTTGTTTCATTTTGATGAAGAATGTGAATATTCTCTTATATGCTGTGACGCATATTATACTGAGACAAAAATATACATATTTCTCTTATTTGATGATGTGGAAGCCAATGTTCATATAAAATCAGTAGTACAACATTGATTGGAAGTTCCGGAAGAGGTAATCTATTATTATCTGGGAGATAAAATTGACTATGAATAATTCATTATTTTATAGTAAGTCTCAAAGAAACTTATTAAGTTTCAAAGCTATTTGCCAAAATGATTATCAGATTGAGACTACATATAATGGTATAAGTAAATATCTATACAAAGGTATTAGATATTTCTCCTAATTTGTACTACACGAATATCGCATGGTTGAAACACATGCTTGGATAAATCAAGTGAACATTGATTCCAATAATTTTATTATTTGACATGACCGGTTGGACAATCCCGGATCAAGTATGATGCAAAAAATTATTGAAAATTCAATTGTCATCCATTGAAGAACTAGAAGATTCTTCAATTAAGTGAATTTTCTTGTATTGCTTGTTCTCAAGAAAAACTTATTATTAAATATTCACCAGCTAAAGTTGAGATTAAACATTCTACGTTTTTGAAATGTATAGAAGGTGAAATATATGGGCCTATTCACCCATCATGTGGATCATTCAGATAATATATGATTTTAGTAGATGCATCTATAAAGTGGTCACATGTATGTTCAATATAAACTCGCAATTTGGTGTTTGCGAGATTGTTTGCTCAAATAATGAGATTAAGAGCATAATTTATGGATTATAAGATAAAAACAGTTTGTCTTGCTGGTGAATTTACATCTCAGACTTTATGATTATTGTATAACAACTGAGATCACAGTTGAATAACCTGTTGTTTATGTTTATATCCAAAATGGTTTAGCAAAATCATTTATTAAATGTCTCCAATTAATAGCTAAACAATTGGTTATGAGAATAAAGCATCATTTGTATGCATTAGGCCAAAAGGTTGTCATAAATTCTCCCTGTTGCAATTGGCTTATGGTCAGAAGCAAAATATTTATCATCTAAAAATTTTTTTGTATTTGCGGCTTATGTTCTGATTGCTCCACCATAGCACACAAAGATGAGTTCCAAATAACGTTGGGAATATATGTTGGATATGAATCTCCTTATATAATGCAATATATTGCCAATGATAGGAGATTTATTTAATGAATTAGTTTTTCCAACATGAGGGGGAGATAATAAACAGTTGGAAAAATAGATTGATTGTATGCATTATCATTATCTCATTAGATTCTCACACTGAGCACTGTGAACTTGAAATTCGAAGGATAAATGTAATAAATATTATGAATCAACTGCCAGATTCGCTGACCTGCTAAGAGTTACTAAGTCTCATATTCCAGCTGTAAATGCTCCAATTATAATTGATGTCCCAGCAGGACAATCTATCAGTGCAAATGAAACTAAACCACATTTAAAACGTGGAAGATCAATCGGTTCCAAGGATAAAATCCTTGAAAAAAAGAAAGGAACAAATGATCAAGATGATCATAATATGGAGACAATTGATTATGAAAATCCTGAAGACATAATTTTCTATAAAACCCCAGAAGAGGTTCGAGGTACCTGAAAATAATGAAGAGATCTTGATTAGTTATGTCATTGCAGGAAAAAGATGGAACTGAAAAGATAAAGTTGTCGACAACATTTTTGCATATTATGCTATTGTTGAAATAATACAACAAGACGAGGATCTTGAATATAAATTTGTTGATGAATATAAATCAAGAAATGATTGGCCAAAATGTAGAGACGCAATTCAAGCAGAATTGAATTCGCTTGAAAATAAAAGTTTTTGGACCTGTAGTCCAACATCTGAAGGTATAAAGCCAGTATGGTACAATTGAGTTTTCTGTGAAAAATGAAATGAGAAAAAGAATGAAATCGTGATATATAAAGCTTGAATTATGGCACAAGAATATTCGCAGATGCCTGTCATTGATTACATGGAAACATGTTCTCTTGTGGTGGATGCAATCACCTTTAGATATCTTATTAATCTGGCAGTATATGAAAATTTTGATGGATATTATTACAGCCTATTTATATGGCTCACTCAAGTGTGAAATATATATGAAAATCCCTGAAGGATTGAAAATGACTGAAGCATATAAAAATTCCTAGGAAGTTTGTTCAATAAGACTTCAAAGATGATCAGGGCATATATGGTATAATCTCTTTAGTGGATATTTACTAAATGAAAAGTATAAAAATGATCCAATTTATTATTGTGCTTTTATTAAAGGATATTGATCTAATTTTAGTAAGGATATATGATGATGATTTAAATATCATCGAAACTCCTGAAGAGTTTCCAAAAGCAGTAGATTATTTGAAGAAAGTTGAAATGAAAATCTTGAAAAAACAATGTTTTGTCTTGATTTGTAAATTGAGCATTTGACGAATGAAATATTTGTTCATCAATCAACTTATATAGATAATATTTTGAAGAGATTTTATCTAGATAAAATACATCCATTAAATACCCCAATGGTTGTGAGATCGCTCAATACAAAGAAAGATTCATTTCGACCCCAAGAAAATAGTGGAAAGTTTCTTGGTCATCCATACTTAATGCAATTAGGGCATTAATATATTTTGCTAATAGTATAAGACCAGATATAACATTTTCTATAAGTGTATTAGCAAGATTTATCTCTTCTCCAATATGAAGACACTGAAATGTTATAAAACATATATTTCAGTATATTCGAGAAATTATTGATATGATATTATTTTATGAATGTGGACATTAACTTACTTGTTATACAGATGCAAGATTTTTATCTGATCTATATACAGCTAGATCTCAAACAGGCTATTTATTCACAAGTGAATGTTAGCTATTTTATATTTGGTTTAAATCAATGATACAACACATTCAGGAAGCATGCAGTTTTCTATTAGAAGAAGAGGTTTGAACAATATTATATGAAGATTATGTTGCATGCATAGCTTAATTGAAGCAAAGCTACATCAAAGGAGATAGAACAATACATATTTCACCAAAATTCTTCTTCATTCATGGTCTTCAATGAAATGGTGAAATCAATGTTCAACAAACTCGTTCAAGTGATAATTTGACAAATTTATCTATTGAGAAGTTGCATACTTCAAATCTTGAGAAGCTGGTATATGATATTAGAATGTACGTATTCAAAGATACTCAATGATGTTATCATCAGGGGGAGTAAAATACGTGCTGCACTCTTTTTCCCCTAACCAAGGTTTTATCCCACTGGGTTTTCCTGGTAAGGTTTTTAATGAGGCAGCTACCAATACGTATTATTTAGATATGTATACTCTTTTTCCTTCACTAAGATTTTTTCCCATAGGGTTTTCTCTTTGTAAGGTTTTAACGAGGTACATTATCTATTGATGGACATCCAAGGGGGGAGTGTTATAAATAATATTGATTGTGGATATCCATCACCCCACAATAGACAATACTTCCAATTGAAGATCTCAACCACCTCAGCATACAATCTTGGTGATTTACATTCCCATCTTAATTGAAGATTACAATGATCTCAACACGCAATGTTGGCAGTCAATATTTCCATTCTATGCACCTTCTATCTTGGGCGGCAATCTATCTTTCCATATCAAGAATATCTTATTGTGTGCAAGAATCATATATTGTATTTCCATATCAGAGTAGATGCTCCTTCTACTATAAATATGTAATGCACTCAACTGAATGAATTAATTCTGATTGAACTCATCTTGTCTTTCTTCTTTGTATTCTATATTTTCTCTTTATTTTATAACAGTTATCTATATTTTAGACCTCATATTAATTTATCTAAATTTTTAATGTGGACCACACATCTGAATATAATAAAGGGACCCACAGTGGGTCCCGCATTGGCCCACATAATATATATGGTGAAAAGACATTAGTGTTTGTCGGACGAAGAGGTGACTCCGCCCCCTACTTTCTTTCCTTGGTCAACTTGACGTGTGAATTTTTTTTTAAGGGTAATTTTCATCTGGACCCCCTAAGGTTTGGTCTATGTCATTTTAGTCCAAAAAAGTCGAGACTTTGCATCTGCCTCCCCTGTACTATAGAAAAAGTCAATTTAAGGACAAATTATTACTTTTTATGACTAATTTGCCCTTTCTATTTTTTATTTAAGTAAAATTTTAGCAAGATGGGTGACTTCTTTATTGATTAAATTGAGCAAAGGGGGAAATTTATGTTCTCAACAATGTGCAGGGGTTCCTCACCACTAGTTAGGAGTTACAGGTTGGAGCATTGGGATATGCAGAGATGGACACATACAGTTCGTCAATTTTGGAAAGCAGGAACTTAATGGAATATTGGATACTATGCTTTTTAGCCTATAGTTAGGCATGCATATTGCGAAAGCGAAGGGGATAAGGGTTGACGAAATTTGGACCAATCATCATCAAATTACAAAGCTCTTACCAAGCCCGTCAATAGAGAAGTGGTCTCTAGAGGAATTAACAAGGTTAATGGACTTAGTTGACACAACAAAACATGTAATTTATGTTGACTTCCCTAACCCAGTGCTCCAATTGTATTTTGAAAACTATGCTTATTTTGCAGCCACACAACTGGATATTTGTAGTAGTACATCACGTACAATATGTAGGTGCCATCAGCACTAACTATCCTTTAATTAAAGTTTTTCTTTCACAAAAAAAAAAAAATGCGCAGAGCCACATTTGGTTTCTTCTTCTATGGTGATTGCTAAACTCGTTCTTAAAGAGAACAGCCGTGGCAGCCAGAATTCCCGTCGCTACGGGCACTGAAATGCTCCTACTTGATAGAAATCAGTTCCTTTTTCCAAAACCTAACTCGGTTTTCTGTTCCTCGTCTGTCTCATCTCCAATCGTTCACCGTCCTCCCAGTGTTTTCCAGGTGAAGAAGAAGATGAGCTTGATTATTTTCTCTGTCATGGAGCAGAAGGAGTGGATAGGTAGTACTGAAGAGAACACCGATGAGTTTAATCTGATTTCAGTGCAAATTGTTGAGAGATTATCCAGAAAGAAATCGGAGCGGTTTACTTACCTGGTCGCGGCTGTCATGTCCAGTTTAGGAATCACTTCCATGGCTATTATTGCCTCTGTTTATTATAGATTCTACTGGCAAATGGAGGTTATTTCTCTCTCTCTCTCTCTCTCTCTCTCTCTCTCTCCCCATCTGGATCCAAGTGTTGGAATTTCTGGTTTCATATTAATTGTCATTGGCAGGGAGAAGAGGTTACTGTATTGAAGATGTTTGGTATATTTGCTCCAGTTGTAGGCGCTGTAGTAAGTATAATTTTCTCTTTCTCTGTCACCAAAACTCAACTCAAGTGAAGGAGGTTTTGTAGTTAATCGATCGATTTCTTGAGGGACCATTTGATAGATTCAACTAATGGTGTTGAGACTTTCAGGTGGGAATGGAATTTTGGGCTAAAAAATTTCTTATTATTGAGTAATATGAATTCATTCTAGCATTTATTTTCCCCACTTTTTGTGTGATTATGATCTTATAGCATAAAACGTGATATATCAATAGGCATGAGAATGGCTCACTCACACGAGCATTCGCCTCTAACGCTTTAGAGGCAAGCGAAGATGAGATGGATTGTGAATGACCTTTTGTAGGTCGATTCATAATCATGTTGTTGCCTCGATTCGGAATCAAGATGAGTTTCTTCATTGTGAAGAGAATCGACATGAATGTTCCCACTATTCATGTTGCCTATAGAAGCAAGGTATGAGTACTTTATGTGGCTCTGGGGTAGCAACAATAAAAAAACTCGGGTTAGGCGTAAGAGGTGCGACTAGACTAAGACATGTATGGTGTTGGGAGAGACATACGTTATATTGTGTATAGAATGGTCCACCATAGCACGTATATCATACTATGTGTGCTTAGCGATCATTATAAATGAGAGGATGGATCCCTACTCCTTTCATTGTGTGAGTCCTGGACCTTATGGTCCATTAGTGTCCTTAGTGACTTTTGACGACATCATGAAACGAGGGGTTAATGTGGCTACTTTGGGGTGTTCCCTATGATCATGATTGATTCAACCTATAGGGGTATTACTGGGAAAAGAGTCAATCCCAAGTGTAGTGATGGACTGGGGCAAAAGGAAAGGTTTGATTCAACTGCACCCTAAAAGTGTTTGTTGGCGCCAGCTGTATTTGTTGCTGTTGGAATTTATTAATATAATTAATAAATTAAATGCCCAAGGGCAAATTTGGAAACTCACTATTAGGGCGGTTACAAAATAGGGTTATATATTTTGGTAACCACTGCATAATTGAGTGTGATTGCATTACGTAAGTTTTCCAGAAACGGCATTTCCCATCTCTCTCTCTCTCTCCAAGAAACGCAGGAAGGAGAAACCTAGTGGAGGTTTCCTTCCTTTGCCTTAGATCATTCTTCCATCTTCTTTCCACACGGCGTTTGGGTTATGGAAATACTTCCCTTTCCTTATGATTGTGGAATCATCCCGGTAGAGATTTGGTGGTGGAACGAGAACGCGGATCCAGATTTACTTCCGCTGCGAATACTTCATAAAAGGGAAAGCGAATCCAGGTAAGGATCTTTCCCTTGTCAATTAAATTGAATTGATTTATTTGGAGTATTACCAACAGTTGCAGTAGTGAAAATTTTAAGGTCAAGAAGATGATCTCTCAGAGGGATTGAGATACTTTTTGTCTGGTGAGTTTGAATAAACCTAGGAGACTGTAGTATACTAATGCTTATTTGATGTGTTTCTTTGAGTGATGTGCCATTTTGACCTTTTTGGGAAGGTTTCTAGTTTAGGGCTCACGAGTGCAGGTATATCATCGATCGCACGACCCATTTGCTGGTATGAATTGTGGATGTTGGTGTCTGGGACACAAGTAGTCTATGTATCTGAGATACATAGTGGGGAGATCAAAATTTGTATGTCTGGGATATACATGTGTGTTTGGGACACACTGTGACAGAGAGATTGATACTTGCCCTTGTGCAAGTGGGAGATGTTGGCATATATTAATAATAATATGCCGAAGGGCAAAATTGAAAACTCACTTATGGGTGGTTACTAAATATAGGGTTATATTTAGGTAACCGCTTAATCACGAACAATATAATCGCATTATGGCATTCGTGAGTTTTCTGGAAAAACCCTCTCTCTCTCTCTCTCTCTCTCTCTCTCTCTCTCTCTCTCTCCAAGAAATACAGAAAGGAGAAAGCTCTCGACGATTGTTCTTCTCATTTTGGATCTCAATCTTCTACCATTCTTCGACACGACATTTGGGTTGTGGAGTCTATTTCCTTTCCTTGTGATTGTGTAAGTTAACCGGTAACAATTTCGAGGAGGAACAAGGATGTGGATTCAAGTTTACTTCCATTGCGATCATTCTATATTGGGTAAAGCGAATCTAGGTGATACAGAAGCTTCATATCCAGCCGGGTCAGACCTGGACGGATCTACACATCCGGTCGGCCACCTCTTGGTATGGGTTTCCTGGCCCATCGGGGGATATCCGATTGGGGCTTCACATCCAATCGGGATCATAACCGATTGAATTGATCGAGACATGATAAACGTACAACTAATATAGCAACCTTCCTCTATTAAGAAAGTCAACTCCGTCGACAATTGCATGGGACTAATAGCAGGAAGGCGTGATCTCAGGAGAAACAACAGCCCTTGTCGGGCTAACTTACCAAATACATAAAAGGTAACACTTACAATATAAAAGCATAGACATACCCTTCCGGTAAGCATCCAATACACTTTGAGTATAATCTTGTGTAGCTTTTGCACGAGACCTCACTCTGTTCATTATCTGACTTTGCCATCGGAGGCCGTTGCCCGGCATACAAGCTGGCCCGCATCTAACCTTTCTTGAAGGACTCATCGTCCCGGATACGAGAGGAGGCTCAGTCGGATCCAGAAGTATAATTGATTCGCATGAGTTTGGCATCATCTGTGGGAACGACAAAATCTTCAAGTCATGGTAAGACTAGTTAACGGACGTTCCAGACAAGAAAATACCGAGGATGATCGAACAATCCTCGAGGATGGGGTTGACCCTTCAACCCGAGTGGAGCAAGAGCCACTTCAGGACAATCTGGTTCTAGAGGAACCGAATGGCGAGGGAACATCCAAGGGTCCTCAAGGTCACGCTACTGTGGCAGATGTGGACGAAATAAGAAAAGGCATGCTCGAGATGCAAGGGGTGTTGCACAACTTGGTCCACCAAATCGGAGTCGAGCAAGGGCCAAGGCGCAATACACAGGTGGGAAGGTTACTGAAAGCCTTTCAAACAATAAGAGGTTCCCAACAAGCAAGGCGTGTCCCGAGAGGAAAGCAAATCCGGGAACAAAGGGAAACTCATCCCGATCGGGACAAAAGCCAAACAACTCCCAACGGAACAAGAATCAGTGCCTTAGATCGTATTTTGGTACCATCTAAGACAAGATCCTTGCCCCAAAGGAGTCATCAAGAAGAGATCGAAGACCAGGGAGAATGCCAGCCTCAGCCTTCACGTTCGAGGGTGTCCGCATCCCGGGCACATTCCCGAAGAGAGGAGGCGGCTACCCACCATCAGGGGAATGAGCCTGTTGAATCTGATGAAGATAGAGCAAGGCAAAATCGGCTCCAAAGGCGGGTAGCGAAGGTTGAGCGAAAACTGGAAGATCGAGACCACGATGAGGATCTGGATATGGTTGACCGAGAACCTTTCTTGGATGAGATTATGAACGTGCCTCTTCTTAGAAATTTCATCATGCCTACATTCACCCCGTTCGAGGGAAAGACGAATCCAAAGGAACATATAAGTTACTTCAAGTCAGTAATGACTGTGCTTGGTCGGGAGGACGAATTGCTCTGCAGAACATTCCAGCTTCACTCAAAGGACCTGCCATCAAATGGTTCAGTGGCCTCCAACCGGGATCTATCAATAACTTTCAGGAACTTGCCCAGAAATTCATATCCCGGTTCTGTAGTGCCATCGGGAGTAAGAAAACGCCCGACAGCCTATTTGCCATACAGCAAGGAAGAAACGAATCCATTCAGGATTACCTGAAACGATTCGATGAAGTTGCCATTGAGATCGAAGATCTTGATGATCAAATGGCATACAGTGCACTTTGGAGCAGCATCACTCATCAAAGACTTCTGGAAGTCTTGCTAACAGACAAACCCAAAACGTACGGGACACTGTTACGTAAATGCCAGAAGCAGGCCAGCGTTTATGAAGTTATAAACGCCCGGGTAAAAGCCGATCAGGACAAAAGGTTGGATTGGGATGCAGATAAGAGTTCCCCGAATGATAGAAGCCAGGGACCAAAAAGCAAGTGGAAACGTGATCAAGGGCGAGTGAATTACACTCCTCTTAATACAAAACCATCTGAGATATTGATGAACAATTGAGACTAGAAGGCTTTGAGGTGGCCCAGTAAATTACGTTCTCTACCCGAGGATAGAGACATGACCAAATATTGTCGTTTCCACAAAGACTACGGGCAAGTCCCGTGTGGATTCACGGATAGTTGCCGAATTCTGAAATCAGAAATCGAAAAACTGATCCAGCAAGGTAAACTTGGTCAGTACGTGAGGGAATCGGGCAAGTCCCGTGTGGATTCACCGGAGTCAAAAAAGAGAGCCCAATCTCCAAGCCCAAGAGAAGCCGTGAAAAAGGCGGACAAGGGAAAAGAAAAAGCAGATCGGGAAGAAACGCCAGTCTACGTGATAATGGGAGGCCCTACCGTGGAATCAATCCGAAAGGTGAAGCTTAAAGCTTGGTTCATGGGAGCTGTCCACTTACCCAAATAGAGAGCAAATCCAGCATGCCGGAACCAATAATCTTTACAGATGAAGATTTAAACAGGGTGGTAGCACCGCATGATGATGCGATAATCATCAAGGTCAAAATAGCTAATCGGGAAGTTCACCGAGTCTTGGTTGATACTGGGTCATCCGTTGACTTGATCTCGTATGAGGCTTTCAAAAGGCTGAAACTGGCTGATGATTTACTAATCCCTTCATCAACTCCATTATATGGTTTTGCAGGATCATCAGCAATAGCCGAAGGAACGATCCATTTGGATCTCAACATTGGGAAATCACCCCGGGACACCCTAGTCCGAGTCAACTTTAGGGTTGTAAAAGACTTGTCAGCATACAATGTGATCCTGGGACGGCCAACACTCAATGCACTTGAGGCAGTTGTATCCCCGAGGCACATGAAGCTGAAATTCTCGGTTGACGCAGGAGTTGGTGAATGTTGCTTGGAAAAACTGAGGCCTGAGAGTTCGGGAAGCGCTCTGACTATTGAAGTTCGAGATGATCGGGACGAAGAAAACATGCAAAGAGCAGAACCAATAGAAAAACTGGAAAGAATACAACTTAGTCGGTCTCTTCCCGAGAGAGGGACGTTCATCGGTTCGGAGCAACCGGACGACTTCAAAAAAGAGCTTACTTAGTTCCTATACGATAATGCGGATATTTTCGCATGGTCAGCAAGCGACATGCCCGGGATAGACAGCAGGGTAGCAAAACATAAACTCTGGATCCAGAAGGATGCCACCCCGATCATTCAAAGGCGAAGAAATTTTGCAATAGAAAAGCATGAGGCAATCAGAATCGAGGTGGAAAAATTGGAGAAATCGGGTTTCATAGAACCGATTGAATGTCCAATGTGGCTGGCCAACGTAGTGATGGTCAAAAAGGCGAATGGGAAGTGGAGAATGTGTACCGACTACACAGACTTGAATAAAGCTTGCCCAAAGGACTGTTACCCCCTCCCGAGGATTGACCTCCTGATTGATGCAACTGCTGGGCATGAAGTCCTTAGTTTCATGGACGCCTATTCAGGATACAACCAGATCTTGATGAGTCAGGATGATGAGAAGCATACATCATTCATGACAGATTGGGAGAGCTACTACTACCGAGTGATGCCTTTTGGTTTAAAAAATGCAGAAGCCACTCATCAAAGAGCAGTAAACAAAATTTTCCAACAACAGATCGGGAGAAACATGGAGGTCTACGTTGATGACATGCTCGTGAAGAGTTTGGTTCGAGCAAGGCATTTGGCAAACTTGGAAGAAACATTTGATGTACTGAGAACATACCAAATGCGCCTGAACCTTGAAAAATGTGCTTTTGGAGTTTCATCAGGGAAATTCCTTGGTTTCATGGTTTCCCAAAGGGGAATAGAAGCCAACCCAGAAAAGATCTAGGCACTGATCGAGATGACACCGCCTGTCACGATAAAGGAAATCCAATGCTTGACAGGAAGGGTAGCTGCATTGAATCGATTTATTTCCCGAGCCGGGGAAAAGTGCAACTCTTTTTTCAAAGCGTTGAAAACTACATCCAGTTCGGGAGCGATCACTTGGACGGAGGAATGCCAGCAGGCATTTGAACAACTGAAAACATCGCTCGAGACGACACCTGTCTTGGCCCGACCCATAGCCGGGGAAACTCTCACAGTTTATCTTGCTATTTCATTAACTGCAGTTAGTGTTGTACTGGTGAAAGGAGAAACGATCCAGAACCCGATCTACTATGTGAGTCATGTACTCATAGATGCTGAAACAAGGTACCCGGATGTGGATAAGCAGGCATTAGCACTTTTGGTGGCATCACGAAAGCTAAGACCTTATTTTCAAGCACACCCAATAATAGTCCCGACTAACTTCCCATTAAAGAAATACTTCAAAGACCTGATGTAGCTGGAAGGATGGTCGGGTGGGCAATGGAGCTTAGCGAGTACCAGATCGAGTTTAAACCAAGGTCGGCCATAAAAGCTCAGATATTGTCCGACTTCATTGTGGAAAGCACCCTACCCCAAAATGAGAATCAAGCAGAGACTATTGAAACATCAAACTTGTGGATTCTACATGTTGATGGCTCAAGTAGTGCTTTAGAATCGGGAGTAGGCTTGACGCTCAGCAGTCCTGAGGACTTCATCATTAGCTATGCGTTGAGATTTAACTTCCCGGCTTCAAATAATGAAGCCGAGTATGAGGCTGTCATAGCAGGTTTACGAGTGGCCCGAGCACTCATTGTTTGGGAACTAGAAGTACGAAGCGATTCCCAACTTGTTGTCAATCAAATCAAGGGAGAGTACAGTGCAAAGGACGAGAGAATGACCAAGTATTTGGCCAAGGTTGAATAGTTTCAGGTCTACTTCGATCGGGTAACTTACCGACAGATACCCACAAAGGAGAATGAAAAGGCAGATGAACTCTCCCGGCTATCTTTGGCAAATTACAAAAATTTAGACTTGGCAGTTTATATTGAAGAATTAAGCAGCCCGAGTATCCAGGAGATAGAAACTTTTGAGGTCAATAATGAGCCCGACTGGACAACACCTTTGGTGTAGTATATCCGGGATGATACCCTCCCGACTGATCCAAAAGAAGCCAAACGAATCAGAAATCAGGCAGCTCAGTTCACCATCATCGGGGACCAGCTATATAGAAGATCATTCACTGAACCTCTCTTAAGATGTGTTGGTCTTTCCCGAGCAAGCTATGCTTTAGCAGAGATTCACGAAGGCATTTGCGGCGCACATATGGGCGGAAAGGCTTTGGCACAAAAGGTATTGCGCTTGGGAATATTCTGGCCCACCATGTAGAAAGTGCTATCGAGTATGTTCGCAAATGTGAACAATGCCAAAAGCATGCCAACATTCCAAAGGTGCCAGCAGTTCCCATGATGCCCGTCTCCAGCCCGACACCATTCGCAATGTGGGGGATGGATATAGTTGGGAAATTACCGAAGGCTCCGAGAAGTCGGGAGTACCTTGTGGTTGACATAGACTACTTTACAAAGTGGGTCGAGGCTGAACCATTGTCTTCCATAACAGAAAAGCAAATGGAGAAATTTTTCGAAGAAAAAATCATTTACAGGTTCGGGATACCCCGAATCCTCGTAACAGACAATGGAAAACAGTTCAAGGGGGCAGGATTCAAATCTTTTTGCGAAAGATATCACATTGAGCATTGATTCGCCTCAAGTTGCTTACCCTCGAGCAATGGGCAGGTAGAAGTTACCAACAGAACACTTCTAGACGGGATTAAGAAAAGACTGGAGGATAATCGGGCACAATGGGTTGAGGAACTCTCGAGTGTTTTGTGGTCATACAAGATGACTGTGCGAACCCCAACTGGGGAAACTCCATTCTGCCTCGCGTATGGAACCGAGGCCTTAGCTCCCGTGGAAGTATTGGCCGGGTCATTACGTTACAACACCTTTGATGAAAATCAAAATGACTAGGGACTAAGGGAAAACTTAGACCTCTTGCATGAAACCCGAGTAAAGGCACAACAAAGAAATCAGTTATACCAAAAAAGAATAGCTTAATATAATTCTCGGGTCAAAGGCCGAAGATATCGATCGGGAGATCTGGTGCTAAGACGGACTGGGGCTTTGGATCCAAGGAATCAAGGAAAGTTGACTCCAACGTGGGAGGGACCTTACTTGGTAGACAAAGAAACGAGACCGGGAGCGTACCGATTGAAAGACTCAGCTACGGGAAAACCGATTGATCGGTCATAGAACTCCACCAATTTGAGAAAATTCTATCAATAACTATCTTTTTCAAAAAGATGAGATCTACACGGGTCCATCCCGGTTTATTTTGCACCTTTTGTAAGGACCAGCACTTTTTATAAACTTAGATTCGGTCACTTTCCCGGTCTACTTGCACCTTTATCAAGGACTTGCATCTTTTTCCTAAAAGATAGAATCAATTCGGGTCCTTCCCGATTTGTTATTTGCACATTTATTAAGGACTTGCATCTTTTTCCTAAAAGATAGAATTAATTCGGGTCCTTCCTAATCTGTTATTTGCACCTTTATTAAGGACTTGCATCTTTTTCCTAATTCCTTCCCGATTTGTTATCTGCACCTTTATTAAGGACTTGCATCTTTTTCCTAAAAGATAGAATCAATTCGGGTCTTTCCCGATTTGTTATTTGCACCTTTATTAAGGACTTGCATCTTTTTCCTAAAAGATAGAATCAATTCGGGTCCTTCCCGATTTGATATTTGCACCTTTATTAAGGATTTGCATCTTTTTCCTAAAAGATAGAATCTATTCGGACCCATCCCGATTAGTTACTTGCACCTTTATTAAGGACTAGCATCTTTCATTAAAAATAATCATTTTCGGGTCCTTCCCGATTATTCATTATTTTAACCCCGAAGGATTTATAAAAGGACTTTGCACTTGACAACAAGTTACGAAGGCAATAAAAATAAGAACAATTCATTCATTCACAAAAAGGATTACATGATTCGGGAAACAAAAGATTCCTAAATCTTAAGCTTCTCAATCAATCTTTACAGAGGGGCTTGCAGGAGGGTTTTCTTTGGCCGAAGGTTCAACCAATCCATCGTTAGACACCTGAGTATCGGCAGCAGTATCAGTCGGGGAATTCCTGACTCCTTCCTCAGCAAAAGACTTCTCCGGACCGACATCCTCAGCATCTTCCTCAAACTCCTTGGCCTCTTCCTCATTCCCTGCTCCCTCTTCTTTTTCCTCTTCCACTTCCTCCTTGGGATGGGGTTGAGGAAGAGGATCGATATAATCGGTAGCAACAAGGAAGGGGAAGAACTCAAGTTCGGGAAGACCCTCCATTCGGGGAAGATTGAGTTCATCATATATCAGAGGGTCCAGAAGATTTTCCAGCTCCTGGGGACGAGGGAGCTCTGTCTACTCCAATGCCTTCTTGAAAGCGATACGCAATCCTCTTTTGAAGGCGGGAGTAGCAATGGCCAACGATAGATTTTTGAACTCATCGGTGGCAAAGTACCCTTCTAGCACATCCCGCCTGAAGATTTGCTCCCCCGACGACTTCAGCTTTGCTAGCTCGTCCCTTAGCTGCGCGTTTGCGTTCTTCTTGTCCGCTAAGAGAGCCTCAGACGCTCTGAGATCCTCGGCAACCTTCCCGAGTTTCTTCTCAAGATCACCAACTTTTCCTTTATATTTGCCTTTTCTTTTGTCCCCTCCTTCTTTAACTTGGCCATTTTTTCTTCGGCCTCTTTCAATCTCTTTTCCGCCTGGTCCGCCCGAGTGATTGCCTGACCAACCAGAACGTTAGATTCCCCATGCAGTTGTTCGGCCAGCACTAACTGATTAGCCTGGTCCCGAGCCCTACGAAGGGACTCGGAAAAGATATGAACCCGCCCCGGCCACATACCGAAGAAGAAACGTTTCCTTGGGCGGGAGCCTTGGTTTTCAAAACTCCAGAGGAAGAAGTCTTGGTGGTTGTTACAGGTTTTCTTCTTCGGGCCTCGTCCATCTTCCCGAGGGGCATAGCCATCTGGTCATCCTCAGAAATAGTATGACTCACTGCAAAACATAGAAGATATAATCTGGTCAGCACAACATGTACAAAGGAAAAGCAATAGAAACAAAAACTTACTCGAGGAGAAACCCCATATCTGAAGAACTGACTCATACTCCATGGAATACCCATGGACTACAAACTCGTCATCATCAACCTGGTTAATAATCCCGATATATTTTTTTTCCTCAGGATCTAGGTCGACTGGGGCGTTTAAACGTTCAATGTTTTCCTTGGGCACTTCCTGGAACTGGGTAATGAAAGGCTCGGGAGCAGGAGGTTTAAAGAAAAGATAAAATTCCCTCCACTTCTTGGTGGTGGACGGGAGAGAATCTTTCAAAATGAAGTTTCCTTGAAAAGAAGAGGAAATTCTCTTCGAAAGAAAAAGCCAACCACGCTGGCTATGAGGATGAAGAGAGTAAAAGTGATGAAATATGCCAAAGGTCGGGAAAACTCGCAAGGTATGGCAGAAGCCGACGAACCTGATCATGATTCACCAACTAGTCGGGCTCAGGTTAGATGGGCTAAGCCCGTAATGATCTAACACATCAACAAAATGATAGTGCAAAGGGAGACGCAGCCCCCCAATGAAGGCATCATAATACAAGGGATAAAATCCCCTCGGGGGACTGTTCACCTTCTGATTATCGGTCGGGAGAATAACTTGGTACTCCTTGGGTATACCAAAGTTGGATTTAAACCTATCTAAGTCCTCAGCAAAGAGGGAACAAAGGTAAAACTTTGGTCCCGAGGTATTCTGAACAAAATCAATATGCCAAGGACTTAAAGGCTGGGACTGGGCCAATGCCAGGGCAGCAGGATCTAAAGTTTTGCGATCTAACTTGCGGGGAATAGCTCCCCGAAAGCCACTGGGACGCTGAAAAGGCGGACGAGGTGGGGCTTTTCTACTGGATGCCCGAGACGTGGACGGAACATCCGTTCGAAGGAAAACTTGAGAAGATGGAGCTGGAGGCTCCCGAGAGGTAGCAGTGGACTTGGGTCTCAGGGCACTCTGGGCAGAAGGAGTGGCAGAATCAGAAGCAATGGCAGGATTTGAGTTTGAACCATGCTCAGGACCCTCCCGAGACTCGACACTAGGAATGTCTTCTACTTGATCTTGAGCAGACCGAGCGTCCTGAGCCTGAGCAGCTTGTTGCTCCTTATCCTTATGAAACATCTGGTAAATTTCATCAAGGACCCGAGGATCGTCATCTTCGGTGGAGCTACGGCCAGAGCACGATCTTTCCTCCTCCGAGGATTGCTCGTGAAGATCTTTTAGACGCTCCCCGGTCAAGTTATACCTCTTGGTCTGGTCACTGTCACCTTCACTAGCATATCCCTCAGCCCGACGACGTATTTCCCGGTGGACGGGAACAGGAACCTAAGATTTAAACCTAAAACCCCTCAAACTCACTTTTGGTCTCTTAACTTTATACTTCCTCGGGGCCATAAGAAAGAAAAGAGAACTTACTACTTGAAGACTTGGAGAGCTTAATCGGGAGCTTTCTTAGTCGAGAGCAAAGGAAATTGTAAGTCGAATGTGAAGAAGGAAGGTCTCTATTTATACTGCCGGAAGAGGCGTTACATTTCTGGATCGAACGGTTACGTCCATTGATGATCGACGGTTCAAGAATGAAGACGGTCTGTCTCCCCGAAGCACTCATTATGAGCCTACGCATAGCCGTTTGATGTGTCATGCTAAGACTGGGCGAGGACCTCGAGGAAAGCCGTTATGAAAACGGATGGTCACTTCATTGCAGGCATTTAATGCGCCTGAAGAGAACACTTCCTAAGTCTCCCGGATAATGTGGAACAACACTCGGGACGAGAGCTTCCTTACTTTCTCATTGGTTGGGACAAGTGACAAGTTTATCTATGATGGACTCCTTCATTCTCCCGAATGGGATGAAATAATGATCGGGAAAAGATGATCATAGTCAGACATTTAAGATTGCCCTCAACACATACAAGCACAAGCAGATGTCTCCCACTCTCAACTACGCATGCACTCGAGATAATACCCGATTTCAACCTCAAATCAGGGATAGCGAGTACTCTCTCAGAAACTTGACAGTCCTTGAAGGAGGATGGCACAAGACGGATTTTTCAAGGGCCGGGAAGTTAAATACACTCGATGGCTCAACTTCCTTACTATCCCACACATTGTGAACAACGATTGGTTAGGGGGCTTATGATACTAAAGCTTCATATCCAGCCGGATCAGACCCGGACGGATCTACACACCCGGTCGGCCACCTCCTGGTACGGGTTTCCCGGCCCATCGGGGGATACCCGATTGGGGCTTCACATCCAATCGGGATCATTACCGATTGAATTGATCGAGGCATGATAAATGTACAACTAATATAGCAACCTTCCTCTATTAAGAAAGTCAACTCCGTCGACGATTGCATGGGACTAATAGCAGAAGGCGTGATCTCAAGGAGAAACAACAGCCCTTGTCGGGCTAACTTACCAAATACATAAAAGGTAACACTTACAATATAAAAGCATAGACATACCCCTCCGGTAAGCATCCAATACACTTTGAGTATAATCTTGTGTAGCTTTTGCACGAGACCTCACTCTGTTCATTATCTGACTTTGCCATCGGAGGCGGCTGCCCGGCATACAAGCTGGCCCGCATCTAACCTTTCTTGCAGGACTCATCGTCCCGGATACGAGAGGAGGCTCAGTCGGATCCAGAAATATAATTGATTCGGATCACTAGGTAAGGATCATTCTCCCATCTATTTATAGAATATATATAGATTAACCTACACCACATTTTATTAAGAAACAACCTCAATAAGAAAAATGGTTGAATGATTTCATATGATAGAACTTCAAATATATAGGCAGCATACATCCGATGCTGTTAGGTAACTATGAACAATAAAAGAAAGATATAAAACATAAAAATACAATAAATGGAAATGTTTGTTTGAAAATACAATACATGGAAATGATTAAATAGAGAAATCAACCAAGCCAAATTAGGATACTGATGAAATGAAAGGATTAAATGGTGTGGAAAGAATTCAAATGAGATGAATGATGAATGGAAAGAATTCAAATGAGAGGAGGAAATGATATGGAAAGAATTCAAATAAGAGGAGCAAATAATATGAAAAGAATTCAAATTACAGACAATTAGGGAAAATAAGAAAAATCATCATTATCACCCTAAATACATTTCAAATAGCTCTAACATTAAGCATCTTCTCATTATACGGAAGGATATGCGTAAATTAATCCTAACAAGAAAACTTTCTCTAAAAAGGAAAGTGTTAGGTTGCTACAACTACGCTTACGCTAAACCTCCATAAGTTGCCTTCTTACGGTTACTTGGAAACTATATATATATATGAGAAGAAGAAGAAGAAGAAGAGAATATCAGAAAGAAAACCCATATCTCCTTAATCTAGTAATCATACAATTAATACTTGGCAGGATGTACAAGCTCCAGCAATCCTGTGGAATCCAATGGTTCCTACTCTTCTTCTTCATCACACAACTCCTCCATTTCTCTCATGGCGACATAGGCACTGCTTCCCATTACGACTCTCCATACATACGTGAGTGCAGAACTCCTCCATGAAAATTTTCTTTAAAATAATTTCTTGGGTTCTGGGTTTGATGTAACGATATATATTATTGTACAGCAACGGCCTGTTATGGTGATGACACAAGTAAGTTCCCAGAAAACAATCTGTTTGGGGCAGCAGGAGAAGGGATTTGGGATAACGGAGCAGCATGTGGAAGAAATTATTTGGTGAGTTGCTTGAGTGCAGAAAGGAAGGGAACTTGTGTCCAAGGTGAAACCATTTCGATTAAGATCGTAGATCGGGCGAAGTCATCTGTCAGCAAGCCTTACAGTTCTGGTGCCACCATCGTCCTCTCTTCCACAGCTTTTGCATCGATTGCGAATTCTAGAGCTGCCAAGATCAACATTGAATTCCAACAGTATGTTTCTTTCCTTCTTCAATTTTGCTTTCTTTTTCTCTTTGACTCTGTTAGTTAAGTTCTTCATCATGAAACCAATTAAGTTTACAAGATCTGATCAAATATGGGCGTTTGTTTTTCTTGAACAGGGTTTGATAATGGTTGATGATGCAATTTGGGGATTAGAGATATGAAATGGAATATAATACTTGTATTTGAAAGAAAGAAAAAAAAATAATAAATTCTCTATGTTTTTATTTCAAAAGTTGTGATTGATTTCGTCATTTCTAGTGGAAGATCATGAGTGAGTAAAATCATGCTTATTGTCCTCAGCTTCCTTCGTTGTTAGACAATGCAATTGATATATATTGAATTAATTATTGTAACAACTTCACACACGTCGTACAGCAAAAAAAGAAGCGGGAACTCCCAACCCCAAAAAATAACCTTTTTTTTTTTGGAAAGAATAAGCAAGGGAGTAGAAAATAGTCAGACGGGGTTTAAACATAAAGTGGGGGGTCGGGGGTTTGGCCTCCATGGGGTGTCAATGCAATTTGCTCAATTAATTATTGTAACAACTTCACGTGTACACTGTATCTATCTCGTAATCAAGGTTTAAAGTATCGGTATCGAAAATCGTATCGGTTAGATGATTTTAAGAGATGTATTATCCCGTATCGAGTATTGTATTGCTTGGGTCAAATATGGATACGTATCGGCTAGTATCGTATGGTATCGTGGGATACTTTAAACCTTGCTCATAATTGCTCGTAATATATACTTTGTAACTCTATATAAGTTAAAAATAAAGGTATCTGTAAAGTACATAAAATTAAGTTTAGTTACCACTTGGCATCAGTTAGCTTTAGGTCATTTCAATCCTGGTTCTCCTACTTTTTCTGGTGACTTAGTTGAATTATGTCCTCCTTTTCCAAATCTGTTCTTACACGAGTGTTGGTCTTGAAATGTATAGCATGACTCTCTTTTAATCCCTTTTCGAGGAAAACTAATTGATCTGTCAATCTAAGTACGGATTATTCCAAGGAAGGAATTTGACACCCCTATCTCCCAGAACTTGGTGGTCTTTATATTTGAAATTAATTGGATAAACACACTTTTGAAAATGGACGGTCGAAATTGAAATCTCGGTCAAGATCTCGATCTTGACGGTATAACACTGAAGTCGAACTCCTTTATATTACTTGGCTAAACAAAGATATAATAACATGCTTCTTAAAAGAATGTAAAGTAAAGCATTAAGAAGAAGTAAGGAATACAGTCTTGATTATGTTTCAAGTCATATTTAGCATGCCGCATATAAGGTCATCCTTTCTTGAACCTTGGCGCTTCTAATTCCCTTTCTTATCCGAATTTCTATACCATTTTCCATATTGTGCTAGTTGGACATTTGATACAGTAAAATTTAAAAGGTCAAAGCAGGGTACAAGATTATGATATAGAGAGTGGCAGTCATGAGATTTGCAGAAGAAACACATACATGTGTGAGCGTGTGATGCATCTAAGACATGGAGAATATACGTGTAATCATAATATAGAAATAATCATTCAATTCATATGGTATGGGATATGAATAAATTTGCTTAGAAAGTGAATAAGAGTGTAACAAAGTCATACACAATGTCTAGGAGAACCACAAGGGGATTGGTCTCATGTTTATATAGTACATGTTGTGGTTGAATCCAGTGTTGTGGTCAAACCCAGAGATACGATGGTCAATCGGAGTGGTTTGACCAGGCCGTCACAACAAAACCCGAGCATGGGCCAACCGGAGTAAAACTGGCTGACCACACGCCAAGTATTTTAATCACAAATCAACTCTTGTTTAAAGATAAGGACGAGAGATCACAAAGAGTCCATGACCAACTTCATCAACATTGTCCAAGAAGAGTTCAACGACCCTCAGAAAGGTAGAATTCTAGTATAATTATAAACAAGAATACCACAGGTAATCGACTTCCATCAAACTATATAAACGACTATCATCATCAGTAGAAGGGGACATTATTAACTTATTCTAAGAACTTGGAGATTGAGAGAGAGAGAGAGAGAGAGAGAGAGAGAGAGAGAGAGAGAGAGAGAGAGAGAGAGAGAGAGAGAGAGAGAGAGAGAGAGAGAGAGAGAGTCGGTCCAGTTTTCTAGAAGTGAACTAACTTGATCGTCAGAGACAATACTCGACCACACCGGTCGAGCACCTTTTTTGTAGGTTCGTACATTCGAGCTCATTTCAACATTTATATTTTTTACTTTCTGTGTGATTGTGTACTTCTAGCATATATGTCAATAGGCAAGAGCATTCGCCTCTGGCGCTTTGGAGGTGAGCACAGATGAGACAGATTGTGAATGACCTTGTGTAGGTCAATTCATAATCATGTTGTCACCTTGATTTGGAATCAAGATGAGTTTCTCTATTGTAAAGAGAATCAACATGAATGTTCCCACTATTCATGTTGCCTATAGAAGCCTAGTGCGAGTACTTTATGTGGCACTAGGGTGGCAACAATAAAGGAACTCGGGTTAGCTGCAAGAGGTTGTGACTAGACTAAGACCTGTATGGTGTTGAGAGGGACATATGTTCTATTGTATATAGAATGCTCCACTATAGCAAGTATATCATACTATGTGTGCATAGCAATCATTGGAAATGAGAGGATGGATCCCTGCTCCTTTCATTGTGTGAGTCCTGGACCTTATGGTCCATTAGTGTTTTTAGTGACTTTCGACAACATCATGAAACGAAGGATTGATGTGGCTACTTTGGGGTGCTACCTATGGTCATGATTGTTTCGACCCAAAGGGGCATTACTAGGAAGGGAGAAGGTTTCTAGTTTGGGACTCACACGTGCAGGTATATCACCAGTCGCACAATCCATTTTTCCAATATGACTTGTGGATGTTGGTGTCTGGGACACAAGAGGTTTATGTATCTGGGATACATAGCAGAGAGATCAAAATATGTATATATGGGATATACATGTGTGTCTGGGACACACTGTGATAGAGAGATTGAATGTGTATATCTGGGATATACACGTGTGTCTGGGACACACTATGACAGAGAGATAAACACTTGCCCTTGTGCAAGTGGGAGATGTTGGGTTTTATTAATTATAATATGCCCAAGGGAAAAATTGGAATTCAACTTTTGGGCGGTTACAAAATATAGGGTTATATATTTTGGTAGCCACCGCACAAGTGAGTGTGATTGCAGTACGTGAGATTTTTCCAGAAAGGCCGACCTCTCTCTCCCTCAAGAAGGTTCTGTGTGGATTTTCTCCCTACTCTTTATCTCCGCTTTCTTCCATCCACAAAGCATTTGGGTTGTGGAATACATTCCCTCTCCTCGTGATTGTGGAGTCAAACCGGTGATGAGTTCGTGGAGGAACAAGGACGTGGATCCAAATTAACTTCCGCTGCGGTAATTTTATTTTGGGAAAGCAAATCCAAATAAGGATCTTTCCCTTTCTATTATCAAATAGAGAAATATAGAGTTTTACTTACAGTTGTATGTGTAATTGAAATAGGGTTTAGGCCTATTACTAATACTGGATTAAAATTGTAATTATATTGAGATTAGGGTTTTAGGTTTCCTTATAAATAGTCTCTATGGAATAACCTAGAAAAAGAGGGGAAGAAAACGGTAACACTTCGTGAGTGTGAGAGTGGTGTGAGGTTTTCTGAAATAGTGAAACTTCTTTTCTCTCTGGTGGACGTAGTCATGGTTTTGCTGAACCACGTTAAATCCCTCTTGTGTATTTTGCTTGTGGTTCTTCTCTATTTGTGGTTGTGTATCTGTATCCCTAGCAAGTGCTATCAAAGTAAGGTTTGGTATCGTTGCCAAAGGTGTGGGAAGATTTAGAAAGAAGAGGATAGATGCCAGGAGAACAGGGAAGGCTTCGAAGAAAGTTCGGTTGGAGAAAAGACAAAAAAGGAGAAGACATTTTTTTTTAATTACCGAATTGGTACTGTAAAATCCGGCCCAAACCTAGCTAGGGCACCCTATTTGTTTTGGGATAAAGAAAGACTCGTTTGATGTTAGACCTTAAAATTGGACGTTGATTTCAGTGTTATTATCTTTGAAAGCCTTAGGAAGTCATGTCAAACCTTTCCCTTAGGGTAGATCTGTAATATCCGGCCTTATCCTAACCTTGACCCAGCCCGGAATCTATTATGTTTGTAGGTCCGAAGACCCGAAGTGGGAGAAAAGAGACTTGTGGACCCTTTTGGTTGATGATCTGGTGTCGGAGCCCAAGCCCATGGACATTGACGATGATGCCCCTCACTTGAGAGCATTGTCAATTTTAGTTTTGAATCTGCGCACCGAAGAGGGGTGAACTATTTGAAGTACCTAATGGACTCCCGTGCACAATCCAAAGGTATTTCTGGAAACTAGACTTCTTGATGGACTTTTAGGAGAAAACCCCACTCAAATTTGACCCCATATAGCCCTCCAAGTCCCTGTCCGAAGTTGCTGAACTATGTCTGGAAAATCCTGCTTGCGCATCAAAGAAGGTGAGCTTAGTTGGTGGACCTAAGGAACTCCCATGCTTGATCCAAAGGTATTTCTCAAAACTAGAATTCTTTATTGACTTGCAGAAGAAAACCTCACTCAATTTGACCCCATATAGCCCTCTGAATTCTTGTCCGAAGTTGCTGAACTATTTCTGGATTTTCTGCTGAAACCTCGATCCTCTTTGGTCGATGCCATCAACCAAGAGCATCGACCAAACAAGGCTAGATTCTAGAAAAAGATGCTTTTTGGATATTCCTTCCTCTATTTAAGTGAAAACTCAAACCTAGAACCATATTTTACTCATTTCAACACTTGAGAACGTGGGAAGGCTCCTCCTTGGCTTGGGTGATGATCTTTTACAAGAATCATTGTCTCTCTTCTCTAATCTCTTCTCCAAGGTATGTAATCTCTCACTCTCTCTCTAATATACTTCTACCTGATCTTGTTCTTGCTACTGAGTTTGTGAAGAAGGTGCTGCAACCTTGCAACCACCTCTTCTACAAGCTCTTTTGCATTGATTAAACCTCTCTTCACCCTTTCCATGCTATGATTCTCATACATGATGTTCTTGCTTTCTTATTTTGATTTTTCTCTTCTTCACAACATGAATTCATCTCTTAATCTGATTTTCTCTTTCAATTAGGTCTGATTATATGTTAGTAATTGTCTATATTCTATTGTTCATCATTCCATTGATTAAATTCCTAGGTTGTCTTGAAGTTGCAATGATTTTCATTGAAGACTATGGTTCTAGCATATAGAACATAGGATTTCAAATTGGGGGTTTTCAATTTGAACATTGGATCATGTTAATTCTTGCTACGTAGTCTCCTGCTACTGTTCCTAGCATCCCCTCCAAGTTTCGGATCGATACGAGCCCCAGAAGACCGATTTCGAACCAAAATCCAATATGCAGCCCGAGACTGTTTTGGTCGATCCACCTTGGTCGATACCATTGACCAAGAGCATCGACCAAACATGTTGCTGACAGCAACTTTGCTCCGTTTTGACCCGTTCGACCTCCGATTTTCCTGATTTCTTTTCTAATCTTTCATTTATGTTTGTCTAGGGTCTTAACACCATCTTTGGATCATTCTTTTGAGATTATTGGATTATCATCATCGCGACTTAAGGTAATGATGGTTATCACCATAAATACATATATAGGCTATGTGCTTATGTCTTGATGCTCATAACTTAGTGAACATAACCTCTTAATTACTTTTGAATATCATAGGACTGCTATACATGTTTTAGAATAGTAGTATTGTGATTTCATATACTCTTGTTATAATGATTTATTATTCTTGCTACTTATATATATGATGGATCACTTCGATGTTATGATTTAACTTCTATCATGATGATGTATCAAATGTATGTGATATGATGGACTTGAGTATGTGATTGCTTAGGTATAACTTGGGATTGGGGAGTGTCCTATTGACTCTTCTGTCCTTGGGCATCGGAGGGAATAGTATGGGATGTTCTCCGAAGATGCCTATCGACACTTTCCCGGGTTATTGGATGACATACATAGGATTGTCTAGTTGTTTGGCTAGGATGTCCCTGTCATATCAAACCTGAATCGAAAGGGCATTGAGACCGAACGACCCGTGGTAGGGTATGGTTTGATGGGCACTCATGCCGGTAACCAACCCGTGAGAGGACATAAACCATACTACGGATACCCGAATGGGGCCATTTATTGGTAGGGTTGCAAATAGCTAGACTTGGGCTCACGGGCGCTCAAGACCGATAACCAACCCGTGAGAGGATGTGAGAATTTCCCATTTACTATTTGTAGATGACTAATAGGGTTGATGAGTCCGTAATCCGGGATTACACTGACTCTAGTGTGAAGGATACCGGAAAGGATCACCCGGGGTGAGGAATGGACGTATCTGGATATGAGTTGATATGACTGAGTAGATGACTTGCAGTGGGCTAGGCTTTACCCTGACATGCGCCAATGCTTATACCAAATGGTGATGTGAGAGAGTGGTGACCGAATCCCCTACCATGGTTTGAGAGGACTTTACCCAACTACCACGGCAGACCCAAGATACGGAATGGGTTGAGGGGGGAGTGACTGACGACCTAAAGAAGTATGGTGCTATAACTTTAAGCATGTCTACCTTAGAGATTGGCATTCATAGAGTTAGAATCATACTTGCATCATGTCGCATCCACCCAGCCGGTACCCTATCTGGCATACCCAGGATGTGATCCACAGCCCTGAAGATCCATAGTTCAGAGACCACATCAGCCACATCGACAATAACACAATCATGAACAATCAATATTAAGCTACAATCAATAAAATAGAATTCAGAAATAAGATATCATGGATAATCAGAGTGCGGAAATAAGTATCAAATCAGATAAATTAAGAAGGCAGTGGGCGGAATCCACTCCTTCACCAAGCGGAAGTGAGGTCAAAATTTAGTTAAGTACAAGTCTCAAGTTATGAAGATAAGTTAAAGTTATTACAATTCTTCTAAGTTTAACTATCACAAAAAGAAGGGGTAACTACTCATAAGTCTCCTCCACAATGGATATGTCCTCTTCAAAGGTGAGGACCATGGAGATCCAACATGACTGCTCCCATACAACTCTAGGGCTAACCCTGGTACGCCGGGTGATCTTCTTCGGTATGGTCACCAAAGTCTTCAATGTAGCTAGCCTCCGGATAGTAGTATGAGGTATCCGGGTCCGCCTCATGGAGGGTGCCATTAGAGTAATCACCTGTTGAATAGCCTAACAAAATATTGCAACAGAAAAGGAATGAGTTCAAAAGAACTCAGCAAGGAAGTTATTCCATCACATGTAAACCTCAAGATAATCATAACATGATGCAGATGATATGAAGCATATAATGCAATATGATTTTATTCTAAGTATGCTGGTCATCTATGGTAGACATGCTTTAAGTCATAGCACCATACTTCTTTAGGTAGTCTCAGTCACTCATCACCGGGGGTAATTGGGTCCTGCATCCCTCTCGGACAAATCCATGGTTGGGGGTTTCGGTCACCACTCTCTCACATTACCGTTTGGTCTAAGGCGCATGTCAAGGTATAGCCTAGCCCAATGCAAGTCATCTACTTAATCATATCATGTCCGTTCCAGATACGTCCATTCCTCCCCTCTCGGGATCCTTTCCGGTATCCTTCACACTAGAGTCACGGATATTACTCACCGGACTCATCAACCCTATTGGTCATCCACAAATGGTAAACGGGAAGCTCTCACGTCCCTCTCACGGATCATTTCACCGGTCTTGAGTGCCCGTGAGCCCAAGTCTAGCCATTTGCAACCCTACCAATACATGGCCCCTTTTGGGTAACCGTAATGCAATTTATGTCCTCTCACGAAGTGGATATTGGTCTTGAGCGCCCACAAATCCACACTACTACCACGGGTTGTTCGGTCTCAATGCCCTTCCAAATCGGGTCTGATATGATAGGGACATCCTAGCCATACATCTAGACAAGTCCTATGTATGTCATTCAATAACCCGGGAAGCGTCGATGGACACCTTCGGAGAACATCCCATACAACATGCCCAAGTTGGGTACCCCTCAATCCCAAGTTATACTTAAGCAATCACATGCCCAAGTTCATCATATCAGCTCACAAGATACAACATCATAATAAACATTCAATTCATGACATTGACGTAAGTCATCATATATTGAAATTGATAAACATGATAAGACATTGAAATAACATAATGTAAACACAAAGCTACTGTTGAAAGACATATGTAGCAAGTCTAACATGATAAGAATATGAAATAGAAACTATATTTACTAAGTTAGGGATACCAAGTCAAAATTCCATATCTTAGGTAATTATATCGATAACTATCCTTACCTTGAATCGGAGAAGAGAATGGTCCAAGATCACAAGCAAGTGGCCCAAATAGCCTTAAAGTCCTAAACAAGAATATATGAAAGGTTAGAGAAGAAATCAGAACAATTGGAGATCAAACGAATCAGAACTAGGCAAAAGTTGCTGACAACAACTCTATTGGTCGATAGTATCGACCAATAGTATCGACCAAATCAATTCCAGGACAGCAAGCTGGCTTTTTGGATTCTTGCCCAGATTTGGTCTTCCGGGTCTCGGATTGACACGAAACTTGGAGGATAGTCTAAGCACAACATGGGGACACTAATTATCAAGAAACTTTCATAATCCAATGGTCCATTTGGAAATCCCCAAATCGACATATTAAGGTTAAGAGTTGTAGGTCATGGCATTGGCTACATCTCAATGCAAATTAGGGGAAAACATGGGGGATTAGGTAGGGAATCGTTTAGAAGTAACATGGAACACATATGCAAGGTATAGATTAGGTTAATCATGAAGTTCATCTCAGTTTTGGTAAATAAAGCAAGTTGGTAAGCAATAAATCATGAAAATGTGTAGTTAATGATCATGAGGTGAATCAATCATAGTCATATCGGTGAAAACATCATTGTATGGGGTTTAGAAGGTTCATGGCAAGGTGTATGCAAGGTTGCAACAGTAAAATAGAGAAAAGATGAGTGAGAAAGTGATTAGGAGAGAGAGAGAGTCATACCTTTAAAGTGGAACAAGAAAGTAGGAAGGAGTGGTTGGCAATGATTGATGAAGAAGATGCTTCACCACTACCAAGGAGGAGTTCTTGGGAGGCTCTCCCACGTTCCCAGATGTTAAAAACGCGAGAATAGGGCTCCAGTCTCGAGGAATAAATAATTAGAAAAGAATATTCCAAGAATCTTTAAATCTGGGTTCAACAAACATGTTGGTCGATACATTTGGTCGATAGTATCGACCAATAGTATCGACCAAAACATATTTCTGCAGAATTTTATAGAATAGTTCAGCAACTTTAGGTGCGGACTTGGAGGGCTATACAAGGTCAAATTGCATGGGGTTTTCTCCTACAGTTCACTCAAGAGGTCTAGTTTTAGGGAGTACCTTTGGATTTTGCACCGGAGTCCGTTTCATATCTCAACTGTCTCACTCTTCATCAGTGCGCAGATTCTAACTTAACACTGGTAATGTACTCAAGGAAGGAGCAGCATCATCAATGTCCATAAACTGGAGTTCCGACATTAGGTCATCAACCAGTAGGGCCCATAAGTCCCTCCTACCACCACTTTGGGTCTTCGGACCTACAAACACAACAATGACCGGGTCGGGTCAAGGTTAGGTAAAAGCTGGATTTTACACATCATGTGTTTCATAACATATTGCATCATGTTGTGGTTTGTATCATATGGTTTATGTTTTATGGAATAACTGCCTTGCTGAGTTCTTTTGAACTCACTCCTTTTTGCAACATCTTTTGCAAAAAGGAAGGACGGGGAGAGTGATGAATCATCTATTGCTGTCTTAGGGTGCAATGATGGAGGAGATGATGTCCTTCTGACTTCATCATCAAGTTTGGATACTTTAGATCAGATTTTACACTCAGGGTGTTCTTTTCACATGTGTTCAATCAGGAATCAGTTTGCTAGTTACAATGCATGTGAAGGTGGTACTATCAAGATGACAAATAATGCTAAAAGCAGGGTTGTTGGAGTTGGGACTGTGCAAATTCACATGTTTGATTAGATTGTGCGAACTTTGACTGGGGTTAGACATGTACACTTTGGCAAGGGGTATAGGTAGGCAGAAGTGAGTGACTTTTGCTTTCGATTTGGTGAGTGGCAATGATCTCTCGAAGCCGGCTGTGACAGAAGGAGAGGTGGAGCCACATCACGTCGTATAGCAGGGATGAGCTATACTTGACAACACGGGTGGGGGGTGTGCGTCATGCTGGTTTAATGATGGTGGTAACAAAAGCATCCTTGGAGGGGATGTTAGCCATATTGTAACAACCCCCGTATTTCTAACCTGGGATCCGTATTGCAGGTCCGAGAACCTGAAGGTCTAGCCGGGTAAATTTGTGGAGTGTCTGGATAGAAGTCCATGATCCATACCCTGAACCCATGGATCTGGATTCTACTGATGAAGAGCCTGCCTTGCTTGGTAATTTCTTCTGGAAGGCAAGTGATGTCTGGAGATGTCCGGAATGAAGGTAAGACCTCCCCCATGTCTTCATTAAGGTTAGGTTGTACTTGAACATCATCCCCCTGAGCAAAGCACCCTTGTATAGCAATATACTTGGGGGCGGTTGCTAGTGGAGGTTGATTAAACCAAGCAACCGCCTTAAGCGACCGGCAGGTCCTGGTTGCGGGGTTTTGCCCTATTTTGCCCTCAGACTCCTTTAAATAGTAACCCTCGCCTATTTTACGAATATTATATTCGGGATTACTGTTTTTGGAGGTTAGATGGCTATGGAGACATGCTGGAAGCAGATCTAAAGTGCTGTTAGAGTCCCAGAAGGTTCTACTGTCCTTCATAGTTGATCTGATTGAGGTAAGTGATTCCCTGTTCACTCATACTTCACCACTTGCTATGATAAAAGTAGATTAGTGTTTCCCTTTGGTTGTTCTTGATTCTTCTATTGCACTGTCTACCTTTTTGATGATCTTGGTGAGATCAGATCCGAAAATGAAAACCTGCTTTCGTGAAAAGGGCTGATCTAATCAAGAGGGAGGATTCTGGATAACCAATTTGATGTCTTTGGTTAGGTTTAGTATCACTTGTGGTTATGGGAGTGCAGATTTGAAATTCGGATTATGATCATTCAAAATTCGGATTGAAATCGGATGATCAGAAGCCTGAGTTTCGGATTGAAAACTCCCTATTTTTGGGGCGGTCACTAGTGGCGGTCGCTCAGCCTAAGCGACCGGCCCATGTGACCGGCCCATGTGACCGGCTGATTTCCAGTGACCAAATGACTTTTGGTTTGATCCAATTTGATTCATTTGACTTATACCATATTGTAACCCTATATATAGGTGTTCTCTGTTTCAAATAAAAGTCTTATAATAGTTTCTGGATTGCAAGTTAGAGGGATTCTGCATAATTACAGATAAGGACATACAATCCTATCTTTATCTAATGACTTAAACATGTTAGTCCAGTGTTTGTTATTACTGTTCTTTCATTTCATATGCTGTTGTAACCTTGGTTAGCATGCTGATCTTATTATATGCTTGCTGTTTGTACTATCTTTACTTATACTTTGTTGATGATGAATATGATATGATAATGGTTGATGGTTCTGATGGAAGGGGTGTTCCATTGGGATATCCTAACTTGGGATATCAGAGGGCTGTGGTATGGGACACATGCTTGCTGATGTGTCTACCTCTATCATAACTATTGGATGACATACCTAGGTAGAGTCTAGAGTTGCATGGCTAGGTACCCCACATGCTACTACCCTTTCGGTAGGGGAATTGAAGTCGGATGACCCGTGATGACAGTGATGTGACGATGGTCCACTGTTGGTCATATAAATGGTAGGGTTGCATATGTTAGGGTTGGGCTCATGGACGTCCAAGGAACAGACTAGGTGTTGTGAGGAGTCATGAGAGCTTTCCACCCCAACAATATGTGGATGACCATAGGGTTATGGAATGGAGTCCAATAGCGGTAGCCAGTCCGTGAGGGATCTCATTCCTAGGTTGCAAGGATACTGAACCGAGTTGGTTGGTGCCATAGGGGATGTATCTAGACTTCATGTAGTATGTTACCACTATGACCTGCATTGGATTAGAAACCTCGACATGCGCCAATACTCATGCCAATTGTCACATCCTCCCAGCCGGTACCCTAACTTTCATACCCGGGAGTGTGATCCACAGCCCCGAAGATCAAGTATTGAGGAAATCATCCTCCTACATATACAATAACATAATCATAAACAGGAAATAATCAAGGTTTTAATATTATAAACAAAAGATTCATATCAGGAAATGAATTATCAATATAATCAGAGTGTAGAAATGATACCAGATGTAATCACATCAAAAAGAAGTAGAGTGAGGCGGAAACTCACTCCACAGCTACAGCGGAACGTAGTACGTAAGTCTAAAAAGAATTACAACTGTTTCTAAAGAAAAGCAAGAAAGATAAACTAAACTTAAGAGTTTTCTATCCTATAGATGACATCTTCAAAATAGTGGACTTTGTCAATCCAACATAGATGTTCCATCTCTACATTACGTCTAATCGTAGTACCCAATGTGATCACTCGAGGGATCATCAGTGTAATCTTGATTGTCGCCAACACCTTGCGTGTAGTACGCTTCATCGGCTTGCGCTTCATCGGCGTGAGCTTCTTTGGCTTGCGCTTCATCATATAGTCCTTCATAGTAGTCAGTACCTATAGGATAATCTAACAAAACATTGTACAAAAAGGAATGAATTTCGAAAGAAACTCAGTAAGGCAAGTTAACTCATAACAACATAAATAACATGTGGCAAATCATAACAAGATGCAATGCAGTATGAAACAAATAACATATGTATGCATCTAAACTCTATGTATGCTGGTCTCTTTTGGCAGACATGCTTCAAGTCATAGCACCATACTTCTTTGGGTAGGTCAATCACACAACGCCTTTTGGTAGTGGATCCGGCATCCCTCGGGAC
Source organism: Hakea prostrata (assembly GCF_041222555.1). Classification (NCBI taxonomy): domain Eukaryota; kingdom Viridiplantae; phylum Streptophyta; class Magnoliopsida; order Proteales; family Proteaceae; genus Hakea; species Hakea prostrata. Next base: position 17,492,384 of record NC_142607.1, on the reverse strand, counting down.
ATTCCATGGCTGGGGGTTAAGTAACCGCTCTCTCACATCACCATTGATCTAAGTACTGGCGCATGTCAGGGTTAAGCCTAGCCCAATGCAAGTCATCTACTCAGTCACATCATCTCAGTTTCAGATACGTCCATTCCTCGTCCCTGACGATCCTTTCCGGTATCCTTCGCACTAGAGTCCTAATAGTCCCTGACTACGGACTCATCAACCCTATTGGTTATCCACATATGGTAAACGGGAAGCTCTCATGTCCCCTCATGGGTTGGTTACCGGTCTTGAGCGCCCATGAGCCCAAGTCTATCCATATGCAACCCTCCAATAAATGGCCCCCACAATATGATTCCCGTCCTCTCACGGGTTGGTTACCGATCTTGAGCGCCCGTGAATCACATTGCTGCCACGGGTTGTTTGGTCTCAATTCCCTTCCGGATCGGGTCTGATATGACAAGGACATCCTAGCCAAACACTGCTAGACAGTCCTTGGTATGAGACCAAATGATTCGGGAAAGTGTCAATGGGCATCATCGGAGAACATCCCATACTATTCCCTTCGATGTCCAAGGACAGAAGTGTCAAAAGGACACTCCCAATCCCAAACCATACCTAATCAAACACATTCTCAGATCAGTCATGGCATACACAATCAACAATTCATCATATAAAAGAGAATATATAGTCATGATCTAATCATTAAACAACATAGTAATAAGCAATTCATATAAGCTTGAATAATGAAAAAGAAAACATAAGTGAAGTGCTACTGTACTTACAGTAGTACATCAGAAGTATAATGTACTAGAACAGTACATAACCTCAGAGTTTCATAAAGTATAAACTCAAGAGTATGCGATCTATGTTATTATGAAATAACTGTCCTTACCTTGATTATCGACGAAGATAATCCAAAGATCAAAGAGAGTAACTCCAAACTTAGCAAATAGACTCCTAACAAGCATAGATACAACATTAGGAAAGATATCTAAAAGATCAGAGAGCAAACGAATCAAACTGAGCGAAAAACGAAGCCACTGCCTCCTTTGGTCGAGTGCTTGGTCTACTGACCCAGTCGACCAAGCAGTCGACCAACCGAGTCTGTACGGAATTGCAGAAACTAGATTGGTCATAACTTCTTCATTTGAAGTCGGATTGATCCGAAATTCGAAGGGGAACTTCCTAGAATGTATTAAAACTATATGGGAAGATAAAAACATCAAGTCATGGTCAAAATATGGGTTCTTGATTTGAACCAAGAAACTAGGGTTTCAACCTTATGGTTCTCATGAAAAGGCTATGATCACAGAATGAAAGGGAATAAATTGCTTGGCCAAAAATAACAAGAAAATCATTGAAAAATCAAGTTTAGATTAATCTAAACATTGCCCATGAGGTTTCCCTCGCATGGGAGGTTACCAAAGGTTTCCAAGAAGATCATACAAGGTTAGGTTTTCAAGAAAATATTCGGCTGGGGTTAAGATCATAACGATGATCATAGATCTCAAAGAATAGAATGAGATCATGGAATAGATGGTTGCAAGAATGCAGCATCTTCTTCCTGATCTCAATCAAGAATAAGATTAACGAAAAGAAATTCATAATGTCGAAGTGATTACTAACCTTGAATTGTCAGATCAGAGATGAGAGGCTTCAGATCTGCAGAGGAATCGTTCGAATCACCAGAGAGAGTTTTGGAAAGGTCTTCTCACGTTCAAAAAGTGTTTAGGAGGCTGCCTTAACTAAGAAACATGAAGTAGGGTTTAAATAAAAGTGAAAAACTCTAAAATTGCATTTTCTCGGATTTAGCATGCCTTTGGTCGAGTGGCCCAATCGACCAAGGAGTCGATCAATCAGAACAATAAGGCCAAAATAGGGAAATGGAGGATCAAATGGGCTCTAAACCTCAAGGGCTTTTGCACACATATCAAGTGACATACCTAGGGTATAGAAATGCTTTCAAACCAAGTCAGATAACACTCAAAGTCCTCCAACTAATCTCATCTTCAGACAGATGCAACTTCCTTTCCAGATCAGCACAGGCTTTCAAGATTTGAACTCCACCATCAATATCCATGGGTTCAGAGTCAAACACCATGTCTTCTACTGAGATGGGCCACAGCTGGCTTCTTCCTTTACTCCGGGTCTTCGGACCTAAAAACAACTGGGTTTCCGGGTCAAGGTCAGGGTTAGGTTAGGGATGGATTTCACACCAATGGTCTTGGTGAGAGAGTGTTGACTTAACCCTAGCCATGGTTTGAGAGCCAGGTGTGGACTTTCCATTTTACCCAGGATCCCTACAAAGGTAACCAGTCCTTGCCAGATCAGAGTGATTAGACCTACCCAGAGGAGGGTTGGTGTATATCTTAAAGCATGTCAACTGTTAGAGACTTGCATGGTTAGATCTTAGCGGTATTCATATTTTGCATTCATACATATCATTTATGCTTTTCTGATTGGTTTGACATATGGATGGGAATCATTGTTTGTTCTTATTGAGTTCTCCAGAACTCATTCATTTATTTGTCTATGTTTTATTAGCTTGTATAGATGGAGGAAATACGCAGGAAGATGGATTGGTTTCCTATGAAGGAGCCTTCCCGTATGAAGAAGATGTGGCACCGGAAATGGGAAATGGAGATAGCCTGTGCAGGAGCTCCTGCGAGTGCATGGAGTGCACTTATAGTACCCATTGATGGGCGGAGGAGACAGGTCGCCAGACAGTTTGCTCACCATATGGACGAGAATTGGAGAACCCCTCATCTTGATAAACTTGAGTCTAAGTTTTTAGCTTTAGAAAAAGAAACAGGAAAGAAACTTATTTAAACCTTTTGAATTGCTTTTGCTGAACTCATTTACATTTTGATTATTTATTCTTTCCTTGATTATTTTATTGGAGTATTTGGACTCCTGTAATTCTTTCATTTAATTATTGAACATTTTCTTGCTCGTGATTATCTTTACTTGCATTTATTATTATTGATAGACTAGAACCGTGGATCCCGTGACAGATCACTACCACGGGTTGTCGGGCGGATAACCGAGACCGGCGGGTGGGGTGTGACACATATAGTAAGGTGTGGTGGATACATTGAGGGGAATGATTGCTGAGAGACATCATCAACGGTTTTCTTCAAGGTGGTTTGTAGAATTCAAGCCAAGGTGGAGATTGTTGGGTTTGGTTGTCTTGTATTCTATGGGTTCATATAATTATAGTTTTAGTTGTATTTGTAATTGAAATAGGGTTTGGGTCAATTACTAGTATTGGGTTAAAATTGTAATTATATTGGGATTAGGGTTTTAGGTTTCCTTATAAATAGTTTTTATGGGATAACTTGGAAAAAAAAGGGGAAACAAAGGGTAACACTTTGTGGGTGTGAGAGTGATGTGAGGTTTTCTGAAATAGTGAAACTTTTTTTTTTTCTCTCTGGTGGACATAGGCAGGGTTTTTCCGAACCACGTTAAATCCCTCTTGTGTATTTTGCTTGTGGTTATTCTCTGTTCATGGTTGTGCATCCATATCCCTATCATTTTGTTCCTCAGCTGATTGGCTCCGTTTTTAACAATTCTTCTTGAGCATTGCAGATTAGAGTGGATTCAAGACCAGATCTGAAGTTAGTAAACCTAGACCAATAGTTTGGAAATAATATGAATTATGAGTGACCATGTAATCCAATAAGTATCAATTTCAAAGGTGTGATACACATATGAGATGGAATTCAAGTGTATGCTCAATTTATAAAATTTGCACTAACGGTTTGGAAAACGATGTAAGAGGAGATTCATTTGGACTAGTTTCGCGCACCACGATTACATCCTCAAGGGAGCTTTTATATAATTAATATATAATAACGATGTAAGAGATATTTACCTATTGCATATTTAATTGCATTTTCAGAAGTTTATTACATGTACTTGCGCTTTTTAGTGGGCATAGAATGAATCTTAAAAAGTTCGATTAATTAATTAAATTTATCCACCCCAGAATCTTATCTATAAGTATTAAAAGAGGAGGGTTTTGTGTGTATTTATTTACAGTGGCCCAGCTTGTCTATAAACATATAATTACGTTGGATTTAGGCTCTTTTTTGTATCAATTCTTATTATCTATTATGCCTATTTAAAAGAAACAGGTACAAGAATTAATTATTGGTCAAGAATGAAAAATGGTTTGGTGAATTTTGTCAAAAATAAGTTATGGAATGAAAAATAAGTTTGATATGTCAGAATAAAAAATTGTTAAAAATGATAGTGAGCAAGTGAGAAAAGAAAAAAGAGAAAAAAAAATATATAAATTTTTTTTTATAAAAGAATGTGTATTGACTATTTTATCATCATCTTAACTATAAGATTTTAAGTAAACATTTGCTTAAATGAAGAGAACGAAATTCTCACCATAATCCACAATAGACAAAAAGTCTATTATAGATTTTGGAGGTTTTTCTATTATTTTAAATAAAAACAATACTGATAATAGATACCAAACAATTTAAAATAATGAAGAATTCTCATAATTGAGAATGATAATTTATACCAAAAAGTGCCTTAAGTAGTGTATTTATATGGATAATAAATTATATGTATTTAATTAAGTGGTAATCATCAATTTCTTTTTACATTGCTTTTAGATTCAACTTCTCTGATATAAGAGTCAAACTGGGACTTCAAATAACTAAGAAAAAAAAAAGAAAATCATGACAATCAACCTATATTGGGCATCTCACCCAGCTCCATATATAAAGAGAACCAGTAGGGAAGGGAGGTAAAATACATAGTGTTGTGTTACAGCCTCCTGTGATTTCTCTTGCTCTATCTTTCTTAATTTTTTTTTTTAAAATTTAAAAAAATAGAGTTCTTACGGATACACTGCCTACATTGGATGTATGTTTCGATATGAGTAGTTGGATTTGTAAAAATTCACATATTCTGACTTTGTTCATTATAAGGTTGCTGATCAGTTGACAATGACCAACAACTTTTAATAAGATGTCACAGAATCGACTCTCCTTGATCATATATATAATAGTCTCCTCACATTAATGTAAATACATATTCTGACTTTGAATTGTAACAATATAGAGTCTTAGTAAAAGCAGGAGTGTTTTAGAGTACTTCATTTTGTTATTTACCATTAGAGGTTTCCCCTAATGATGATCAGCATTCTCCAAGGCATATAACCATTGTATTTGCAGGCGTGGCTTGAGTGTGCACCTCCCGCTGTGTCCTTTACTTATTGCCCTCCAATTTGTAATTCACATATGAACTCAAAGCCCTAGATTACATAAAGGCCCCTTGGAAAGTGTAGCCCATCCCCAACTTCCTTACAACTAGCCTTGAAATAAAAGCCAACAACCGGCCCTGTTTGTCCACATCTGAGGTCTCCATTGAGCCCTCCATCAAAATTCAAAGGTTCAAAGACTTGCCAATTCCCAAGTTCAAATGCCGATTTCAGTGTTACAAAGTCAAGGGCGTAGCCAAGATTTAGCATCAGGGGCAAATAATAATTACAAAACTTTTACCATTGTTATTGTGTATCTAGGTGATACAGTTTATGGCAGTGGTTTTCTTCAGAATAATTTTATTGTATTAGATACGCTTGATTATTTATCTAATTCTAGTAGTGCTTTTGTTTGCCAAAATATTGTGTGTATGTAATGATTCTATTATGTGGCATGCTAGACTAGATCATATTGGCTTAGATAGGATGAATAGGTTGGCAAGAGAAGGTCTCTTGGGTAAAAGTTCAGTATCTGATTTACTAACCTATGAATCATGTCTAGCAGGAAAAGCAACTAGGAAACCATTCAAAAAGGCTTTGAGAGCCTCTCTTCCTCTAGAACTTATCCATTCAGATGTGTGAGGACCCATGAATGTGCATACTAGAAAATAATAGGCTTATTTCATCACATTTATAGATGACTATATACGGTATGGTCACATTCATCTAATTTCTTAAGTGAGAAGCTCTAGAATGTTTTAAGAGGTTCATGAACTTAGTTGAGAATTAGTTAAATAAAATAATTAAAACTCTTAGAACAAATAGAGGCTGAGAGTATCTCTCCGATATGTTCAAAGGGTTATGTGATGAAAAAGGCATATCTAGGCAACTTACTATTCTAGGGACTCCATAGCAAAATGGGGTTGTTGAGACGAGGAATAGAACATTGCTAGACATGGTGAGATTCATGATGGCGCAGGCAAATCCATCCATTTCTTCTTGGGGAGATGTTTTGCTCACTGCAGCCTATATCCTCAATAGGGTTCCAACCAAATCGATTCCTTCCACACCATATGAGTTGTGGACTGGAAGGAAGCTAGATTTGAGTTACATGCGTTCATGGGGATGTGCAACATATGTTCACTCTACCTCTCACCAATATGGGATGCTTGGACCTAGAGGAAGAAAGTGTATCTTTGTGAGATATTCTAAACACTCGATGGGCCATGTCTTTATTGGGCTAGATGAGAGTGAGAGGAGAATGCAACTCAAGTTTGGAAAACGATTTTCCATCTCTTTCAAAAGTTAACAAAGAATCATCAAAATTCTTTGAAATACAGGATAGTGATCTTGTCACTCTAGGGATTCAGATTTTGGATAATGAACCTAGGGTTCATGCAGAAGATCCTAGTGGGAGTGGGAGTGGAGATGTAATAGCTCCCTCAAAGGGTGAGCAATCTGACATGCACTTGCATTGTAGTGAGCGCGGGCTTGTTCCTCGTCAACGTTTCGACATAGAGGATGAAGCCTATATGGTAGCTTCTGAAGACTCACTATGAGATGACTCCAGTCGATGAGCAGGAACCGAAGAGTGTGCAGGAAGCTCTTGCGGGAACAAGCTCAAAGGAATGGTTGAAAACAATAAGAGGAAGAGTTGGAGTCACTAAGAGTTAACCAAGCCAAGTCTGGGACTTGGTTGACTTACCGCCAGGACGAAAGGCAATTGGGAACAAGTGGGTTTTCAAGATCAAAAGAAAGGCGGATGGATCTATTGAGAGATTTAAAGCTCGTTTAGTGGCTAAGGGCTACACCCAAAAGAAAGCGCATTGATTATGAGGAAACTTTTTCCCCACCTCCATCCACCACATATTACCCATTGTTGCTCAGATGGACTTAGAACTTTACCAGATGGATGTAAAGATTGCTTTACTCAATTTATTTGTAACCACCGCATCACTTGACTAAGGGTGATTTCATTCATACGAGATTTCTTCCAGAGAAACGGCGGCTCCCATCTCTCTCTCTTTCTCCAAGAAACGTAGGAAGGAGAAACTCATTGGAGGTTTCCTTCCTTTGCTTTAGATCACTCACCCATCCTTTTTTCCACATGGCATTTGGGTTGTGGAAATAATTCCCTTTCCTAGTGATTGTGGAATCTCCCTGGTGGATCTTTGGTGATGGAACGAGAACGTGGATCCAGATTTACTTCCGCTGCGTATACTTCATATTTGGTAAAGTGAATCCAGGTAAGGATCTTTTGCTTGTCAATTAATTGAATTGAACTAATTGGAGTATTACCTACATTGGCATCAGAGCCGTGGTTCCCACGATTCTTTGTTCCTCCCCATTGTTTAATTTCATTGTATGAATCCAATGGGAGGATCAAGGGTTTATGGAAACCCGCGGAGAATCCAAGGTTTAAAATGAAACCCATGGAAAATTGATAGGATTTTTTGGAAACCCTTATGTTTTGGGTTCGGATCCGAGTCGGAGAATCCTTGTGAATTTCCCTAATGAAGTTTTGCATGAATTGATAATCCATGATAATTATTTTTGTTTAAAATTTATTGCTAGATTTTTTTTCATGTGTTTTTGGATGATTTTTTGGGTGAAAAATGTGTTTTACCGCTTTTTTGGAGAAAAAATTCGTTAATGAAAAAATCCGAAAAACGCCGTTTTTGGTCACTGTGGACCAGACGGACGTCCGTCTATTGTCAAACTAATCACTGTGGACCAGACGGATGTCCGTCTATTGTCAGACTGATCACAGTGACCCAGACGGAATTTCCGTCTGGGCAAACGGTCATCCGTCTAGCACAAAAGGCAAATAGATGATCATCTGTGCAAATGGCAGTCTGTCTGGGCATAAAAGGCAAACTGATGACCGTCTAGGCAGACGGCAGTCTGTCTGGGAGATTGATTTTTTTGGATATTGGTCTGTCCAGTTCAGAATGTGTTTCTAACTTACTAGACACCAATGGCCCGACAATTTGTGTGATGTTTGGGAATTGAGTGCCTAATGGGGCATAGTGGGAGCTAATGAGGTAGAAGTGTACTGTGTGAACCACCTCATAGCATTAACATGATTGCATGTTTTATTTTATTAAAACAGTTTTTAATTATGGGTCTATCAATCATGTTTTTTGCACAGAATGAAACTAGTATATAAGTCTATTTGGGTTTGCATGAGAATTTGATTGAATGTTTGTTAGCATCTCTTTTGGTTTAAATGCTTATCCTGTAGGTTGACTATGCTAGTATGATTTGTTGTTGCATGAGTTGTGTTTTATGCTAGAATAGTTGAACTCATCCTTGTATGTAATGTCTCTAGAATAATTGGCTGCTACAAAGAGCATAGTTGCTGACCTTACTAAAGGAGATAAGCTGAATGAGAGGAACAATGACCTCTGGCACTGAAAGGTGCAATATCTCCTGGAAGAGCAGGATATGTTGGAAACCATAAACCAGACCATGAACCCACCTGAGGAAGGTACCACTGCACAGCATCGCAGGGACCTTGAGATATACAATACTTGGAAGAGGAAAGACCGGGTAGCTAGGATTACAATCTTGAGCTCCATGAGGGATGACCTGATGCTTCATTTTGAGAAGCATAGGACTGCAAAGTCTTTGTGGGAGGCTGTGAAGTTCCAGTACGGAGGGACTTCCACCACAAGAGGCCGCCAGCTCGGACTCACCTTTGACGGTTATAAGATGCGCCAGGGTCACACCATGAGGCAGCATATAACCATCATGTCTAACATGATTAGTGAGTTGAGCGCATGTGGGCGCCAAAAGACTGATGAGGAGCAAGTCTCCGCAGTCATCAGGTTATTGGCAAAGACTTGGGAGCATATGAAGATCTTCATGACTCATGCTGATGATGTCAAATCTTTTGATCAAGCTGCCAAGCACCTTGAGCTAGAGGAGGATCGGATGTTGGCCGATGCCCCTCAAACTAAAGTACTTGTTGCTGAAGCTAGCCCTAGTAAGGGTGCAGCTTCAAGCGCAAGAAGGAGAGAGCTTAACCTCAGCGGTCCAGGCAAAGTAACAGAGGTGGGAACAAAAACAAGAGTGGTTTATGAGACATGGTTTTAGAGTTGTATCTGAAAACAATTCTTTGGTTTTGTATCTAGGTGATACAGTTTATGGTTATGGTTTTCTTCAGAATGGTTTCATTGTATTGGATACAATTGATTATTATCTAATCCTAGTAATGCTTTTGTTTGCCAAGATTGTCAGAAATAGGCAAAACAAATCATTAGGTTTATTTCAAGAGACCTATATTGACAATGTCTTGAACATATACCAGATGCACAACTGCAAACCAATAGATACTCCAGTGGAGAAGGGTTTGCATTTGAGCCTCAATATAGGTCCTAAGACTTTAGAGGAGAAAACCAAGATGGAAAGAGTTCCATATTCCAGTGCAGTGGGTAGCCTTATGTACGCTATAATGTGTGCTTGGCCGAATATTTGTTATGCAGTGGGTTTGTTTAGTAGATACCAATCAAACCCAGGCATAGAGCACTGGAAAGCAGTCAAGAGGATATTGAGGTATCTCAGAAGAACGAGTAACTACATGTTGTGTTACCAAGGATCGTTGCGATTGGTTGGCTATAGCGATGCCGACTGGGATGGAGACATTGATGAATGCAAATCAACCTCTAGATTGATATGCTTTCTTGCTGAATGGCGGGGCCATTTCATGGTGTAGCAAGAAGCAGACTTGTATATCACTCTTGACCATGGGAGCAGAGTATGTGGCATGCTCAGCTGCAGTTCAAGAGGCTGTTTCGTTGAGGACGTTCCTTCGACATACTGGATTTGAATAACATCCAAAGAGCCTACCCTTGTCTTCTGTGATAGTGCGGCAACTCTTAGTTATGTCAAGGACCCCAAGTATCATGGGAAGCCCAAACATATACAAATAAGATATCACTTTGTTAGAGACAGTAGCAAGGAAGAAAGTTGTACTTAAACACATATCTACTAGTCAGATGGTAGGTGACCCTCTTATCAAACCTATAACCAAGGATGTTTTTATTTCTCATGTAAAGTCCTTAGGCTTGCATAGATTGTGACTTATTTTTGCATTGAAACTTTCTTCTAATTGAGTAATATGAGTTCACTTTAGCATTTATTTTTCCCACTTTTTGTGTGATTGTGTTCTTCTAGCATAAAACGTGATATATCAATAGGCATAAGAATGGCTCTCACACAAGAATTCGCCTCTGGCACTTTAGAGGCGAGCAGAGATGAGACAGATTGTGAATGACCTTGTGTAGGTCGATTCATAATCATGTTGTCACCTTGATTTGGAATTAAGATGAGTTTCTCCATTGTAAAGAGAATCGACATGAATGTTCCCACTATTCATGTTGCCTATAGAAGCCAAGTGCGAGTACTTTATGTGGCGCTGGGGTAACGACAATAAAAAACTCGGTTTAGACACAAGAGGTGCGACTAGACTAACACCTTTATGGTGTTGGGAGAGACATACGTTGTATTGTGTATAGAATGCTCCACCATAGCACATATATCATAATATGTGGGCTTTGCAATCATTGGAAATGAGAGGATGGATCCCTGCTCATTTCATTGTGTGAGTCTTGGACCTTATGGTCCATTAGTGTCCTTAGTGACTTTTGATGACATCATGAAACGAGGGGTTGATGTGGCTATTTTGGGGTGTTACCTATGGTCATGATTGATTCGACCTAAAGGGGCATTACCAAGAAAGGAGTCAATCCCAAGTGTAGTGATGGACTGGGGCAAAAGTAAAGGTTTGATTCAACTGCCCCCTAAAAGTGTTTGTTGGCGCCAGTTGTATTTGTTACAGTAGTGAACATTGTAAGGACAAGAGGTGCTCTCTCATAGGGATAGACATACTTTTTGTCTGGTGAGTTTGAAAACCTAGGACACTGTAATATACTAATACTTGTTTGATGTGTTTCTTTGAGTGATGTACTATTCTTGCCTTCTGGGAAGGTTTCTAGTTTGGGGCTCACGAGTGCAGGTATATCACTGGTTGCACGACCCATTTGCTAGTATGACTTGTGGATCTTGGTGTCTGGGACACAAGTGGTCTATGTCTCTGAGATACATAGTAGGGAGATCAAAATATGTATATCTGGGATATACATGTGTGTCTAGGACACACTGTGATAGAGAGATCGAATGTGTATATCTGGGTTATACATGTGTGTCTGGGACACACTGTGACAGAGAGATTAACACATGCCCTTGTGCAAGGGGGAGATGTTGGCATTTATTAATAATAATATGCCTAAGGGCAAAATTGGAAATCCACTTATGGGTGGTTACTAAATATAGGGTAATATTTAGTTAACCGCTAAATCACGAACAACACAATTGCATTACGGCATTCATGACTTTTCGGGGAAAACGGCTCTCTCTCTCTCTCTCTCTCTCTCTCTCTCCAAGAAACGCAGAAAGGAGAAAGCCTTCGAGGATTGTTCTTCTCCTTGTTTTGGATCTAAATCTTCTTCCATTCTTCCACACGGCATTTGGGTTGTGGAGTCTATTTCTTTTCTTTGTGATTGTGGAAATTAACCGGTGATAATTTCGTAAAGGAACGAGGACGTGGATTCAAGTTTACTTTCGCTGCGATCTTTCTATATTGGGTAAAGCGAATCCAAGTAAGGATCTTTCTCCCATCTATTTATAGAATAGATATAGATTAACCTACACCACATTTCAAATAGCTTTAACTTAATCGTCTTCTAGGATTGATCTCTTATACTGAAGGAGATGTGTAGGGGTGTTATTTTCAACCCGAACAGTTAAAACCGGATCAAGCCAGCCTGTTATAGCCTGAACCGGCCCAAACTGAACCTTAATGGGCCATGTATGAGCTGAAGGTTCTCAGCCCGAACGATTTCGGGTTGGGCTGGGCCAGCTCGTGTGTGGCCCGCTAGCCCGAATGAATAGGCCAGAACCACAACCCGTTAGCCTTTTATAATAAATTATATTAAAATATTAAATAAAGTTAATGAAGCATTGAATTTGGATCCCAATAATGCAACAGGTCACTTCAGTCAGTGTTTGAGTGTTTCACACGTTTTTAGGTTTTATCTTTCAAGTTTCAAATTTCATTTAATTTTATTATTTTAAGTCTTAACTTTTAACCTTGTGTTTCAGTTTCACTATTTCACAAAATGAAATCAGGGTTTCACCGGGCGTTCACTTTCCCTGTTTCTCTTACCTTCTCTCCTGTTCATCTTCTCGGCGACAACAACTCCAGCAGCAGCAAGCAAGTAGCACAACGACTGTCCTCGATTGCTTTTGTAGTCTTCATCTTCTTGGTTTATGTTTCTCTTGCCCTTCATTGTTTCGTTTTTCACAGTATTAAATTATAAAGGGTTAGAAGTTTACGTTTCTACTAGGACTTGGAGTTGAGGAAAAATAAAAATAAATTTCAATATTGATTTTTAATTTTGTCCAAATCCTTGGCCCAAACTGAATCCAAACCGTTAGTCCAAACCGCTAGTCAACCCGAACCCAAACCGCACCAAACTGAAACTGCACTGAAACCGTTATCTTTTTATTAGGCGTGATAATGATGATTTTTCATCCTTTCCCTAATTGTCTCTAAATTGAATTCTTTCCATATTATTTGCTCATCTCATTTGAATTATTTCCATATTATTTTCTCATCTCATTTGAATTCTTTCCATATCATTTCCTCCTCTCATTTCATCAGTATCCTAATTTGGCTTGATTGGTTTCTCTATTAAATCATTTCCATGTATTGTATTTCCATGTTTTATATATTTCTTTTATTGTTCATAGTTACCCAATAGCATGGGATGTATGCTGCCTATATATTTGAAGTTCTCTCATATGAAATTATTCAACCATTTTTCCTTTTGAGGTTGTTTTATAATATAGTATTAGCCTACCACACGATTCTACATCTTAATTAGCCATGTCTTCTTCTTCCTCATCTTCTACCTCATCTTCAATGGCTACCACTACTAAGTCTTCAATGGATTTCTCTTATACGGTTCACTCTCTTGCTGCAACCGTGGTCCCTTCAACTGTTGCGTCATCTTTCACCACAGATCAGTACCATAAACTTCTATCTCTATTTGAATATGATAACATTCAACCATTGGAAAATGTTGTAGGTAAAGTATCTTCTCTATGAGTTATTGATTCGGTGCCAGTCTTCATATGGTTCAGACTTATCTTTATTTCATTCGGATAGCCTTGTTCCCCACACCCAATCTATTTGCCTTCCAAATGGTTTTTGCTCCTGTTACACATATTGGCAATTGTAACCCCATACCCACTTTACCTCTCACGGACGTATTACATGTTCCTTCCTTTGGTTTTAATTTATTATCTGTTACCCAACTTACCCAACAACTTCATTGTTTTATAACTTTCTATCCTGACCATTGTGTGATATAGGAGCTACGCACGAAGGAGAGGATTGGGCTAGGAAAGGCTTACAATGGAATTTATTATTTGGAGTTGGATTATCCCGTTGTTGTCGTTGTTTTACCCGCCAAGGACCTTTGGCATTCTCGTTTAGGCCATCCATATTTAAAAGTTTCTAGTTATATTGCACGTTTGGATCCGAATATTTCTTTTCATAAAGATTGTGTTTGCTCCATTTTTCCTTTAGCTAAGCAAACTCGACTTCCTTTTCCATCTAGCACAATTTCTACCACCTCTTGCTTTGAATTGATACATTGTGACATATGGGAACCTTATTTCGTTCCCTCAATTTGTAGTGCAAAATATTTTTTAACTATTGTGGAAGATTTTTCACAATGCACCTGGGTGTTTTTGTTAAATCATAAACCAGATGATTGGTCCCGATTAAGGGAATTTTTTGCAATGATCAAAACTCAATTTGGAGACCAAATTAAACAACTCCAAACTGATAATAGTCGTGAGTTTTTTAATTACCATTCAAATGACTTTTTTACAACCCATGGTATTATTCATCAACATAGTTGCGTTGATACACCCCAAAAAAATATGCAAACACCGCCATCTTCTTAATATGGCCCGTGCTCTATCCTTTCAAGCAAGTCTACCTCGTAAGTTTTGGGGTCTTTGTGTTTTGACAGCCGCTTACCTAATTAACCATTTACCCACCCCGCTGCTACATGGTAAATCACCACTTCAAGTTTTACTTGGCAATATCCCTTTATATTCTCATCTTCGAACTTTTGGATGCCTTTGTTATGGTCATAACCATTCATCCAATCATCATAAATTTGATCCCCGAGCATCTCTAGGTGTTTTTATTGGGTATCCATATGCATAAAAAGGTACGATTTATGATTTACAAACACATAAGGTTTACATTCGTCGTGATGTCACATTTGTTGAAGATTTTTTTCCTTTTTCAAAATTGCCATCCCCATTATTGCCTGTTTTACCCATTGCAGCTCCATATATTGATAGTTTACCCATCTTGTTGGATCCACCCTTATCAACCACACCCTCTCCCCAACTAGTTGAAGAACCTCCTTCACCCACCCTCCCATCCACTAACATCTCTCGGCCATCTTGGGTTCATCAACTGCCACCTCATCTTAAAGACTCATTGTTTCGCCATAGATGCCCAAGCTCCTCCTTCATGCATAGGTACTCAATGATTATCCTCACTGCTGAAAATTATTTTTTATTCTTAAAGACTCTCACTCCTGAAAATTATTTTTTATCCTATCATAGATTATCCTCACCCCATGCTAGGTATCTCAAGGCCCTCAATGCTATAACTAAACCTACAAGCTTTGCTAAGACTATTATTTCACCTGATTGGAAGGATGCAATGGATGAAATTGCAGCTCTTGACCTTAGCAAGACTTGGTCTCTTGTATCTTTACCCCCAAACAAGAAACCCATAGGTTGTAAATAGGTTTACAAAATTAAACGGCATTCAAATGGGTTAATTGAGTATTATAAAGCGTGTTTGGTGGCAAAGGGTTATACTCAAGTTGAGGGGGTTGATTTCCATAAGACATTTGCCCCAGTTGCTAAGTTGGTTATTGTCAAAATACTTCTTGCCATCGCTACCATTAAAGGATGGTCCTTGCATCAATTGGACATCAACAACATCTTTTTCCATGGCGATCTTGATGAAGAGGTATGTATGACACTTCCACCTGGATATCATTGAAAAGGGGAGAAATTGGTTTGTCGTTTGCACAAATCATTATATGGGCTTAAGCAGACATCCCGTAATTGGTTTTCCAAGCTTTTTGGTGCCCTTATTGATCTTGGATATACACAATCTAAGGCAGATTACTCTCTATTTTCTCTACTTACAAAGTTTTCATCTACCTTTGTATTTGTTTATGTTGATGACATTTTAATTGCTGGATCTAACACAACTGTGATTTCCAACTTAAAATCACCTCTTCAGCAACGTTTCCCGATGAAAGATCTTGGTTTGCTTAAATATTTCCTTGGTCTTGAGGTGTCATGTTCCAAGAAAGGTATTTTCATCAACCAACGAATACACATTGGACATCTTAACTGATGTTGGTTTCACATGTGCTAATCCGACTCAATTTTCAATGGAACAACACCTCAAGTTAACTACTTCTGATGGTAAGCCCTTACTTGATCCACACCATACTGTCGGTTATTAGGCCGACTTATTTATCTCACAATTACTCGTCCAGGTATTGTTCACAGTGTGAATGTTCTTAGCCAATTCATGCATGAGCCTCGTATAACTCATATGGATGCTGCTAATTGTTTACTACGTTGCCTCCATGGCACTCCAAGACAAGGGATTCTTTTATCTACTGATAGTGAGTTATCTCTTCGTGCTTATTGTGACTCAGCTTGGGCAAGTTGATTTACGACTCGAAGATCTTCCACTAGATATTGTGTATTCCTTGGTTCTAGCCCTTTATCTTGGAAATCTAAAAAACAAGCTACTGTGTCCAGCTCATTTGCTGAGGCTGAATATCGTGTTATGGTTGTCACTACTTGTGAACTCATGTGGTTAGTTATATTGCTCAAAGATCTTGGTGTCATGGTCCCTTGACCAATACCTTTCTTTTGTGACAATCAAGTTGTTTTACATATTACTGCAAACCTAGTCTTTCACGAGAGCACCAAGCACATTGAGATTTATTGTACATGTGGTTCGCGATCAGGTTCGACATGGTCTTATCCAACCCACCTCTACCACTAGTGCTGCTCAAGTTGCTGACATTTTCACCAAGGCCCTTGGAAAAGATTTGTTTCTTAGTCATAGATGCAAGTTGAGAGTTCTTGACATTCACTCTCCAACTTGAGGGGGAGTATTAGGCATGATAAGGATGATTTTTCATCATTTCCCTAATTGCCTCTAATTTGAATTCTTTCCATATTATTTGCTCCTCTCATTTGAATTCTTTCCATATCATTTCTTCCTCTCATTTGAATTCTTTCCATTCATCATTCCTCTCATTTGAATTCTTTCCATTCATCATTCCTCTCATTTGAATTCTTTCCATTCATCATTCTTTCCATTTGAATTATTTCCATACCATCTCATCCTCCCATTTCATCAGTATCCTAATTTGGCTTGATAGGTTTCTCTATTAAATCATTTCCATGTATTGTATTTTCAAACAAACATTTCCATGTATTGTATTTCTATGTTTTATATTTTTCTTTTATTGTTCATAGTTACCTAATAGCATGGTATATGTGCTACCTATATATTTGACCTTTTCTTATATGATATTATTCAACCATTTTTCGTATTGAGGTTGTTTCTTAATACCGTTATCTTTTAAATGTGCTATGTTTGGGCTGGGGGTTTCTCAGCCCGAAACCGTTCCAAACTGCACTATTGACACCCATAGAGATGCATAAATTAGTCCTAACAAGAAAACTTTCTCTAAAAAGGAAAGTGTTAGGTTGCTACTGTTGTATTATTTTTAATATAATAAAATATGTTTCATTTTATTGGATCTGTAAGTGCGGAAAACTTTCCTTTATTTATTTTAGGAAAGTGTATTATTATATAGTCCCACATTGGAAACCGAGGTGTCGGAATCCAAGTTAATTAATAGGTACCACCTATTAACTCTAACTTATAATAATGAGACATGCCACAGTGTGTGTGCAGTGTATGAGTGAGGACGGTATACCGTCCGAGCGCGCAAGCGCATGCGCGGCGTGGGCGTTTGTGGTGCACGCACTTAGCACTTAGCACTTAGCACTTAGCACGCTTGCATCGCTTCGAGCAAGATCAGATCTAAACCGTGTGTTATGATCAACGGTAGATCTAGGGCGATGGAAGTAGATCCATAAATATTGTTTTGATGGTTCAATATGGACCGTTAGATCGTGCGGCCGAACGATCCGAAGGCTCATATCTGAACGTCAGCATTCGTATCCCTACAGAGAGGTGCACCCATATGAATAGAGTCATGAACTGTTCAGTAGAGGCACCTCAATGCCTATATATACCTCATAACAGCAGTACAAGAGAGAAAAATCCCGAAGTCTTCTCTGTTCTTGAGTTTTTCGCGTACTTAGCAAAACTCAAGAGATTCAACTCGAAGTTGGGCTTCTTTGTATCCTGGGAGACGGTTCGCAATACCTCATAGCACCTTGATGTGAGGGCGAATTACGTCTTAAGGAAAGCGACGTTGTAACGCGCCTAGAAGTTCCAGCTCAAACACTATGATCCTTTTTCAATTTTCATTAACAGCTACAACTACGCTTACGCTAAACCTCCATAAGTTGCCTTCTTACGATTATTTGGAAACTATATATATATATATATATATATATATATATATATATATATATGAGAAGAAGAAGAAGAAGAGAATATAGAAAGAAAACCCAGATCTCCATAATCTAATAATCATACAATTAATACTTGGCAGGATGTACAAGCTCCAGCAATCCCGTGGAATCCAATGGCTCCTACTTTTCTTCTTCATCACACAACTCCTCCATTTCTCTCATGGCGACATAGGCACTGCTTCCCATTACGACTCTCCATACATACGTGAGTGCAGAACTCCTCCATGAAAATTTTCTTTAAAATAATTTCTTGGGTTCTGGGTTTGATGTAGCGATATATATTATTGTACAGCAACGGCCTGTTATGGTGATGACACAAGTAAGTTCCCAGAAAACAATTTGTTTGGGGCAGCAGGAGAAGGGATTTGGGATAACGGAGTGAAAGACCATAACGGATCTGTTATGGTTTGAATTTGATTTTTGAATTCAAGTTTTTGAATTCAATTTTTGAATTCAAGTTTTGAATTTAAGTTTTTAAATTTAAATTCAAGTTTCTAATTTTGAATTCAAATTTGAATATTGTAAACGAATCTTGTACAATAGCCATGTTTATTTATAAATACATAAGACTTACCCATCAAAGGTAAGCAACCTACTTATCAAAAACAGAGTTTTCTTTGCATTCTTTCATGGTATTAGAGCTAAGGTTTTGAGATTTTTTTTTCCCAAAATACTACATTTTCAATGGCCATTGCTAACACTCCATTCCCCATTACCAATCTCTCCAACCTTGTTTCTGTCAAGCTTGATGGAGAAAATTATCTCATGTGGAGAGAACAATTAGAATCCATTTTTATTACCTGTGATCTTATGGATCATCTTGATGGTACTGGATCGATGCCAAATCAAACTATCACTACTGGAGGAACTCAAACGCCGAATCCAGCATTTCAAACCTGGAGAAAGAATGATCATTTTGTTCGAGCATGCATCAATGCCACTCTCACACCGTCTCTTTCTTCTCATATTCTTGGCCTTCAAATAGCGAAAGATGTATGGGATTCTCTTGCACAACTTTTCCAACACCAGTCCACTGCTCGAAGGACTTATCTTCGCAGTGAATTGCAGATGGTCAATAAAGGAACGAGCACGATTACAGACTATCTTCACAAAATTAAGTCCATCGCTGATTCCTTAGCGGCAATCAATGACAAGGTAAATGACTCTGACTTGGTAGCATATACATTAAATGGTCTTGGTTCGGACTATCTCACTTTTATCATCACTGTGGAGAATATTACCCCACCCATTACCTTTACCGACCTAAGAGCCAATAGATGCTATTTCCGTTATGCCCAGAACCGAAATAATACTAATCCACCACCTCACATTCCTTATGCTGGCTTACATGGTACCCAAAATACCCAACACATTACACCATAGAATGATGCACAGTGGATACCGGATTCAGGTGCTACCAACCATATGTCATTTGATCCAGTCATGCTACAACAATCTGCCACTTACAAAGGAGAAGACCAGGTTTCAGTTGGTGATGGTAAGAAACTCCCTATAACTCATATAGGCTCCTCAACTTTGAAAACAAATTCAAATCATTTATCTCTTAATGGCATACTCATCGTTCCCCAATTGTCAAAGAATTTAATTTCCATTTCTCAACTTACATCTGACAATAATTGTTCTGTTGAATTTTTTCCATGGGGTTTCTATGTTAAGGATTTGGAGTCAGGCATCACTCTACTGAAGGGTCCAGTCAAAGATAAATTGTATTCCTTCTCGGCTAATGTTGTGCCTCCTTTGGCTCTTTATGGAAATAAAGCTCCTTCTGATATTTGGCATCGCCGGCTTGGTCATCCTTCCTCTGCAGTACTTACTCATTTGAGAAATAGTGTCTTATTTAATTCTTTTGACACACTTAGATCCAATAAAATTTGTGACGCTTGCCAACTTGGTAAACATCACAAATTACCCTTTTCTATTTCAGTTAGTAGAACTACTCGACCATTACAGCTTATTCATTGTGATTTGTGGGGTCCCACTAAAACTTTGTCAATTAGTGGATTCAATTCATATATTATTTTTGTTGATGATTTCAGTCGATTTACTTGGTTCTATCCTTTGCGATTTAAATCTGATGCAATTTATTATTTCAAGCATTTTAAAAATATGGCTGAAAACTTGCTTTCTACTTCTATTAAATTTTTTCAAAGTGATGGAGCCTTAGAGTTAACAAAGGGAGCTTTCAAAAACTATCTTGATGAATGTGGCATTGTATCCAGGATTTCATGTCCTCATACTCCAGAACAAAATGGAGTTTCAGAAAGAAAACACAGACACATTACAGAGATGGGTTTATCCCTTCTATTCCAAGCTCACATGCCCAAAGAATATTGGTTAGAAGCCTTTACTGCTGCTGTCTATTTAATAAACCGGTTACCTACACCAGTATTGCAGGGAAAAATCTCCTCATGAAGCACTGTTTGGCTTCAAACCAGATTATTGTTTATTGAGAGTTTTTGGCTGCCTTTGTTACCCCAACTTGACACCCTACAGAGAAGACAAATTATCGCCAAAGTCCAAGGCTTGTGTCTTTCTTGGTTACAGTCTCTATCACAAGGGTTATAGATGCTTAGATAAGGACACTGGCAAGGTATATTTATCCAGAAATGTTATTTTTGAAGAAAAGGAATTTCCCTTTTCAAATCCCCTATCACACCAATCATCAAACAAACCACCAGTTGAACTTATTTCTCTACCTGTTTTCATCCCACACACCCCACCAAATGTGCCTCCACTCACTTCTCATTCTTCTTCACCTATTTCAAACAACCAACCATCACAAACAACCCCAACAACATCATCACCGGCCATATCAATGGCAAATCCAACCTAAGATGTTAATCAATCCCCACCAACAATAAACCAACCACAGCCCCAACCATCTCATCCTATGATTACTAGGAGTAAAACAAATTCCGCCAAACCAAAAACCCCTCTCTCTTTACTCACTATTAGACACCCAATATCTCAAACCTTTCTTACCACCATCTCCAACATCCCAACTGAACCTAAAGCCTACAAATCAGCCTCAAAAGACCCAAAGTGGATTGATGCAATGCAAAAAGAATACAAAGCCTTAATAGACAATCAAACTTGGAACTTGGTGCCTTATTCCAAGGGTATGAATATTGTAGGTTGTAAGTGGGTGTACAGGATCAAGACAAAAAGTGATGGTTCCATTGAGAGATATAAGGCACGATTAGTTGCCAAGGGGTTCAACCAGCAGGCAGGAGTGGACTTTCATGAAACATTTAGTCCAGTTGTAAAGACAGCCACCATTCGGACAGTATTAACCATTGCACTCTCAAAGTCATGGCCAATACATCAACTTGATGTGAAAAATGCTTTCTTGAATGGCAACTTAGCAGAAGATGTTTACATGGAACAACCACAGGGGTTTGTTTCCACATCTAAATCAACACATATTTGTCATCTACGAAAAGCAATTTATGGTCTCAAACAAGCTCCACGAGCTTGGTTTCACAGATTCAAAACATACCTACAAGGGGAAGGTTTCAAGCAAAGCGTCGCAGATTCTTCCATGTTTATACGCAAAACCCGAGGTACAATGATAGTATTGTTGTTATATGTAGATGATATAATATTGACAGGAGCCAATGAAGCTGCAATTCAAGAGGTTATTCAAAGTCTGAGCAAAGAATTTGCAATGACAGATTTGGGACACTTGCATTACTTCTTGGGAATTGAGGCTAATCGAAGTTCAGATGGTCTTTTACTCACTCAAAGTAAATACTCCATTGATTTATTAAAGTCTACAGGAATGGAGACTTCAAAGCCATGCACAACCCCAATTGTAGTTGGAACAAAGTTATCATCAACAACAGGTTATCCTCTACCTGATCCAACACCATACAGACAATTAGTAGGAGCCTTACAATATTTGACGATCACTAGACCAGATATCTCCTATGCAATCAATCATGTGTGTCGGTTCATGCAATCTCCCACGGAAGATCATCTACAAGCAAAGCAAAACGTATTTTACGTTATGTCAAGCACACTATTGGTGCTGGTGTTCTCTTGAAACCAACCCAACTTTCTTTTATAGCTACTTATACTGATGCAGATTGGGCAGGATGTCCAGACACACGCCGATCAACTAGTGGGTTTTGCACTTTTCTTGGGGATAATTTGTTATCATGGTCTTCCAAGAAACAACCTACAGTATCTAGATCAAGTACGAAAGCTGAGTACAAATCCCTTGCTGTCACAGCATCTGAGTTACTATGGCTTTCTTATGTTCTACGTGATTTGCAAGTAAAACTTCCAAGAGGAATGGACATTTATTATGATAATGTGTCTGCAACACAAATGGCTGCAAATCCAGTGCTACATGCTCGCACAAAACATATAGAAGTGGACTATCATTTTGTCCGAGACTTGGTTCAGAACAACACCATAAAAGTGCACTTTGTTCGGTCAGATGATCAAATTGCAGATGTGTTTACTAAGGGCTTAACATCACAAGCTTTCTTCAAGCATAGAGACAAACTCTTGCACCTGCCAATGCAGAGTTTGAGGGGGGATGAAAGACCATAACGGATCTGTTATGGTTTGAATTTGATTTTTGAATTCAAGTTTTTGAATTCAATTTTTGAATTCAAGTTTTGAATTTAAGTTTTTAAATTTGAATTCAAGTTTTTAATTTTGAATTCAAATTTGAATATTGTAAACGAATCTTGTACAACAGCCATGTTTATTTATAAATACATAAGACTTACCCATCAAAGGTAAGCAACCTACTTATCAAAAACAGAGTTTTCTTTGCATTCTTTCACGGAGCAGCATGTGGAAGAAATTATTTGGTGAGTTGCTTGAGTGCAGAAAGGAAGGGAACTTGTGTCGCAGGTGAAACCATTTCGATTAAGATCGTAGATCGGGCGAAGTCATCTGTCAGCAAGCCTTACAGTTCTGGTGCCACCATCGTCCTCTCTTCCACAGCTTTTGCATCGATTGCGAATTCTAGAGCTGCCAAGATCAACATTGAATTCCAACAGTATGTTTCTTTCCTTCTTCAATTTTGCTTTCTTTTTCTCTTTTACTCTGTTAGTTAAGTTCTTCATCATGAAACCAATTAAGTTTACAAGATCTGATCAAATATGGGCGTTTGTTTTTCTTGAACAGGGTTTGATAATGGTTGATGATGCAATTTGAGGATTAGAGATATGAGGTGGAATATAATACTTTATTTGAAAAAAATATAAATAAATAAATTCTCTATGTTTTTATTTCAAAAGTTCTGATTGATTTCGTCATTTCTGGTGGAAGATCATGCGTGAGTAAAATCATGCTTATTGTCCTCACCTTCCTTCGTTGTTAGACAACCCAGTTGATATATATTGAATCAATTATTGTAACAACTTCACGTGTGTTTATCGATACAGCTGTATCTATCTCGTAATCAAGGTTTAAAGTATCGGTATTGAATTGCTTTGGCTAATGTATTTTAAGAGACATATTGTCCCGTATCGAGTATTGTATTGCTCTGGCTAATGTATTTTAGTATAGTTCAATCAATAGACGTATCGAGATGTATCGTACCGCTTGGATCAAATATGGATACGTAGTAGCTACTGTAAAGTATAGAAGATTAAGTTCAGTTATCACTTGGCATCAGTTAGCTTTAGGTCATTTCAATCCTGGTTCTCCTGCTTTTTCTTGTAACTTAGTTGAATAATGTCCTCTTTCTCCAAACCTTTTCTTGCACGAGTGTTGGCCTTGAAATGTACAACATGACTCTCTTTTAATCCCTTTACCGGGAAAACTAATTGATCCATCAATCTAAGTACGGATTATTCTAGGGAAGGAATTCGACACCCCTATCTCCCAGAACTTGGTGGTTTTTATATTTGAAATTAATTGGGTAAACACACTTTTGAAAATGGACGGTCAAAATCAAAATTTCAATCGAGATCTCGATCTTGACGGTACAGCACTAAAGTCGAACTCCTTTATATTACTTGGCTAAGCAAAGATATAATAACATGCTTCTTAAAAGAATGTAAAGTAAAGCATTAAGAAGAAGTAAGGAATACAGTATTGATTACGTTTCAAGTCATATTTAGCATGCTGCATATAAGGTCATCCTTTCTTGAACCTTGGCGCTTATAATTCTCTTTCTTATTCGAATTTCTATACCATTTTCCATTATGTGCTAGTTTGGACATTTGAAACAGTAAAATTTAAAAGGTCAAAGCAAGGTACAAGATTATGATATAGATAGTGGCAGTCATGAGATTTGCAGAGAATATACATGAAGAAACACATACATGTGTGAGCGTGTGATGCATTTGAGACATGGAGAATATGCGTGTAATCATAATATAGAAATATTGATTCAAGTGATCATATGGTATGGGATATGAATAAATTTGCTTAGAAAGTGAATAAGAGTATAACGAAGTCATACACAATGTCTAGGAGAACCACAGGGGGATTGGTCTCATGTTTATATAGTACATGAGCATGGTAAAAGGATTAAAACAATAAATGCAGTGTGTAATCTCCATTTAACATATGGAACTGCACAGTCTTGGGAAAACAATGAAAGCATTTGCAATGAAAATGATGGAAATAAAGCAAAGTTGTACTTACCTAGCTAGTAAGAGTGAAAATAAAATATTAAGAATTTTGAGATTTTTCGTGTGTGACACATATAGGTTGGAAAGGGTTCCACCAGCAGTTCAGGCTCTTTCTTCTTTCCCTTCAACAACAATTACTTTGTTAGTAGATTTTGAATTAATATATACTTGCATTGCAAGAAGAATGGGTATTTGAGATGGAACTTTTGCCACGGACAAGAGAAACCGTGGTAAAAAGTCCAGGTATACCACGGTAATAGATTTTTGTTGTTTTAACTAGGCTATATGCGATGAGAATAATTTCCCGTCACAAATAACCACATTAATCTCACGGTCATAAGTCTTCGTAATATTTAGTGCACCGTATGCTACGGAAACCAGATTCCATGGAAAATAGGCCTCTTAATACCACAGATACCAGTTTTCATAATATTAAGTAAATTATATGCCACAGAAATAAGACTCCGTAGCAAATAGGCAACTTAATCCCACAGTCTCAAGCATCCGTAATATTAAGTATCATATATGCTATAGAAACCAGATCCCGTTGCAAATAGTTCTGGTCTACCCCGGTTTGTGCAATAGTTTAGGCAGACTATATGCTATACATAAATCAAATTCCGTAGCAATAGGCATATATAGGTAGGGGTTTCTAAACCAATCAGTCAACAACCCACCTTCACTCCCGTATGTGTACTCTCCAGGTGCAAGGTCTTGAGGAATAGCATGATCTCCATGAGAAGAATAGCGAATTTAATCTGACCCGATGTTGTGATCCCCGTATAGGTATTCCAATGACTGCCAACTGGCCAAACTCTGCTATTGTGAACCACTATGACCATGATCTAGGCTCATGCTTCCCATGTTCTGTCACATCCACCCAGCCGGTACCCTATCTGGCATACCCAGGATGTGATCCACAGCCCCGAAGATCCATAGTTCAGAGACCACATCAGCCACATCGACAATAACACAATCATGAACAATCAATATTAAGCTACAATCAATAAAATAGAATTCAGGAATAAGATATCATGGAAAATCAGAGTGCGGAAATAAATATCAAATCAGATAATTTAAGAAGGCAGTGGGCGGAATCCACTCCTTCACCATGCGGAAGTGAGGTCAAAATCTAGTTAAGTACAAGTCTCAAGTTATGAAGATAAGTTAAAGTTATTACAATTCTTCTAAGTTTAACTGTCACAAAAAGAAGGGGTAACTACTCATAAGTCTCCTCCAAAATGGATATGTCCTCTTCAAAGGTGAGGACCATGGAGATCCAACATGACTGCTCCCATACAACTCCAGGGCTAACCCTGGTACGCCGGGTGATCTTCTTCGGTATGGTCACCGAAGTCTTCAATATAGCTAGCCTCCGGATAGTAGTATGAGGTATCCGGCTCCGCCTCAGGGAGGGTGCCATCAGAGTAATCACCTGAAGAATAGCCTAACAAAATATTGCAACAGAAAAGGAATGAGTTCAAAAGAACTCAGCAAGGAAGTTATTCCATCACACATAAACCACAAGATAATCATAACATGATGCAGATGATATGAAGCATATAATGCAATATGATTTTATTCTAAGTATGCTGGTCTATGGTAGACATGCTTTAAGTCATAGCACCATACTTCTTTAGGTAGTTTCAGTCACTCATCACCGGGGGAAATTGGGTCTTGCATCCCTCTCGGACAAATCCATGGTTGGGGGTTTCGGTCACCACTCTCTCACATCACCGTTTGGTCTAAGTATTGGCGCATGTCAAGGTATAGCCTAGCCCAATGCAAGTCATCTACTTAATCATATCATGTCAGTTCAAGATACGTCCATTCCTCCCCTCTCGGGATCCTTTCCGGTATCGTTCACACTAGAGTCACGGATATTACTCACCGGACTCATCAACCCTATTGGTCATCCACAAATGGTAAACGGGAAGCTCTCACGTCCTCTCACTGATCATTTCACTGGTCTTGAGTGCCCGTGAGCCCAAGTCTAGCAATTTGCAACCCTACCAATACATGGCCCCTTTCGGGTAACCGTAATGCAATTTATGTTCTCTCACGGAGTGGGTACCGGTCTTGAGCGCCCACAATCCACGCTACTACCACGGGTTGTTCGGTCTCAATGCCCTTCCGAATTGGGTCTGATATGATAGGGACATCCTAGCCATACATCTAGACAAGTCCTATGTATGTCATTCAATAACCCGGGAAGCGTCGATGGACACCTTCGGAGAACATCCCATACTATTCCCTCCGATGTCCAAGGACAAAAGCACCAGTAGGGTACCCCTCAATCCCAAATTATACTTAAGCAATCACATGCCCAAGTTCATCATATCAGTTCACAAGATACAACATCATAATAAACATTCAATTCATGATATTGACATAAGTCATCATATATTGAAATTGATAAACATGATAAGACATTGAAATAACATGATGTAAACACAAAGCTACTGTTGAAAGACATATGTAGCAAGTCTAACATGATAAGAATATGAAATAGAACTATATTTACTAAGTTAGGGATACCAAGTCAAAATTCCATGTCTTAGGTGATTATATCGATAACTATCCTTACCTTGAATTGGAGAAGAGAATGGTCCAAGATCACAAGCAAGTGGCCCAAATAGCCTAAAGTCCTAAACAAGCATATATGAAAGGTTAGAGAAGAAATCAGAACAATTGGAGATCAAACAAATCAGAACTAGGCAAAAGTTGCTGACAGCAACTCTATTGGTCGATACATTTGGTCGATAGTATCGACCAATAGTATCGACCAAATCAATTCCAGGACAACAAGCTGGCTTTTTGGATTCTTGCCCAGATTTGGTCTTCCGGGTCTCGGATTGACACGAAACTTGGGGGATAGTCTAAGCACAACATGGGGACACTAATTATCAAGAAACTTTCATAATCCAATGGTCCATTTGGAAATCCCCAAATCGACATATTAAGGTTAAGAGTTGTAGGTCATGGCATTGGCTACATCTCAATGCAAATTAGGGGAAAACATGGGGGATTAGGTAAGGAATCGTTTAGAAGTAACATGGAACACATATGCAAGGCATAGATTAGGTTACTCATGAGCTTCATCTCAGTTTTGGTAAATAAAGCAAGTTGGTAAGCAATAAATCATGGAAATGTGTAGTTAATGATCATGAGGTGAATCAATCATAGTCATATTGGTGAAAACATCATTGTATGGGGTTTAGAAGGTTCATGGCAAGGTGTATGCAAGGTTGCAGCACCTTGGCCATGGTTGTGAAATCCAGCCCAAACCTAGCCAGGACACCCTATCTATTTTGGGTGAAGAAAGGTTAGTTTAATGTTACATCTTGAAGTTGGACCTTGATTTCAGTGTTCTGTCTCCTTCTTCTCTCTTTTCTTCTTCTTATGTTCTATCTTGATGTTTTGATTATGGAGAAGGTGTTACACTACTATAACTACCTATTCTCTAATCTCCTTATGTCTTAGAGTGAACCCCCAATCACTCTATCCATTCCTTGAAACCACATGGTGAATCTCCTCAATTCTTCGCTGATTTTGATTGAGTTTTGGACAGCATGATCATTCTACTGTAGCTTCTTTTCTCATTAATGTTTAACATGTTTGATCTTAGCCTTTACTGCTGTTCCAATGTGTTTCATCTCCTTGAATCAATTCCCCTTTCTTTCTAGCCATTTTAGCCTTCTATGTTGACCATTGATATAAGCATTCTAGTAAGTTTCTATTTTTGATTCCTCTCATTCTAGGATTAGTATTCTTTTGATTTTCTATTTAGTTATTCTTGCCTCTGATATGTTCTTGATATTCCATTAGAGAGAAGCCTTGTTCTCTCTAATTCTTCCCTTGAATCCATGGTGAGTTTGCTATGAGAACCATGCTGTTTCCAATTTAGAAACTCATGTTCCCAAGTAATAAAGTACTGATTTTTGGACCATGGATGATGTCAAATTCATGCTAGATAGTCTTAGTATGTTTGTGTGAAGTTCCCTTTCGAATTTCGGATCAATTGGACTTCAAACGAAGAAGTTATGACCAAAACAGTGCAATCTGTACCTTCTTTGTCTCCATTGGTCGATCGATTGGTCGATCGGGCCAGTAGACCAATCCAATCGACCAATGAGATCTGTTTTCCAGATTTAGGTCTTTCTTGGTCTATTTAAGTCCAATCTCGGGATTAGTTCGTCTCCTCTGCCTCCTAAGCCTCTGGAACGAGTTAGAACTCCATTCCAATCAATTTCCTTGCATCCTTGGTTGATCCCTCGCAAGAACTCAAGTAATCTTCTTCCTCTTGCATCAAAGGTATGTCTACACTCTCTTCTTCTTCTCCATCTCTGTTTTTCTTTCCTTTTTGGGCTGAGACAGTAGAGAAGATGCTGCATTCTCTGTTGCAAACATCTCTCTACTCATCCCTCATGATCTTCCTAAGGATTAATGGCTAATGCAATGTTCTTAATCATGATCATTGCAAGCTTTTGAAGGAATCATGATCTAAATCATGATCTTGTCTTCGTTCATCTTTTGATTCAAATTCTGATCTTCTTAGATCTGTTTTATTGATCATATTAGTAGTCAATCGCTGTGTTTTCTTTACAAGAATTGTAACCTATCAATCTCTAGTTCTTTCTTCTTGATCATACCATGCTTTCTCCAAGAACCATGACTAATACATTTATGGTAAGTTTTGTTTCCTTATTTAGATTCATGTTCTTCAGTCTTAGATCTATTTTTCTTGAAGATCTATGCATGCTTTTCATGATTTCTTTATCACAATCAATGATCTATCATCCTATTGTTCTTGTCCATGATTTTTACTATGAATTCTTCAAGAACCATGATTGATCTAATTATGGTAACTTTTGTTTCCTAATTTGTAACTTGAAGACTTGATTTGATTAGTGTTTTGAAGTCCTCTATATACTAGGATACTTTCATAGTAGTTTCCCCCTTGTTTGGTACCCTTTTGAACCACCAAATTCGGTTCTTTATTCTTAAAACTCTGATTTTGTAGGCCACTGTCTCTGTTGGTCGACTGATTGGTCGACTGAGACAGTAGACCAATCCAATCAACCAATGAGTACAGCAACTCCATATTTGGTCTGTTTTGGATGTTTTGATATCTTTCCTTCTAGGTTTCTTTCCTAATATGATATATATACTTGTTTAGGACCTTCTTGCCAAGTTTGGGAAGATTCTCCTTGATCCTTGGAGATTCTCTTCAAGTTATATAAGGTAAGGATGGTTACTTCTATAATAGCATAGATTGTGTGATTTTAGTTTCTATATTAGAATCTTTCGGATTTGTTACCATAATTAGATTCTTTTATGAATATATTACTGCTGTATTTACTTCAATTACAGTAGCATTATTTACTTGCTTTCTTTAGTTTATAAAAGTCTTTATTTGTCAACTATATATGAGATGAATCTTATTATGGTATATTTTCTATATACTGTAAATGTGTATGATATGATTGATTTGTGATTGTGATTGATTAAGTATGGTTCGGGAAGGAGAGGTGTCCTTTTGACACTTCTGTCCTTGGACAACTACGGGAATATTATGGGATGTTTCCGGAGATGCCCTCTGGACACCTTCCTAAACTGTTGGATGACATATTTAGGACTATCTAGTAGTGTTTGGCTAGGATGTCCCGTTATGTCCAACCCTAATCGGAGGGGTATTGAGACCGAATGACCCGTGGTAGCAATGGGGATTTGTGGGCGCTCAAGACCGGTAACCAACCCGTGAGAGGACAAGAATCACATTGTGGGGGCCATTTATTGGTAGGGTTGCATATGGATAGACTTGGGCTCACGGGCGCTCAAGACCGGTAACCAACCCGTGAGGGGACGTGAGAGCTTCCCGTTTACCATATGTGGATAACCAATAGGGTTGATGAGTCCGTAGTCAGGGACTATGATGACTCTAGTGTGAAGGATACCGGAAAGGATCGCCAGGGGCGAGGAATGGACGTATCTGGATCTGACTTGATATAACTAAGTAGAAGACCGGCATTGGCTAGGCTTTACCCTGACATGCGCCAGTACTTAGACCAATGGTGATGTGAGAGAGCGGTGACCTATACCCCCAGCCATGGAATGTCCCGAGGGATGCCGGACCCACTACCAAAAGGCGTTGTGTGATGAGACCTTCCCAAAGAAGTATGGTGCTATGACTTAAAGCATGTCTGCCAATAGAGACCAGCATACATAGAGTTAGATTCATACATTCATTGTTTGTCTCATACCATATTGCATTTATGTTTGTTTTGAATCCCGCCATTTATGTTATTATGGATTTAAATCGCCTTCTTCGGGTTTCTTTCGAAACTCACTCCTTTTGTACCATATCTCGTTGTTAGACTTCTCTCGCAGGTTTGGAATACGATGACGGTCCATATAAGGAAGCGCAAGGTGAAGAAGACGAAGACTGAAGATGAAGAAGAGCCGACTGAAGATGTGGATTAGATTTCTCTTGTTTCTTTTAGACTTATCTTTTACCTTACATGTATTAGCTTAGAGGTTTACTTAGATTTCGATCTACCTTCCGCATATGTTGTGGAGTATATTTCCGCTATACTCTACAGTTGTCTTTTGATTTGGTATCATGTTTTCGCACTCTGATATTCTTAGTGATTCTTTTGAGATCTTTTCTTGAATTTTATTATTAACTTATTAGAATACAATGATTTGTTCTTGCTTTTGATTATGTTATTGTGCTAAATGGATATGATCGTTCCTAAACTTGATCTTTTGGGCTGTGGATCACTTCCCCGGGTAATCCAGATAGGGTACCGGCTGGGGGGATGTGACAATGGTCCCAACAGTAAAATAGAGAAAAGATGAGTGAGAAAGTGATTAGGAGAGAGAGAGAGTCATACCTTTAAAGTGGAACAAGAAAGTAGGAAGGAGTGGTTGGCAATGATTGATGAAGAAGATGCTTCACCACTACCAAGGAGGAGTTCTTGGGAGGCTCTCCCACGTTCCCAGATGTTAAAAACGCGAGAATAGGGCTCCAGTCTCAAGGAATAAATAATTAGAAAAGAATATTCCAAGAATCTTTAAATCTGGGTTCAGCAAACTTGTTGGTCGATACATTTGGTCGATAGTATCGACCAATAGTATCGACCAAAACAGTTTCTGCAGAATTTCACAGAATAGTTCAGCAACTTTAGGTGCGGACTTGGAGGGATATACAAGGTCAATTTGCATGAGGTTTTCTCCTACAGTTCACTCAAGAGGTCTAGTTTTAGGGAGTACCTTCGGATTTTGCATCGGAGTCCGTTTGATATCTCAACTATCTCACTCTTCATCAGTGCGCAGATTCTAACCTAACACTGGTAATGTACTCAAGGAAGGAGCAGCATCATCAATGTCCATAAACTGGAGTTCCGACATTACGTCATCAACCAGTAGGGCCCACAAATCCCTCCTACCACCACTTCGGGTCTTCGGACCTACAAACACAACAATGACCGGGTCGGGTCAAGGTTAGGTAAAAGCTGGATTTTCCATTCTCCCCCCCTTAAAAGAATTTCGTCCTCGAAATTGAAAGCGTACCTGTGCTTCCAAAAAGATGGGGAAACTTCTCTTTCATTTCTTCTTCCTTTTCCCATGAAGCTTCTTCCGGGGTATGGTTCTTCCACCGAATCTTCACCAAAGGGATGGTGCGATTCCGCAGCTGCTTGTCCTTTTTATCTAGGATTTCAGCTGGTCCTTCATCGTAAGAAAGATCAGCACTAAGTCCTTCGGGTGCTTGTTGTAGTATGTGTTCCGGGTTCTCTATGTACTTCCGAAGCATCGAAACATGGAACACATTGTGAACCCCAGCAAGAGATGGAGGCAAGGCCAAGCGATAAGCAACAGGTCCAACCTTTTCCAAGATTTCGAAAGGTCCGATGAAGCGGGGGCTAAGCTTTCCTCTCACATTGAATCTCATCACTCCTTTCATAGGTGATACTTTAAGGAAAACTTTCTCTCCAATTGGAAACTCCAGATCGGTCCTTCTCTTGTCGGCATAGGATTTCTGTCTTGACTAAGCAGACTTAATCCTTTCTCTAATCATGTCGACCATAGCACTTGTAGCTTCAATCATTTCCGGGCCTAAGACTTTTCTTTCACCTGTCTCAGTCCAATACAAAGGCGTTCTACAAGTGTTACCGTACAAAGCTTTAAAAGGGGCCATGCCTATTGTTGATTGATAACTGTTGTTATAGGCAAAATCAACTAAAGCTAAGTGTTCATCCCAATTTCCACCCATATCCACCACACAAGATCTAAGCATATCTTCTAAAATTTGAATCGTCCGCTCAGATTGTCCATCAGACTGGGGATGATGAGCTGTACTCAGATTTAATTGGGTTCCCAAGGCTTTCTGCAATCCATTCCAAAACCTTGAGGTGAACCTAGGATCACGGTCAGACATTATACTCACCGGCACACCGTGTAGACGAACCACGTTGTCCACATAGAGTCTAGCTAGCTTGTCCAAAGTGTAGGTGATCTTCATAGGTATGAAATGGGCTGATTTAGTCAACCTATCTACAACCACCCGCACAGTGTCATTTCCTTTACTTGTCCGCGGCAAGCTAGTCACGAAGTCCATTGAGATATCTTCCCACTTCCAACTAGGAACAGGAAGGGGCTGAAGCAATCCGGACGGAGGTTGGCGAACGGCTTTAACACGCTGACAAGTCTCGCACTTGGCCACAAAGTCTTCAACATCCGCTTTCAAACTAATCCACCAAAAATGTTCCCTTAAGTCTTTATACATTTTGGTACCCCCAGGGTGTATTGTAAAGATCGACTGGTGTGCTTCTTTCAATATTTCCTTCTTGATTTCATCAACAGCAGGCACACAGAGTCTACCTCTAAACAATAAGGCACCATCAAAAGATGTACTAAAAGCAGGGTCCATCTCTGAATTCATGGCAACCTTCTCAATCTTCTCTTTCAGTTCAGGGTCAGAACTTTGCAAAGCGACGATCCGGTCTCTAAGGGTGGATCTTGCCGTCATGGCATAAAGAATACAATCCGAACCCTCAGGAACCACTTCTAAGCCAAACCTTTCCATTGATAACAACAAAGGTCGACTCAAGGCACACAAGTTCAAATCCTTTTTCTGACTCTTCCTACTAAGAGCATCCGCAACTACATTTGCTTTACCTGGGTGATATTGGATGTCACAATCATAGTCAGAAACCAACTCCAGCCATCTTCTTTGTCTCATATTCAGCTCTTTCTGGGTGAAGAAGTATTTCAAACTCTTATGATCTGTGAAGATAGCGATCTTCTCACTGTATAGGTAATGTCTCCAAATCTTTAAAGCAAAAACCACGGCGGCAAGCTCTAAGTCGTGGGTGGGATAATTCCGCTCATAGTCCTTCAATTACCGAGAAGCATAAGCCACAACTTTGTCGTGTTGCATCAACACGCAACCCAATCCGATCATCGAAGCATCGGTGTAGACTGTCAACCCACCAGAACTATCAGGTATAGTTAAAACCGGGGCGCTTGTCAATCTAACCTTCAGCTCCTCGAAATTTTTCTCGCAAGACTCGGTCCAGATGAACTTCTCTTCCTTTCTAGTTAGCTTAGTCATAGGGGCAGCCAACCTAGAAAAAATCTCGATAAATCTCCGGTAGTATCCTGCCAATCCAAGGAAACTTCTTATCTCAGTCACGGTCTTCGGTGTTTCCCATTCGGTGACGGTTTGCACTTTTTCCGGGTCAACACGAATACCTTCGGCTGAAACAACATGGCCAAGAAACACTACCCTTGAGAGCCAAAAGTCACACTTGCTAAACTTAGCATAGAGTTTCTTTTCTCTCAACCTTTGCAAAGTGAAGTTCAGATGTTCCGCATGCTCTTCTTCATTTTTTGAGTAAATCAAGATGTCATCAATGAACATGATCACAAACTTATCGAGCACATCATGAAATACCCGGTTCATGAGGTCCATGAACAAGGCAGGGGCATTTGTTAAACCAAAAGGCATAACTTTAAATTCATAATGTCCATACCTTGTGCGGAATGCCGTCTTAAAGATATCACTTGACTTCACTTTCAATTGGTGATACCCCGATCTCAAGTCGATCTTCGAGAACATAGACGCGCCCTTCAACTGGTCAAACAGGTCATCAATCCGAGGCAACGGGTATCTATTCTTGATCGTTAACTTGTTCAACTCTCGGTAGTCAATGCAGAGGCGCATACTACCGTCCTTCTTCTTAACGAACAAGACTGGAGCTCCCCAGGGTGACACACTTGGCTGCACAAAACCTCTATCCAGGAGTTCATTTAGCTGAGTTTGCAACTCCTCTAGCTCGGTAGGCGCCATCCTGTAAGGAGCCTTAGACACTGGAGACGCTCCAGGAGTTAAGTCTATAGAGAACTCAACCTCTCTATCAGGGGGTAGTCCTGATAGATCGTCTGGAAACACATCAGCAAAGTTACAAACCACACTGACATCTTCAAGTCTTTTCTTTTCCTTGACCTTGCTTCCAGATGAAGCATCTTCCACCAGGGAGTGGACTTGCATTAAAGCGGTCAAGGTCTTCTTGCTCACTCTTCCCTTCTTTCCTTGGAACTCCAAAACTGAATTCCCCTCCAATCGAAATTGGATCTTCTTAGAAGAGCACAAGATCACAGCGTTGTAGGATGTCAACCAATCAATTCCCAAGATCACGTCGAAATCTCTCATATCGAACAACACCAACCTTGCCTTCAAGTTCAAACCACAAACACAAACAGGACATTCCTCTAACACTTTATCTAGTTTAACAGCAGACCCAACAGGGGTACAAATTGACAAATAACTAGACAAACATCTGGGTGTTAGGTTAGTCTTCATAGCAAAATTAGATGAAACGAATGAATGAGATGCACCCGTATCAAACAATACAAATGCTGGTAAAGAAGCGACTAACAATGTACCTGTGACAACATCATGACAAGCTTCTTGGTCAGTACCAGATATACTGAAGACTCTGCCGGCAGGAGGAGCAGGGACACTCTTCTGAACAGGAGCACCGGGCTGAACAGACTTCTTGGGGCAGAGACGGGCAAAATGGCCGAGCTGTTTGCAAAAGAAGCAAACATTATCCTTCGGTCCAACAGAGGTAGCTGCCACTGGAGGTCTCTGAAATGCAGGCCTGGGGTGTACCATTCCAGGTTGAGAAGGCTGAACAATTCCTGCAGGTCGGGTCCCACTAGTATGGCCATACTGGCCTACATGAACAGCACTGGGACTCGGCCCAACGCTCCGAGGCTGATAGGTGGAAGTGGGGTACGGTGCAGGCCTCACAAAGCGACGATCGGTATGATCAACAAATCCAGAAGGTCTGGATTGCCAAGGTTTCTGTGCTCGCACATTCTCCTTCTCAGTTTCCTCAATTTTCTTCGCATTCTCCACGGCCTGAGCATAGTCTCCAAGAAGTAAGGCAGTGAGGTGGACTTTGATCGAAGGTCGCAGCCCTTTGAAGAATTTCTTCTCCTTGGCAACATCGGAACTCAAGGAATCAGGAGCGAAGAAAAAGAGTTCTTCAAACTTCTGCTGGTATTCCAGCACAGAAAGGGTCCCTTGCACCAATGCCATAAATTCTGCCTCCTTGGCATCTTTCACCGACTTAGGGAAATAGTTTCTACAGAATGCTTCTTTAAATAACTCCCAAGTAACCACACCAGCATGAAGGTTCTCGAGAATAGGCCTGGTGGAGGTCCACCATGCATCAGCTTCATGTTGAAGCTTTTGCTCTGCAAACAACACCTTCTGATTATCTGAACACTGCAGGTGTCTAAATGCCTTTTCCAATTCTCTCAACCATCTATTAGGAAAGAGGGTGTCCTTGGTCATTTCGGTAAAAGATGGTACTTGAAGTTTAAGAAAACTTTCCATCAGCTTGGTATGCGGGATCTCAGTGGACCTCTCCACATACGGAGCTGCACGGCCAGGGTTTCTTGAACCACTTGCTCGGTTCTCTTCTCGCATAGCCAAAAATCCGGTCATCATTTGATTGAACTGTGCCGCCTGTTGCTGCATCATGTTGGTCATAATGCTAGCAATGTCTCTGAAGCTTCCGATTTCAGGAGCATCAGGAACTCCATTAGGGGCGGGGTGCTCTCCTTGTCTTTGCTGGTCCAGGGTCCCAGCAGGCACATCTTCAACTCCGGAATTATCAGAACCAATAAAACAATTCCTCAGAAGTACCATTCTGCAAACATCGGAATTTACAACATCGAAATTTAACTTATAAAAATCACTTGATCAATAGAATAGAATGCCCAAATCATGCTTAAAATCATCAACATAGCAAGATTATAATCCAACATTGACAAGAAACAAATCACAAATCAGATTTCCACAAAAAGCCCAAAAGCAGAAATTTTTCCCTATTGGTCGATACATTTGGTCGATGGCATCGACCAATAGTATCGACCAAAAAACATTCTGCGCGAAAACAGAATATATGGCCCACTCGTTTCATTTCAAAACATTTCCATTTCAAACTTGGCTCTGGGGAAAACTTCTTCTTAAGGTCTCTAAGGGTTTTAGGGGTGATTTGAGGCTTTCACTACTCTTGCAAGCTTGCATTGATCAACAACACAAGTAAGTCTCATTCTCTTCTTCTCTCTTCTTGCATTTTCATTTTCCAAGATATGGTTTTTTTTTTTCAAAACTGCAAAATGGTTGATGCTAATGGTTAGAATCATGCCTAGGGACGTTTAGAAACATGCTTCCACCATTTTACAAGCCAAACTAAGCATGAAACACAAGATTTCACATTCTTAGGTTCCAAGAATCATTATTCATCTCAATATTCTCAACTTTGCAATTATTTGCCTCATTTTTAAACCAAAATGAATTTTGACATGAAACCAAGTCCCACATGACTAATTCATCATGGGGAAGGTGTTCCCACATTCAGTTTGCCGAAATTCCAACTTTTGAAAAATCACAAACATAGCCCAAAGAGGGATTTTCCTTCACTTCTCTTGCTGAATTTTCGCTTCTACATGGCCAAGATGTTAGATTTTCACCAAACGAAATATCCCAGCATGTTTACCCATGTCTTATCCACATGCTAGTATGTTTGAATCGCATTTTCGCAACAATTTCAAATTTTCGAAAAATTACAAAAATACCCTTCATCTAACAAATGACCAAGGGAATTAATCAAAATGAAATTTCTTTCTTGTCTCTGCAGGTTCACCATGCCCAGAGGAGGACGGAGGGCTGATAGAGGTATAGGACATGCTCCACGACAGGAGGTTACCGAGGAGGACCTCTTTATTTCACCTCAGGCAGAGCTTCTGTTCGAGCGCTACTTCTATGACATACCGATCGAGTACGGGCGGTTGGTAGTCTTAGATGAGCTAGAGACCTTCCGCATACGGGAGAGGTTAGAGGTGATGGGATGGTTACCCTTGTACACCACACCATATCCAGTCTATCCAGAGCTTGTCAGGTACTTTTATAGTAACCTGACCTACCGATTCGAGGATGACCCGCGAGATGGTCCTCGGATTGTCATCAGCTCCATGGTCAGAGTCATTGAGATCATATTCACTACCAGCGAGTTGGCTGAGATCTTGGGGGTGTCATCCATACCAGACTCTCGTTGGTGGATTCCTCCTCGCACTGACATTCTGGAGGGTCTCATTCCATATGAGACACACGAGATATGCATGACTCTATGGGACGATGAGAACTGCTTCATGCCCAGGAGTGGCACTTCTATGCTACCATCTGCCCGAGTCATCGCTCGCTTTGTTGGGCAAAACATTATTCTGAAGGCAGGGCATCACAGTAGGGTGACGATCATGGAGGCACTAGTCATCTATTGCATTTACACTGGCGTGCAGATAGACTTGGCTCACATCATGCAGCATATTATGATAGACCGAGTTGAGCTTCTCGGGGTCAGGAACTTAGCTTTCGGCCGGGTCATGACACGCATCCTCCAGTACTTCCAGGTGGATTTAGAGGACACACTGATGATTCCTGATATAGAGATAGGTGAGGACCTCTGTGCATGGTCGATCAGGAAGATGGGGCTTGGTAATGCGGTTAGATCGGACGATGAGGCCAACATCGATGGGGATGCCGAGGATGACGATGTAGATGAGCATGGAGATGATGATGATCAGGGTGATGCTCCAGCTTAGGATGATGATCAGGGGCATGAGGAGATCCCCGCTCCACGATTCTCCGAGGATGGAGGTCCATCTCACCAGACTTCTGAGGCTCCAGGTGTGGCTTGTCATCAGTCTTCAATTTATTCCATACTCGAGAGGATCGAGGCTCGACAGATGAGGATGGAGACATACATGCACACTTTAGGTGAGAGGTTTACACGGCTCGAGGATGAGTTCAGATCGAGGAGGGATCAGACAGATCGTCGGAGTAGATCACCTAAATAGATAGCATTAGGAATTTCCTTTTATGTTCTCACAAATGTACTTTCTTTCAGACTTTTAAAAATTTCCTTATGTGATTAATGAGATCAAGTTGTTTTGCTTATATTATTGTGTCTTATTCCATTATCAGTTAAGTTTCATTTATTTAGTTACTAATCTCGGTTATCTATTATTCAGCTCTAAGAATAGTTGAGTTACCCTTTTGATCGGTAACTCGGAATGTTCCATCATCGCTTCCGTGGTTAGGGTCTTACTGAACCTGGGGCTCTGATACCACTCTGTCACATCCACCCAGCCGGTACCCTATCTGGCATACCCGGGATGTGATCCACAGCCCCGAAGATCCATAGTTCAGAGACCACATCAGCCACATCGACAATAACACAATCATGAACAATCAATATTAAGCTACAATCAATAAAATAGAATTCAGGAATAAGATATCATGGAAAATCAGAGTGCGGAAATAAATATCAAATTAGATAATTTAAGAAGGCAGTGGGCGGAATCCACTCCTTCACCATGCGGAAGTGAGGTCAAAATCTAGTTAAGTACAAGTCTCAAGTTATGAAGATAAGTTAAAGTTATTACAATTCTTCTAAGTTTAACTGTCACAAAAAGAAGGGGTAACTACTCATAAGTCTCCTCCAAAATGGATATGTCCTCTTCAAAGGTGAGGACCATGGAGATCCAACATGACTGCTCCCATACAACTCCAGGGCTAACCCTGGTACACCGGGTGATCTTCTTCAGTATGGTCACCGAAGTCTTCAATATAGCTAGCCTCCGGATAGTAGTATGAGGTATCCGGCTCCGCCTCAGGGAGGGTGCCATCAGAGTAATCACCTGAAGAATAGCCTAACAAAATATTGCAACAGAAAAGGAATGAGTTCAAAAGAACTCAGCAAGGAAGTTATTCCATCACACATAAACCACAAGATAATCATAACATGATGTAGATGATATGAAGCATATAATGCAATATGATTTTATTCTAAGTATGCTGGTCATCTATGGTAGACATGCTTTAAGTCATAGCACCATACTTCTTTAGGTAGTCTCAGTCACTCATCACCGGGGGAAATTGGGTCCTGCATCCCTCTCGGACAAATCCATGGTTGGGGGTTTCGGTCACCACTCTCTCACATCACTGTTTGGTCTAAGTATTGGCGCATGTCAAGGTATAGCCTAGCCCAATGCAAGTTATCTACTTAATCATATCATGTCAGTTCTAGATACGTCCATTCCTCCCCTCTCGGGATCCTTTCCGGTATCCTTCACACTAGAGTCACGGATATTACTCACCGGACTCATCAACCCTATTGGTCATCCACAAATGGTAAACGAGAAGCTCTCACGTCCCTCTCACGGATCATTTCACCGGTCTTGAGTGCCCGTGAGCCCAAGTCTAGCAATTTGCAACCCTACCAATACATGGGCCCTTTCGGGTAACCGTAATGCAATTTATGTCCTCTCACGGAGTGGGTACCGGTCTTGAGCGCCCACAATCCACACTACTACCACGGGTTGTTTGGTCTCAATGCCCTTCCAAATCGGGTATGATATGTTAGGGACATCCTAGCCATACATCTAGACAAGTCCTATGTATGTCATTCAATAACCCGGGAAGCGTCGATGGACACCTTCGGAGAACATCCCATACTATTCCCTCCGATGTCCAAGGACAAAAGCACCAGTAGGGTACCCCTCAATCCCAAGTTATACTTAAGCAATCACATGCCCAAGTTCATCATATCAGTTCCCAAGATACAACATCATAATAAACATTCAATTCATGATATTGACATAAGTCATCATATATTGAAATTGATAAACATGATAAGACATTGAAATAACATGATGTAAACACAAAGCTATTGTTGAATGACATATGTAGCAAGTCTAACATGATAAGAATATGAAATAGAACTATATTTACTAAGTTAGGGATACCAAGTCAAAATTCCATGTCTTAGGTGATTATATCGATAACTATCCTTACCTTGAATTGGAGAAGAGAATGGTCCAAGATCACAAGCAAGTGGCCCAAATAGCCTAAAGTCCTAAACAAGCATATATGAAAGGTTAGAGAAGAAATCAGAACAATTGGAGATCAAACGAATCAGAACTAGGCAAAAGTTGCTGACTGCAACTCTATTGGTCGATACATTTGGTCGATAGTATCGACCAATAGTATCGACCAAATCAATTCCAGGACAACAAGCTGGCTTTTTGGATTCTTGCCCAGATTTGGTCTTTCGGGTCTCGGATTGACACGAAACTTGGGGGATAGTCTAAGCACAACATGGGGACACTAATTATCAAGAAACTTTCATAATCCAATGATCCATTTGGAAATCCCCAAATTGACATATTAAGGTTAAGAGTTGTAGGTCATGGCATTGGCTACATCTCAATGCAAATTAGGGGAAAACATGGGGGATTAGGTAGGGAATCGTTTAGAAGTAACATGGAACACATATGCAAGGCATAGATTAGGTTACTCATGAGCTTCATCTCAGTTTTGGTAAATAAAGCAAGTTGGTAAGCAATAAATCATGGAAATGTGTAGTTAATGATCATGAGGTGAATCAATCATAGTCATATCGGTGAAAACATCATTGTATGGGGTTTAGAAGGTTCATGGCAAGGTGTATGCAAGGTTGCAGCACCTTGGCCATGGTCCCAACAATAAAATAGAGAAAAGATGAGTGAGAAAGTGATTAGGAGAGAGAGAGTCATACCTTTAAAGTGGAACAAGAAAGTAGGAAGGAGTGGTTGGCAATGATTGATGAAGAAGATGCTTCACCACTACCAAGGAGGAGTTCTTGGGAGGCTCTCCCACGTTCCCAGATGTTAAAAACGCGAGAATAGGGCTCCAGTCTCAAGGAATAAATAATTAGAAAAGAATATTCCAAGAATCTTTAAATCTGGGTTCAGCAAACTTGTTGGTCGATAGTATCGACCAATAGTATCGACCAAAACAGTTTCCGCAGAATTTCACAGAATAGTTCAGCAACTTTAGGTGCGGACTTGGAGGGCTATACAAGGTCAATTTGCATGAGGTTTTCTCCTACAGTTCACTCAAGAGGTCTAGTTTTAGGGAGTACCTTCGGATTTTGCACCGGAGTCCGTTTGATATCTCAACTGTCTCACTCTTCATCAGTGCGCAGATTTTAACCTAACACTGGTAATGTGCTCAAGGAAGGAGCAGCATCATCAATGTCCATAAACTGGAGTTCCGACATTACGTCATCAACCAGTAGGGCCCACAAGTCCCTCCTACCACCACTTCGGGTCTTCGGACTTACAAACACAACAATGACCGGGTCGGGTCAAGGTTAGGTAAAAGCTGGATTTTACATGTTCAATTCAAGATCTTGCATGCTCGCATCATCATTCGTTTTTTCCTTAGTTTGATTTGCTCTTCCTACTCCTAGTATAAGTTCGAGCGATAGGGGAATCGTGGCTCACATGTGTTGGATTACTCAGACTTGGTGGAGGTGACTCCCTTTGTTGGCCCTTACTTCCACCCGCAACACCACCAGCCTGACCGCCTCTATAACTTGATGACAAACTTGGAGAGATGGTATCACCGGCATCATCTGAACTCCCACTACTAAACATCACCTCAACTATTTCAAGTCGACTAAGTGGCTCCACAAATGGTACACTTGGTCCTATTGATACTGCTACAACAGCCTGACCCTCATCAAAAGACATGTGGTTAGCCACAGCATCTGGGCCCATGGCAACAACAATGGTAGGATCTAGCTGCCTTCCTAGCCCATTTAGCACTAGGCCACCTCAATCCCTAACCCATTGATATATAACATCATCTTCCTCATCCTTTATGGGGGGGGGGGCTCGTGGAATATATCAGTCAACTCAATCAATTCCCGATTTGCATCATCCATATCATCTTGTATGTGCCCTACTCTCAACCTCATGTTGTAATGCACATACACTAAGTCCTCGAGCCTCTTACTTCCCAATCTGTTATGTACCTTACTATGGATGAGCGAAAAGGTGCTCCAGTTCCTCTCGCAACCAAAGGATGAGCAAGTCTGTAAGAGTACTTTAATTGCTATGTCCCAGAGATTTGGCAAACTAGTTCCATATAACACCCACCAATCAGCTGTATAACCAAATATAAGAATGCATTAGGCAAGTAAATCTTAATACTTATATAACTTAGTCTTATGGACCCTATCAGTTATCACTTATAGAGTTATAGTAATGGACTATTTACCATGATCTTTTTTTTTTTTGCGTAGTTGCAACTGCAGAAGGCTTTCTAAAACTCCTAGAGGCATCCCTAAACTCCCTGATCTGTACACCAATTGTTCAATTATTGTACTTCTACTACTATATATGCACTAATGCAAGAAGTTGAAGAAACAATTGAATAAGTTCACACCTCTCCATTAATTGTCCCCTGCATGACGGGATTTGGCAAAAGCTTCTCCACTGCATCCATCAACCTTACATTAAGCCCCAGATCATTCTTGTAATGGTACTTTGGGTTGAGGTAATAAGCTTGTATTGTGGAAATAAAAAATTTGGTTAGTGATTTGATTGTTTACTTGTTTATAAATTATGTTATAACTTATAACAAATTAACAATGTAAATTAAAGTATACAACAAAAACATAAAGACTTAAAAATGACTCTCCAGCCAAGTGCAAAGGATGCATCAAGTGCATCTCCGATCTATCATCGATGATCCTTTTGTAGGATTTGAAGGAGCTAGGGGCAGCAACTCTAACCGACTCTTTCATTTGGTAGAGGGCAGCATATATGTGGGGCATTGTGGGCTTTTCTCCGAATCTACCATCCTTAAAACAAACACAATAGGCTCTAAAATGCCTATTGTCCTATTCAACTGCCTCCAAAAGGAATCATCAACAATGGTTTGTTGGACTACTACTACATCAGAATGGCTAGATCTATGCCAATTAAACCACTCCTCACTTACAAACTTGTGCCATAGACCCACCACTTTCTTTTGGAAGCTTTTCTTAGCTACATAGTTGGTGGAGGATCTAGTCAATCCAGGTCTGACTAGATCAACCTTACAGTGGTTCCTCATCATCTTCAGCACATAACCATGGTTATAATAAAATTATTGATCCTTCTATGTCACATCCCCCCGACCGGCACCCTAATTGAAATACCTGGAGGTGTGATCCATAGCCTCAAAGATCAAATCTCAGACAATCATCCTCCCACATAACACAATAGTATAATCATTAGTAAGAATAAATCATTGTATTAATGTAATTAAAGAAATAAATCAAAATTAAGGATCTCAAAACAATATCGAAGTGCGGAAGTGATGTTAGAATAATCAAAGTAAAAGTGTGTGGAAGTAAACTCAAATAATCAAAGTACGGAAGAATAGTCAAAACTAAAGTATTACAACTGAGAAGAATAACGAAAGACTGAAATTGTTCTAAGCACTACAAATAGTATGTTTCCTTTTCAAAAAGGTAATGTCAAAATTGAAAAATCTTCGTATCGAGTGCGGGATATACCAGCTCCAGAGTCGGGCTAATCTTGGTACCCGCAGTCGACACGTGAACATTCTTCACCATGATATTTGTGATCGCCAACACTTTGTACATCGTACGGATCACTTATTGGGGTCTCGTATTCCTGGGTTTCAATGTCATCAA
Organism: Hakea prostrata; assembly: GCF_041222555.1. Classification (NCBI taxonomy): domain Eukaryota; kingdom Viridiplantae; phylum Streptophyta; class Magnoliopsida; order Proteales; family Proteaceae; genus Hakea; species Hakea prostrata. Next base: position 17,447,634 of record NC_142607.1, on the reverse strand, counting down.
TACATGCAGAAAAGTATAAAGCAAACATTATCCCTGAAGAAGTGAGCTCAAAAGAACTCAGTAAGTAGTTCAGATACAAATAACAATTACAATCCAATTCAAAAGCATAGCATGATGCAATATGATATGAGATAATATGCAAGGATGCAACTAACTCTAACTGATGCTAGTCTCTAATGGCAAACACGCATTAAGACGAAAACACCAGCCTCCTTTGGGAAGGTCTTATTACTCTGATCCCTCACGAACTGGCCATCTCTTTTGGGATCAAGGCTAAGGGGTCAAGGCATCCCTCTAGGACTAGCACCATGGTTGGGGTTTAGGTCACCGCTCTCTCATCACACCATTGGTATGAGTACTGGCATGTGTTAGGGTTATATCTAGCCCATTGCAAATCATCTACTGAGTCACATCAACTTAGGGTCAGATATTTCCCCTCATGCCTCTCACAACCAGTTTTGGTATCCTTCCCCCTAGAGTCATCCTACCCTATGGCACCAACCAACTCAAACTATAGACACTTAACCCTATTGGTCATCCACATGTAATAAACGAAAAGCTCTCAGGTCCTCTCACGGGTTGTCTACCAATCTTGAGCGCCCATGAGCCCAGGCTTATTATGATGTGACCCTACTAATGAATGGCCCCACAATGTGATTGTGTCCTCTCACGGGTTGGCTACCGGTCTTAAGTGCCCACAATCCCCATTGTTGTCATGGGTCACTCGGCATCAATACCCACGCTGATAGGATGTGATATGACGGGGTTTCTAACCAAACACTTCTAGACATCCTTGGTATGACATCCAACAATCATGAAAAGTGCCAAGGGGCATCATAGGATTGTGTCCCATACCACATCCACTGATGTTCAAAGACGGAAACACCCAAATGGCATTCCCCAATTCACAATCTAAGCATTCACATTACAATATGACTCCAATCACATCATCATATCATAATTCATTCTCATTTTAAACATTCACATATCTAACAAATATGCATAACATCATTACTAACTATAATCTGAAATTACAAAGGCATACTAATCATGTCTAGGTCAGATAACAACAATATAGAACATTCATTCAAGTCCTATTACAAATAAGAATGTAACTAAGGTTATATGTAAGTGAACGTCCTCACTTTGTTGTCGATTTGAAACCTTTGAAGAGTAGATCAAAAGATGAGTTCAAACTTGTCAATAAATCCTAACAATATGATGATTTGATGTTAGAAACAAACCCTAAAGATTTGGAGACGAAAAGAGGGCAAAACCAGAAATTTGTCCAACAGCAGCATGATTGGTCTCTTGGGGCTGCTGTGTATGGACAATAATTCGTAAAATTGATAGAAAACTCATTGTTTGGGCTCCAAACCACTTCGAAATTAACTAGAAAATTCTGAAATCATGGTAAGACATTGGCAAAAGGAATGAAAACCTAACGAATCCAATATTAAGTTTCTTCCGAATCAAACTGCAGATTCACAGATAGACTAGATGTGAATCTCATTCACTCTAGAGTAAAGAGAATAGTAGAATAAGGTCTAAAATAATTATAGAATATGATCTAAGAGTGTAACAACCCCCATATTTCTAACCCGGAATCCGTATTGCAGGTCCGAGAACCCGAAGGTCTAGTCGAATTAATTTTGTGGAGTGTCCGAATAGAAGTCCATGATCCTTATCCAGAACCCATGGATCTGGATTCTCTTGTTGAAGAACCTGCTTTACTGGGAAGTTGGATCTCTGGTAGATGGCAAGTGGTGTTTGGAGATGTCTGGAATGAAGGTAAGACCTCCCCCATTTGTTGTTTAGGGCTAGGTTGTGTTTGGGTTTCACCCCCCTGAACAAAGCACCCTTGTACAGCAATATACTTGGGGGCGGTTGCTAGTGGTGGTTGATTAAACCAAGCGACCGCCCGGTTCTGCTTGCGGGAAAATGCCCTATTTTGCCCCCTGTTTGTTATAAATAGCATCCCTCGCCCTATTAACGCATTATTATGTTCGGGATTGCTATTTTGGGCGATTAGGCGACAGTGGAAACGTGCTGGAAGGTGCGCGAAGTGCTGTTAGTGATATGGAATCTCTTCCCTTCTATTCTTGGTGATTCTGGTTAAGGTAATGAATCTCCATCTGCTATTCTCTTCTATTTAACCTCTAATTGATATGAACCCATCCCCATTTTGTTAGTGGTTACCTAATTGATTAGTTGTATCTCCCTTTTCAATGTTCTTGATGAGATCCTATCTAGAAACGAATCCCCGCATTTGTTTAATGGATGGATCTCATCAAGGGGAATGATTTGGGTAATAAATCTTTGTTAATTTTAGGGTTTCTTGTTACCCCTTTGTTCTAGCTTTTAAGATTGAAATTCGGACTAAGATCATCCCAAAACAGATTGAAATCGGATGATAAAAAGTCTGATTTTTGGAGTTGGAAACTGCCTGAAACAAGGGCGGTCGCTTGTGGAGGTCGCTTAACCTAAGCAACCGCCATTAGTGACCGGCTGGTTTCCAGTAATTGTGTAGGTTTGATTTTGGATTTGTTTTTACTCTTGACTCTTATATATTCTTGTAACCCTGTATATAGGTGTCCTCTGTTTCTACTTAAAGTTTTATAATTGTGTTTGGATTGCAATTTAAAGGACTTCTACTAAATTACAGGTAAGGACATGCATTCTTATTTATATGCAATTACATATACATGATGATTCAGCTGTTCTATTTACTATTCTTTGATCACGTAACTTGCTGTAATTGTATAAAGCATGTGAATCTTATGGTATACTTGTTTTTTGTGGTGTTCCTTGATGTACTTCATCTTTTATGATATTGCACAACTGTTCATGGTATGATAAAAGAGTGATGTAGTGTAGTTGTGATGGAAGGGGTATTCCATTGGGATATCTTGGCTGGAGATATTAGAGGGTTGTGGTATGGGACACATGCTCACTGATGCCTCTAGCACTATCATGATTACTGGATGACATACTTAGGAGAGTCTAGAATTTCATGGCTAGGTACCCCACATGCTATTACCCTTTCGGCAGTGGAATTGAAGCCGGGTGACCCGTGACAATGGTGACGTGACTGTTTCATCCTACAACGGTAACCAGTCCATGCGGGGACTCAGTGGTCCACTATTGGTCATGCAATGGTAGGGTTGCATATGTTAGGGTTGGGGTCATGGACGTCCAAGGAGCGGACCGGGTGTCGTGAGGAGTCATGAGAGCATCCGCCCCAATAATATGTGGATGACCATAGGGTTAAGGAGTGGAATCCAACAACGGTAGCCAATCCGTGAGGGTTCTCACTCCTAGGTTGCAAAGGATACTGAACCAAGTTGATTGGTGCCATAGGGGAAATATCTGGACTCCATATAGTATGTTACCATTATGACTTGCATTGGATTAGAAACCCCGACATGCGCCAGTACTCATTGCCAATGGTCGTGGTGAGAGAATGTTGACTTAACCCCAGCCATGGTTTGAGAGCCAGGAGTGGACTTACCCCTTTGCCCAGGATCCCTATAGAGGTAACCAGTCCTTGCCGGATCAAAGTGACTAGACCTACCCAGAGGAGGGCTGGTGTATATCTTAAAGCATGTCAGCTGTTAGAGACTTGCATAGTTAGATCTTAGTAGCATTCATATTTCTGTATATCATCCATATCATTTCATATGTGCATTCGTGGATTGTATTGACATATATATGAGAATTGGCTGTTCCTTACTGAGTTCGTCGGAACTCATTCCTTTATTGTATATATTATATGAGTTGTACAGATGGTGGCACAACATCAAAAGTTGGAGATGACTCATATGAAAGAGCCTTCTCGTATGAAGCTGATGTGGCACAGACAGTGGTACATGAACTTGCAGAGCATGAAGCCTCTTGAAGATGCTTGGTGTGCGCTTTTAGCACCCATTGATGGGCGGAGAAGATAGGTTCCAGGCAGTTTGCCCTTCATATGGAGAAAGATTGGAGGACCCCTTTACTTGCTAATTTAGAAAACCAGTTTTTAGATTTAGAAAAGAAAACCGGAAAGAAGATTATTTATTTTGCTTCCGCTGAACTCGATATTACATTTGATTCTTGATTCTTTCCTTTGATTCTTTCTTGGATATTTATTGGAGTATTTGGACTCTTGTAACCTTTTTATTAATTATTACACTTATTCTTGCTCTTGATTGTCTATACTTGTGTTTATTATTATTGATGGGTAAGACCGTGGATCCTGTGACGGTTCACTCCCACGGGTTGTCTGGCGGATAACCGAGACCGACGGGTGGGGTGTGACAAAGAGTGAATGGGGATTCACTCTAGAACTAAGAGAATAGAAGAATAAGTAATTACAACAAGTGTAGACCTTTTTTACACAATAGGTAGAAACAATATAAAAAGAATAACTAGAAAGAATAGAGTGAATGCTAACTTTTCAGAAGAAGAATCGTTGAACGTAAAACTTGACGGAAGAAGAATTGTTGAACGTAAAACTTGACGGATGCTCCCAAACCTTTCTTCACTTTGGAAAGGGTTCTCTACAGTATCTCTGACGGCTTTAGAACATATGACACGTTTTAGAACAAAAAACAATTATATCGGGTTTCAAAAACCTAATTCCCACAAAATATCAATTTTACCCTTAAACAAGCTTGGTCGCCTAGGGCTACCAAGGCAGGCTGCCAACCCCTGGCTTTTGGTCAAAAATGGAATTTTGGTACTCGGTAAGCCCTAGCTTTATCTTGGGTCCTTTTCCAAGCTATAGTAGGGTTTTACCTGGTTTTTCGAGACCTTCCACTTATGTCATTACTATACTCTTGATCCATCTACCAAGTCCATCAACGTTCGAGTTAGTCCTTCTTCCATAATCCAACAAGGTTTTCAACTTAGCATCATCTTCATCTACTTCCATTGGTTCAAAGTCAAATCCAATTGTTTCAATTCGGATGGCCCCTAGTTGCCGGACCTACAATATGGATTTTTGGGTTAAGGTTATAAGGGATTTCACATTCTAGCCCTGTCAACCACAACATTAATTGATTTTCTTAATTGTGTTCTCTTCCCTAAGTGTTTCAACACAATATCAATCGAGTGTGTTGCACATGGTGTCCAAAAGAGGTGGATCCTGCTACTCTTCTTCTTCATCAATATTTCATCAACTTTCTTGAAGTTAGCACCGTTATCTGTGACAATTTGGACAATACTACTTGGCCCTACCTTGAGGACCACCTGCCTAAGAAGCTTGTAAAGGTAGTTAGCATCTTTGATTTTATCTAAGGCATCCATCGACTTAAGGAAGGATATATTTCCATCGCAGCTCAGCATAAAATTAATGATGGACTATCTAGTAGGACTAGTCCATCTATTAGCCATCACAATAACACCATATGTTGTCCATATTTCCTTCAATGAACCAATGTATTCCTACACCTCCTGCTTCATCTTTGGTAAATATTTATGCATTACTTTCTAATTTGTTGGGCCTTTAACCCCTACATTTGCCCTAGTAACTTCAATGATCATCCCCTAATTGTATAATGTTTTGGCTACATTGACTGCAATGTTGTTGTAGAGCATGAATTTGCTAATCACCAACCTAGCTTCCTCCTCCCTACTACCTTCTCTACCTCCAACAAACATATATGGAATGTTTCTTTGATAGGTGTCTTGATGCTTGAAGAGGGAGGGGTCTTGGTCAAATATGGCATCTTAATGTGCAGTCTTGCTCATCTTTTCAGTCCTCTCACTTTCCCCACTTCCATGAAAACTTTGTCTAGGTAGCATGGATGCCCCTGACCCCCGAACTAGCTGCTCCTCTTGTCTTTTCATATTGCTTGACATTCTCAAAATGTAAGGACTGTCTGCTAGCTTCCATTGTAGCCTTTATCTGTCTCCACTCGGCCTGTGATTCAATACCCATACGCCTCCTCCTCTCCTCATCATCGTCTGACTCCTCATCAACGTCAACAAAAAGGTCTACACAACATTGTATCCTCAAATTCCCTTTGCTTTAGTGTCGTCTCATCCCTTCTTTGTCTCCCTCCCTTTAAAATTGTTGCAATTGCTTTTTTCACTTCATAATGAACCTTGGGACACTTGGCAACATCTTTGTAGCCACCAGCCAAGTGTTGCTTTAATCTGGTTGAACCACCAGAATTTAAGGTTTTGAGGTAATACTTGCATCAGGATTTTTCTTGTCAGCAGTTAATGAATCCCCATGTTACCAAGCCATGTCCTGAGTCCCACTTTCAGTGCTACACTCCCACTAGTTTCGATTTAAACTACAAGTCTATAATACTGAAATACAGACATGAATGTTCCCAAATAATCATTAGAATAATTTTTAGATAATTAAAGACATGTAAAAACAATTTATAAAACAACAAAACACGCACTTTGTTCTAAGATAACATATATACAATGCTCAAACAGACATGTTCGTATTTTTAAAATAAACTACATAATATGAGCATCATTTAAAAAAAATAAAAAAAAAAAAAATTTAAAAATATTTAAAAAAAAAAAAAAAAAAAAAAATAAAAAAAAAAAAAAAAATATTTTTTTTTTTTTTTCCTTAAAAAAAAAAAAAAAAAAAAAAAAAAAAAAAATAAAAAAAAAAAAATATTTTAAAATATATTTTTAAAAAAAAAAAAAAATTTTTTTTTGTATTGGCCTAAAATGAAGGTGTTGTCATTGTTGGCAACTTAAGCGGGTTTTGATATGGTACAGCAACACACAAAAAGGTTCCGAGAGAAAGAATCCAATTCAAATAAAGAAAACTCAAGAATCCCGTTTTTGAGGGTCTCTGTCCAGTTTTGATCAACCTCTTCATCGGATGGTCATCCAGTGTCCGATTGAGCCGATTTTTGGAGGAGAGCTTCACGACTTCTTGATCTTCAAATCCAACGGTGGGATTGTTCATTGGAGATCTCTAAGTTAGTCCGATTGGTACGTCAAAACACTCCTTGTTTAAGTCAGATAGGAACTCTGAGTTTGACTCAAACTCTGAGTCCAGTTTTGATCAACCTCTTCATCGGATGGTCATCCAGTGTCCGATTGAGCTGATTTTTGGAGGAGAGCTTCACGACTTCTTGATCTTCAAATCCAACGGTGGGATTGTTCATTGGAGATCTCGAAGTTAGTCCGATTTGTACGTTAAAACACTCATTGTTTAAGTAAGATAGGAACTCTGAGTTTGATTCAAACTCTGAGTTAAATTAATCTATAAAAGGAGAGCAAAAGAGGAGGACGTTTTGAGGAGCTTGGGAATAGCGTGGAGGTCGAACCAGAAGACGTTGGTTGGCTATGGAGATCTGAAGCTTGGGAATAAGAAGTCTTTTGTTTTTGTTGAACAAGAAAGAAAGTGAAAAGAGAAGAAAAGAAGGGAACATGGTTGTATGGCTTTTTTAAAGAGAGAAAACTGAAAAAGATTGAAAAGGAAAAAAAAAGAGTTGGAGAAAAAGAGAAACAAGTATTGTTACCATGCATCTTACACAAGTTGAGGTAACCCGTATTCACAAGTGATTGTCTATTATTTTCTAGGTTATGTTTAGTGATGAAGAATCTAGCTCATGAATGTAATTTGGGGAACATGAATTATTGGTTTACATTGTGACCTAGCAAGTTGGAGCTTGTCTAGGGGGTTGGGGTTGGTGCCCTTGTCTGAATTGCATTTTAGACTATAGCAGGGATTGGTGTTGTCTGGGGTTGTTGAGGGATCAAAATAATGTGACCTAGCAAGTTGGAGCTTGTCTAGGAGGTTGGGGTTGGTGCCCTTGATGTCTAATTGCATTTTAGACTAAAGCGGTGGATTGGTGTTCCTGGACTGTTGTAGCAGTCAAAATATCTAAGAGTGTATTGAGTAATATACAAAACCCTAGGTTGGGTATTATTCCGTGGATGTAGGCAATTTGGCCGAACCACGTAAACTCTGGTGCATTGCGTTTTTGTTTATTTTTCTTTGTTGCACATATTGGAGTGCCTTGATTGCGAGTGGTGGTACACATGTCTGGTAGACCCAACTACATTGTGGTGAATTTTTGAAGACACTGATTCACCCCCCTCTCAGTGTCAATCTGGGAATAACAATTGGTATCAGAGCCAGGTTCCCGTGAAGAAAAGTGTAACCACTTCGGGATTTGATTAGAAAGTTTGTAAGAATGGCCACAAGTGAAGGCAGCTCCAAAGACTTTGGGAACCATTTCAAAAGGAGAAGTATTTTGACTAAGAACGAATGCTACTCCTCTGAAGAAGAATCAGATGAAGACAATGACTCAACTAAGAACGAATGCTACTCCTCTGATGATGATAATGAAGACATTGAAGGTGAAATTGATTATGTTGGTGAGTTGTACTCTGCCTTGCTTGATCTCAAAAAGGAAAGGAAGAAAAATAGAGAAATGAATAATCAACTTGAAAATTCTGAGACAACAATTAAGGAGTTGACTGTCACAATTAGTGAATTGGAACATGTTATAAATGACTCATCATCTTACCTCTCTCTCAAGTGTGAAGAGTGTGAAGAACTTGAGAAAGAAGTTGGAAGGTTAAGATCAGAACTTGAAGGAGAACAAAAGAGGAGTTATTTAGAAGCTACCACATCATCCACTCCAATTACATTGAACTTTAAGGACAAGACAGTTGAAAATCAAGTGACAGGGACTACTCAGTTTACTTCTACTTGGGGAAGAGATAATGTACTAGATGAGATCTTGAGTGTTCAGAGGTCACCTCATATTAAAACTGGTCTTGGATACTCAAAGGGGGAATGTTCAAATGTAAATAAGACCAATGGAAATAGAAATACAACAAATCCAATGAGTCTTGATGAGGAGCACCAAAAGAATCCATATATTGAGAAGACCAAGCCAAAGATGAGTAAAGAAGGCTATACTGGAGCTTATCATAAAACATTTAATGGTCAAGGCTTTAATGGGTATTGTTATGGATGCAATAACTTTGGACATAAAGTGGCAAACTGTAGAAGACAAAACAAGGTTGTGGCATTCAACAACATAAACAGATTTGCTCCATTGGATAAGGTTAAAATAGAATGCTTCAGGTGTTTCAAGTTGGGACATATTGCAAGGTACTGTTGGACTGCTCTTCCTTCACAAAAGGAGATAAACCTTCCCCAAAAGCTAGCTCAAAGACATGCACAAAAAATTCAAAGAAAATCGAGGGAACCTATTGATGTATCAGATAAAGCAGTTTGGGTTGAGAAAGGACAAAAAGGAAAAATGATAAATTCCTTGGTAGTTCAAACAGCTTTCAAGGCTCATAGTAGTGAGGCATCTTGGATTCTTGATAGTGGGTGTTCCACACATATGACAGGTGACAAGAATAGGTTCTCAAGCCTTGATGTAGTGAAAGGTGGTTCAGTGAGATTTGGCAACAATGATGGGGCCAAGATTGAAGGTAGAGGTTCAGTTAAGCTGGATGAAGGAAAGTTAAAATCCAATAATGTTCTATATGTGAGTGGGCTCAAACACAATCTTCTTAGTGTGAGCCAAATCTGTGATGGTGGATATGAAGTTCTTTTCACTAAAGAAGGTTGTGAAATCAAGAAGCCAAAAAATGGCAAAACAGTGGCTTTAGGAACCAGAACAACCGGAAATTTATATGTCTTATCAAACAGGTGCATGGTGAGTCAAGAGGATGAAAGCTTGTTATGGCATAGGAGATTGGGGCATATAAATTTCAAGAATCTTGCCAAGCTCAGTAAAAGGGAAGTTGTGAGAGATCTTCCAAAGATTAAAAGGCCTTCAAATCATGTATGTGGTCCATGTCAAAAAGGAAAGCAAACTAGAGCCACTTACAAGCCCAAGGAGTATCACATATGCAGCTACCTTGATTTAATTCACACTGACTTATGTGGTCCTATGAGAACAGAAGCTTTTGGAGAAGAAAGGTACTTCATGCTTTTCATTGATGAATGCACAAGAATGACTTGGGTATCCTTTCTAAAAGAGAAGACACAGGCATTGGACAGCTTTATAGCTTTTAAGAAGCTAGTTGAAAATGAAACAGGGAAGACTATAAAATGCCTAAGATCAGATCAAGGTAAGGAATATACATGGAGAAAATTTTCAGAATTTTGTAGTGAGCATGGCATAAAAATCCAACATTCAGCTGCTAGGACTCCACAACAAAATGGAGTAGTGGAAAGAAAGAATCGAACTGTTCAAGAGATGGCAAGAACAATGCTCTCAGAAAGTAATATATCAAAAATGTTTTGGAGAGAAGGAGTCTACAGTTCAGTCTACATCTTAAACAGGTGCATGGTGGGACCAAATAAATAAAAAACTCCATATGAAATGTGGTACAGCAGAAAGCCAACTGTGAAGCATTTTAGAGTTTTTGGGTCCAAATGTTTCATCAAGAGAAAGGAAGAAAATTTGGGAAAGTTTGATGACGTGGGGCTGATGAAGGTATCTTTTTGGGGTATTCTTCTAAGAGCAAGGCATACAGGTGCTTCAACAAAAGATTTCGAAAAGTTGTAGAAAGCTCAGATGTGAAGATAGATGAAAATCTACCTCAGCCCAAATTTGTTACAACTGAGGACTCGACCTTGGACAATGTTGAAGATAATGAAGAGTTTGAAAATGAGACTCCACATGGAGTAGAGTCCGATGAACATGAGTCTGATGTTGAACCAGAAAGAGATGGAAGACCCAAGGATAACAAATGGAACAAAGTGCATCCTCCTGATCAAATCATTGGCACATTAGATGAAGGGATACAAACAAGAAAGCTAAAGAAAAAGAAGACTACTTTCTCACTGATATCTCAAGAAGAGCCCAAGTCAGTCCATGAAGCTTGTAAAGATGAAAATTGGGTGAAAGCAATGAATGAAGAGCTTGACCAAATTGAAAAGAACAACACTTGGGAACTAGTTCCTAGACCAACTGATAAGAATGTTATTGGCACCAAGTGGGTATTTAGAAATAAAATGAATGAAGAAGGACAAGTTGTCAGAAACAAGGCCAAATTGGTGTGTAAGGGATATGCTCAAGTAGAAGGGATAGATTTTGATGAAACTTTTGCTCCAGTGGCAAGGCTGGAATCCATTAGAATGTTCCTAGCTTTGGCAGCCTTTAAGGAGTTTAAAGTTTATCAAATGGAGTTTAAATCAGCCTTTCTAAATGGTGATTTAGAAGAACAAGTCTACATTGAGCAGCCGGATGGATTTGAAATAGGTGATGATCCAAATATGGTATGCAAACTCAAGAAAGCATTATATGGTTTGAAACAAGCTCCAAGAGCTTGGTATTCACGACTGGACACTTACTTGCTACAATTAGGTTTAAGGAAAGGAACCGTGGACAGCAACCTCTATGTCATGGCTGAAGATTGTAGTAAATTGGTAGTTGTTGTGTATGTGGATGACATCATCTTTGGAGGTCACTGTGATGAAGTCTGTCAAGGTTTTGCAAGGAAGATGAGTACAGAATTTGAAATGTCCATGCTTGGAGAGTTATCCTACTTCTTGGGTTTACAAGTAAATCAAATGGCAAGTGGCATATTCATATCTCAAATAAAGTATGTTAAGGAAATGTTAAAGAAATTCATGATGGAAGATTGCAAACCAGTGGGAACTCCTATGGTGGTTGGATGCAAGTTGAGCTCAAGTGATGAGTCCCCCTCAGTTGATCAAACTCACTATAGATCTATGATTGGGAGTCTCTTATATCTAACAGCATCAAGACCAGACATTTTACAAGCAGTGTGTCTTGTGTCAAGGTTTCAAGCAAACCCAAAGGAGACTCATCAACAAGCAGTAAAAAGGATTTTCAGGTACTTAAAAGGGTCTATGGAATATGGGTTATGGTATCCTAAGTCTAAAGACTTCACACTTGTAGCCTTCTCAGATACCGATTGGGCTGGAAGCATTGATGACAAAAAGAGCACTAGTGGAGGTGCATTCTACTTGGGGAGAAGTTTGGTTGCTTGGCATAGTAAGAAGCAAGATTCTATATCTTTGTCTACAGCAAAAGCTGAATATATAGCAGCTGCAACCAGCTGTACTCAAGTGATTTGGATGAAGAGACAAATTTCTGATTTTGGCATCAAATGTGATAAAGCTATAGCTATCAAGTGTGATAACATGAGTGCTATCAATATCTCCAAGAATCCAGTGCAACATTCTAGGACCAAGCATATTGATATAAGATATCACTTTTTGAAAGAAAAAGTGATAAAAGGTGAAGTGAGCTTGGAGTTTGTTCCCACAGAAAGTCAAGTGGCTGATATCTTCACAAAACCACTGTCCAAACATAGTTTTGAGAGATTAAGAGTAAAGCTTGGGGTTGTGACTCCAAGGGGGAGTAAGTGAGAAAATACATAGAACATCATCTCTTCATAGGATAGGAAGGTGCGGTGAGCACTCCTATGGAAGAGTCTATGTAGGGGGAGCTCTATGGTAGGGGGAGCACAAAGCATCCTTTGTACTTGTTGTCAAAGGGGGAGAGAAAAGAGAAAAGGAGGTTGAGTTGCCAACAATTCCAAAGGGGGAGATTGTTGTTCCATTGGCCTAAAATGAAGGTGTTGTCATTGTTGGCAACTTAAGTGGGTTTTGATATGGTACAGCAACACACAAAAAGGTTCCGAGAGAAAGAATCCAATTCAAATAAAGAAAACTCAAGAATCCCGTTTTTGAGGGTCTCTGTCCAGTTTTGATCAACCTCTTCATCGGATGGTCATCCAGTGTCCGATTGAGCCGATTTTTGGAGGAGAGCTCACGACTCTTGATCTTCAAACCAACGGTGGGATTGTTCATTGGAGATCTCTAAGTTAGTCCGATTGGTACGTCAAACACTCCTTGTTTAGTCGATAGGAACTCGAGTTTGACTCAAACTCGAGTCCAGTTTTGATCAACCTCTTCATCGGATGGTCATCCAGTGTCCGATTGAGCTGATTTTTGGAGGAGAGCTTCACGACTTCTTGATCTTCAAATCCAACGGTGGGATTGTTCATTGGAGATCTCGAAGTTAGTCCGATTTGTACGTTAAAACACTCATTGTTTAAGTAAGATAGGAACTCTGAGTTTGATTCAAACTCTGAGTTAAATTAATCTATAAAAGGAGAGCAAAAGAGGAGGACGTTTTGAGGAGCTTGGGAATAGCGTGGAGGTCGAACCAGAAGACGTTGGTTGGCTATGGAGATCTGAAGCTTGGGAATAAGAAGTCTTTTGTTTTGCTGAACAAGAAAGAAAGTGAAAGAGAAGAAAAGAAGGGAACATGGTTGTATGGCTTTTTTAAAGAGAGAAAACTGAAAAAGATTGAAAAGAGAAAAAAAAAGAGTTGGAGAAAAAGAGAAACAAGTATTGTTACCATGCATCTTACACAAGTTGAGGTAACCCGTATTCACAAGTGATTGTCTATTATTTTCTAGGTTATGTTTAGTGATGAAGAATCTAGCTCATGAATGTAATTTGGGGAACATGAATTATTGGTTTACATTGTGACCTAGCAAGTTGGAGCTTGTCTAGGGGGTTGGGGTTGGTGCCCTTGTCTGAATTGCATTTTAGACTATAGCAGGGATTGGTGTTCCTGGACTGTTGTAGCAATCAAAATAATGTGACCTAGCAAGTTGGAGCTTGTCTAGGAGGTTGGGGTTGGTGCCCTTGTCTGAATTGCATTTTAGACTAAAGCAGGGATTGGTGTTCCTGGATTGTTGTAGCAGTCAAAATATCTAAGAGTGTATTGAGTAATATACAAAACCCTAGGTTGGGTATTATTCCGTGGATGTAGGCAATTTGGCCGAACCACGTAAACTCTGGTGCATTGCGTTTTTGTTTATTTTTCTTTGTTGCACATATTGGAGTGCCTTGATTGCAGAGTGGTGGTACACTGTCTGGTAGACCCAACTACATTGTGGTGAATTTTTGAAGACACTGATTCACCCCCCTCTCAGTGTCAATCTGGGAATAACAGAATATTCAAAAATAAATTAATATTAAAATTAAATTTGTTACCATGAAAGTGTAGATCGAATCTAGTAGATAAACATATATTTATACTACACTCACACACCCATTGTAGAACATTCTATTTGAAGGAAAAAATTCAAATTTGGGGGAAAATCTTACCTTTGTTGAAGATCTAGTTGAAATAGGCTTGAATGATGATATTTTGATGTTGTAAATGTGTTAAGGATGTTTATTAGTTGAAATATAGTTGAATCCCCAAAACATTCGGGCCAAAAATCGATTCTTTGGTGAGATTGGAGAGTTGTAGCAAGAGAGAGGCGAGATCTTACTATATCTACCTAGAGGAGGGTTGGTGTTATATCTTTAATCATGCCTACTATCTAGAGACTTGCATGGTTAGATTTTAGTTGCATTCATAGAATTGCATATCATTCTTTACATATGTGCTTACTTTGATATACTGTCGATATGTATGTGAGATGTGTTTTCCTTACTAAGTTCGTTAGAGCTCAGTCATTTCTTTGTATGTTAAATTATATTGTACAAATGGTATTCCCGAATCAGGAGAAGTTCCGTATGATCGGAGCAACTCTTGTGAAGAAGCTGTGGAGGCATCAGTGGGTGACGGAGATGTATGTCATGAAGCCTCATGCGGATGCTTGGAGTGCGTTATAGCACCCATTGACGGCAAAAGGAGACAAATAGCTCGACATTTCAAGAAGTCAGTGGAGGAGAGTTGGATGGCTCCCCTTGTTGCTAGATTAGAAGAGAAGACCTTCGCTCAGGAGCGAGCTAAAAGAATAAAACGGAACTTGTTTAATTTTTTGCTTCCGTTGAACTTGATAAACTTTGGAACTTGTGTTACTTTGATTCATTCTTTGATTCATTCTTGGAGTATTTGTACTATTGTAACCCTTTTTTAATTAATTATTTTAACTTATTCGTGCTTATGATTACTACTACTTGCATTTATTATTATTGATGATAAAACTATGGATCCTATGACGGATCGCACCCCGGGTTGTCGAGCCAGAACCGATATTGGCTGGTGGGGTGTGACAAGATTATAGGCTATCAAATCCCGAACAACCATGAAATTTGATTGAACTACCTTGTCCCTTGGATGCTCACCAATACGAAGATCTAACCTGATAGTTCCTTCTGCTCGGATTGAGGATCCTATGAATCCATAAAGTTGAACTCCACATGGAACAAGCATATCTTCATCTAGCTTCAGCTTTTTAAATTCTTTAAGGGATAATATATTCGTATCTACCAAGACTCTATGGACTTCAGTTCCGGCTAATATGACCTTTATAACAAGAGCATCGTTATGGGGAGTCTTTACATCTTCCATATCTTTTGAGGAAAATGTAATTGGGTCTGAGGTTGTCCTCACCCCTGGCTTCTCAAGTTCAGCATTCCCTATGTACTGAGCTTTCCTTTTAGCTTGTTGAGTTAACTCCTCTGTTGGGTTGCCGAACACCATATAATTCAGGGATTGCTTTCTGTTGTCATCCCCATTCCTTGGTCAGTTTTTTCTAGGGTTGATGCCTTTCTTGGTTGCTCCTAGCCCTCTTTCTTCCTCCCTTTGGTAGTTTATGGGCCCTTTGATGTGCTCGAACATATTTATTCAATTGTCCCTGAGAGATTAATTTTTCAATCTCTATTTTCAACTTCCTACACTCGTCAATCCAATGTCCGTGATCTTTATGGAACTTATAATATTTACTTCTATCACGATCTTCTGGTCGAGAGTGAAGCTTGTTTGGCCATTTAAGTATCCCTTGGCTTTTGACTTGCATTAGGATTTCTGACCTTCTAGTAATTAAGGGATTGTATGCTTCTTTTGACTACTTCACTGGATCAGGCCGACCACCTTTGCTCGGATTCATGTTCGGATTCCTGCTTTGCTGGGATTTTTCTTTATTCGCTTTTGCTTCAATGGTCGGTTCCTTCTTTCGAGATTCTATTATTTCTGATATCTTTGCCTGCTTGTGGCATCGTTCGAGTAACTCCGCATATGTTTTGGGCATATCCAACGAGAGGCGTTTGAGCAATCCTTCATGACTCAGCTCTTGGTACAATGCATGAAAGGCTATCTTCTCATCCAAATTCTCGATTTGGATTGTTAAGTTGTTGAACCTTAGGAGATAGCTTCTGACTAACTCCGTGCAACCTTGTTTGATAGAGAACAAGGTGTCTTCTCTTTTCTTTGTACTTACCCCTCTTTGGAAGTGTGATAGGAATACTAGACCAAGATGGTCGAAATCCCTTATTGAGCCATTCTGGAGTCTCAGAAACCACTCAAATGCGGCTCCGATCAACGAAGCAGGAAAAATTCTGTGCATTGCAACTTCACTATGATGGTATGAAGACATGACATATTTGTAGTGCATGATGTGATGTCTAGGACATCTCGTTCCGTCAAACATTTTGAAGGTCAGGCATTTGAAATTCTTTGGCATCTCTGCTTGAATAAAAGGATCTTCCTTCAAAACAGAGTATAGAGCATCCCTGCCCGAATCTTTCAATTTCTTCAACTTTTCATCAAGTTCTTTAAATCGCTTATTGACATAGTTAGCGTGCGGCAGGAACTCCTTTATTAGTTTCTCCTTGAAGATCGTCGATATGGCGAGTACTACTTTCGCAATCTTCATGTTCATCATCTAGAGGAGGGTCCTTAGACGCTGCCTCTCTGGGTGGTCGAGATTTCTCTCGAACCTTTTCTTTTCCTTTTTCCCGATTTCTTTGGGATGATCGTGTTGTGTGGTTGGGCTGTGATGGTCAATCTTCCTTGGTTTCATCAAGGTTAACTGAATTAACTTGTTGGCCTATTCCAGGGACAACCACTTGTTGGCATCCATTCATCACGGTTAACTTAATTAACTTGCTGGTTTGTTCAAAGGACGACCACTTGCTACCCGATGCTTGCCCTAATTAGTTCATTCATGTCCAAAGTTTGCTTCTGGAGTTCATTAAATTTACCCATGGTCATGAAGTGATTACTCTTCTGAACGTCTCTTCCTCCCTCAATTTTGCTTCTGAAGTTCATTAAATTTACCCATGGGCTTATTCCTCAATTTTGCTTCTGAAGTTCATTAAATTTACCCATGGGCTTATTCTTTTATAATGAGTAATACTTGAGCCATGTAGTGCACGAATTCCCCTTGAACTCTATCTTCGACAGGTAGTTATTTACTTGGACTTCTGTGGTTGAGTATGAATGTTTCAAATTCCATGAGTTAATCCTAGCTTCTCTATTTGACACCTTGATTACATTCTTAGGGGAGAGCTTTGTCGTTTGCAAGGGTCGAACCCATGACCTCTGAGAAGTATGAATCTTACCACTCTACCAACCCTGTATTGACAAATATCTATTCTCTTTAAATGCTTTTAAGAGCTTACATGTACAGATTGAAACCTGCATCTACATGTATAGTTGATTCTAGTCTTTAAACCTTCTTATACAAAATTTGCCTTTAATTAGATGAACCTATATATAAATAGAAAATGTTTGAATTTATTTTTGCATCACTTACATTTTTTTTTCTTTCTTTTTCACTTTCCTTCTTATTGCATCACTTATATTGCGTCACTTACATTTAAGAGCAACATGCATAGTTTTACAACCTTCATGTAAAATGTACATCCTCAATAAATTGAAGATATACTTTTACATAATCAAATAAAAAGATTTTACCATTATAATGTTAAACCAAAAGCCGACCCCACACAGTCACCAACCGAACAAGGCAACAAGCCAAAAATTGGGTATTTGAAAACCGGTTGGACCCGGTCGGTACTAGGGGTTACCCTTTTCACTTTTCACGTGGCAGCTAGTAGTTGAGCCTCTGACCAACCTGCCCCAGCAGCCTGAAGGCTGAAGCGCTTTCTGGGACCCACACTGGACCCACCTAGGCTGCTTCTGCTTTTCACAGGCTCACAGCAACCATCAGTCTTAACAGAAATCTCCAGGAGTAGGGGCGTAAATCCGTGAGACTGGTTCGGTGAAAAACCAGGAAACAGCGGAAGGAGAGAGAGAGAGAGAAAAAAAAAAGTGAAACGGATACATTAACGCTCGAGTCACGCAAACGTTTCTCTCTTTCCCCATGCGCCTCAACCACCTCAAAGGGGAGCGAGGTGATCTTGTCTCTCTCTCCTTCCCATCGTTAGCTTCTGTGTCCTTCCTTGCCTTCTCTGTTGCCAGCCTGCCACTCATTTATGCCTTCCTTTTTTGTTAATCTCTCAGCTGGAATTTATAATCTGAGTTTTCATCTTCGCTACACATAACCAGGAGAGGGGAAGAGGGTTGGTGTGGGAATTCCTTGATTTTATGGAAGAATGGAGAAGAAAGCCGCGTATCAGCTTAGTGATAGTCATATAAAAATACCCTTTTGTTTTTTCAGTTTTTGGTTACATTTTGCCTTCTCTAGGGTTTGCTCGATCAGGACCTGTCTTATTATTCAGGTAATTTTCGAAGATCAAAGATTTCTCTTTCCTTTGGGTTCCTCTTTCTTCTTATTCTGAATGTCCTTGTTCAGATCGCGATTTCCCCTTCTTTTTTCTTTTGGGTGCTTTTGGTTGGAGGGTTTTTCTTGTGGGTTTATGGTTTCCTGCATTCCAATTTTTATTTTTGTTCTTTTTTTCTGGGATAATGTGTACGCTACTAACATTTGCATGATATTCCGATTAATTACTGGGGGTAAACTGAACCGAGCGATTGGAACTCTTTTGGTATTGTTTTACATACTGGAACTGCAGCTTGTTATGTGGAATCGATTCTATTCTGAGCCCTGACTTTTTTTTCGGAGGGGGAACCCACCATTCTGACTTTTTCTCTCTTTCTTTCTTTCTTATTTTTCCTTCCAGGAAGAGGGGGGGGGGTTGGTTGGTTTTAAAGTCTCCATTTTGGAAGTCAATTCTCGAATTTGATGCATGCTGATGTTGGTGAATGCTATTTCTTAATTCATTTTGTTGGTTTGTTGGCTGTTCTTGTCCTGTACATTGTGCTTGAATATCAATAAATCATAATTGTTCAGAGTTTGCTGAGAATATGTGCTTGTGTCTTCTATTTGTTGCTTCAGGTAGTTGAGTTTATGTCAAGCCATCCAACTGGAAGTGTTTTGAGTTCTTCTTACTGACTGATGATCACAGAGGACTTGAACTAGTGCCCAAAGACTGGAGGAATGGATTCAGAAGATAAAGTTCTTGGTAAAGGTATAGGTTTTCTTTTTCCTTTTCTGGGTGTTGTTTATTCTCAATCATATCCATCTTTTACATTCCTTGACCTTTTCTGATTGGATGATGTTAATGGTAACTTGATGCGAGTGATAAAATTGTAAAATGGAGAATTATGTATCGACTTTTATCAAGGGGTTAAATGTTATGTTTGTCCCTCTTCCTGTTGTTTCATGGTTGTGATAAATTGAATATGTATAACATAGTAGGGCACAAATTTTTTTTTTGGCTTACAACCATGCCACAGTATTATGTCTGATGAATTTGTGGTTTTCTGCTTTCTATTATACTTGAATCCATCTTTAAATGCTGTATTCTCATAAATGATACATAATTAGATACATATGTGTAGGGATGTATGCATGGGTTTGCAGAACATATTATTGAAATACTAAATAAGTGGAGGTGTATCAGTTATAAGTAGGAGTGGAGTATTGCACCAGAGTATGGGCTGAGATGATGCAATTTCCAGTCACACTAAGATCCATGCACAGAATAAAACCTATGCTTAAAATTTTAGACTGATCCAGCAAGTAGATCATAAACTAAAAAAAATTTCAAACTATGAGTGATCAAAGAACAGATTACAGGTCTAGTTATTCAAGCATACTACCAGTAAACAGTTTTAATTTCAGAGTGAACAGACCAGCAGAATAAATAAATCAATCTCAGTTTCAAGTTCCCTGGATGCATTTGTGTTTGGAATAGGATTCTATTGAATACTTGTATAATCTGAGAGTTTGCAGCGAGGAAAAGTAGTAATCACATGGTAAGGAAAAAGGAAGGGGAAGACAAGGATCACACAATCACACCTACATGGGCTCTTCAAACTCACCTTTCAATTCATTTTCAAATTTATGATTCTTTGATCTTATAAATGGGAAAAGAAAACTCTATAGTCTATACATAATCTAAAATAGAAATTAGGAAATATTCAACTAGTAAACTACTAAGTTAACATCCTAGTATCCTCACCCGTAAGCAAAAGATTTACATAATATTTTCTTAAACAGATGTAATTCATAAGATACTTCAAAATCTCAAAAACTCAATATGGGCTTTGTCTGTGCAAGGTAGTTAGTTACCAGCATCAGTATCCA
Source organism: Hakea prostrata (assembly GCF_041222555.1). Lineage (NCBI taxonomy): Eukaryota > Viridiplantae > Streptophyta > Magnoliopsida > Proteales > Proteaceae > Hakea > Hakea prostrata. Next base: position 17,427,360 of record NC_142607.1, on the reverse strand, counting down.
TTTTACTATAGCCTTTTTCTTTTCCTTCTCCGGTTGAGAACTCGGTTGAGAATGGAGAGAATAACTTATTATTTATCTTGAAACTTGGTTTTCTGAGTCTGAAATCTATTGAATCAAGATGGCTTCAAGATGTAGCACAAGCTGCTCATAGATCAAGAATCTAGCAATGTTTATTCTTGCATTCAACCCTCCTCTGAATTCCAAAGCCCCTATATCTGTTAAACTGTTACCCCCTGTCAGCCTAAGAGATCCCAACTTTTGAGCTTTAGGAGCAATAGCCACTGGGAAATGAACCCTACATGCATCATAGGAGGCTCTTGATACTCAAATAAACTCCTTTGCCTTTTAGCCACGTCAATCCTTTAGGACAAGCACGACTACTGTTGCAGCACAACCCTGGACTGGCCCAAAGCCATTTGCAAACATAGATCAAATACCGAGTCCTAAAGTGGATTTTAATCTAATAGAGACCACTTCATCCCGATTACCTTAACCAGGGAATTCAAAGTCCACTAGTCCAAATCCTGTTGAGGTCGTACCCCATAATCCATCCCATTCGCCCAATATCCAAATTCTCAAGAAAGCCTTTCTCGGTCCCATATGAGTTGGTTTTTGAAAGATCTTGGATGTTAAACACAATTCCTCTAGTCCTAGACCTTAAACACCAGACTAATACCCCACTAAGGAAACAAAAACCCAAGCCAAAGCTGGAAAATGCATAAACTCTCTGTCACCTTGTATTTGGGGGGGGGGGGGTAAGTAGGTGTTGTAAACCAAAATTCTATGGTTTTGAGATTTGTGAATAAACCCTAAAATTGGGTCACTCTAGGTTCCTCTCTTTGAGAACCAACAATCGTTTGGGATTCTATGGGAAAAAAATTAGGGGTTTATTAACCCAAACAATACCCAAGATGGGATGGGATTGTGTGAAGGGGGATAAAGTTTAGGCCAAATAATGTTACCCACTATAGAAGGGAACTGACAAAATTTTGTTATGGTGGGGATTGGGAGTTTAGGAGATTTGGTCTTGTGAAGGTTAGGCTAATGTCTAATGCTTAACTATATTAAAGGATATGAAAAGATGATGTAGGATCCTTAAGTATACATAACCCATCCCATGGGAAATATGGGTAAGTTCATTAAGATGGGAAACTTTGGTTTATAGCGGTGAAAATGGGCTGCAACTTGAGGGGATGTAGGTAATAATATAGGAAGGTGATTCCCTAAGTCTTGTGGGGGGTTTTTTGGATGGCTAAATTGAAAGATACTAAGGTTCTTGTCTTTAGGGTATTGGGAAGTTTGAAAATTCAAGAAATTAATTATATCTTGAAATTAGGCAGTTAAAATGGGTCAAATTTGGACATAAGGTCACTAGGGTTGGGGTAATGATGTTCCTAAAGTTTGGGACGATCTAGCGGTTAGATTGGTGTATATCTGACCCTAAAATTTGGGTCTCTAGAAAAGTCCAAAAATTCAAGAAAATAGAAAAGAAGGGTGCATGGCTGGGGGAGAAGAGGGAAGGCTAGGGATGGGGTTGGGGAGGCTTTGTACTTACTTGGAGAAGGGAAAAAGCTGCTTTAGTATTGAGTTGTTGTTGAAATTCAAAAACTTTGGCTAAAATTGAAGAAAATAGCTTTCTAAATTCACTGCGGCCCTTCCAAGAAGACCACGACATTATTTGCCTCCTAACTAGAATTTTATTAATCGATTTCAACTTAAAGATTGCTTAGCTTGAAGGCCTTATTTATAGCCTCAAATAAAGAAATCATAGAAGGACTCTAAATTGGAAAACCAACTAGAACTCTAATTGGCTTATCAAAAAGTAACTCAACTACTCTTGACTATGACTTTGACTCCAACAAGAAAATAACAAACCAACTAGAACTTTAATTGGCTTGTCCAAACCTAACTCAATTACTCTGGACTATGACTTTGACCCAACAAGAAAATAACTAACTCTAGAGCACTCCAATCCAAGGAGTCCTAAAAATAAGGAGATTAAAATGGACTCAACTTGTGGGACCCCAACATCTATGGGAATCTCACCTAGACTAGGACTCTAAATAATGGCAAATACTAATTAGAAGAATAGCTAGCCAACCCCATTTAGTTGGGACAAGGCTTATTGTTGTTGTTGTACTAATTAGAAGAATAGCATAAAATTTTGAAGGTCTAGACTATATCCTGGACTTAATGGGACCTAAACCTAGGACACCACGAAATTGACCAAAATTACCAAAATATGCTTGGTGTTGGCTGATTTTCTCTGGGTTGTTGGTGGGGCAGTAGGACGTTGGCAAGCCTTTTTGACCAATTTTGCAGGGTCTTGGGGGGAGGGGGTTGGCCTGCTTACATCAATAGGCTTCTAAAACTAGTTTGAGTACATCAAGAACTTGGAAGTCTAAAAGGAATCTAATCCTCCAAATGCTGGAGGCTTTCTAAAGAGTCGAAAAACTGAAATTAGAACATAATTAAAAGATCAATATACCCTTATAACTTAACTTGGCAGGATTACAATAAATTGGACCTAGCTTGACCAAAAATTTAAGAGCAAATTGCATTGGCAGCCCAAAATGGAGGACTTAAAGCACTGACACCCCACTTTATGTTTAAAAAGCACAAAGACCTCAAAATTGGATTTTCATTGGATATATTTGTCCAATTTATTACTGAAAACCTTTCAGACACTGTTTGTTATAGGAATATTTTTGAAAATAAACAGTAATTTAACTGTTTTCAGTGATTAATTTGACAAATATATCCAATGAAAATCCAATTTGGGGTCTCTGTGCTTTTTAAACAGTTAAGGCCTCCATTTTGGGGTGCCAGTGCAATTTGCTCAAAATTTAATGAACTAAAAGTAAATTGAGTGTGGAATATGTCCATCACTAACCTAATGCTGTGACTTCTAGGTGGTAGATAGCAGGCCTAAGAGTGCTAGTCTATGTTGATGAAAGCATACTTGCCTGTTGTGCAAGTGTGTTAAGGTGCCTTCGATTGCATTCTGGAATATCAGGTTCCAAAAATTGATCTTTCTCTGGCTTGAACTTAGGACGTCTTTGGCATGATTTTTGTTTTTGATTTTACCCAAATAAATAGAAATGGTGGTGTTTGGTGTAATTTACATGGCTTATTTCCATTTAAAAAACGTTGAAAAAATAAAAATTTTGAAAACAGGTTGGGATCTGTTTTTTATTTTTTTGTGAAAACATATTTCATCTGTATTTTGCAGTGGATTTTAAGAAACATGTGCTGCTAATGTGGATATGTGAGATTAAAATAGTAAATTACACTCTTAAAATCTAATAGGACATGGGCCTTCTTCCCTTGCTCTGCAAATTTTCAATTTAAACCCATATTATGGAAAATAACTTAAGACGATTCCAAGTCCCACCCAGCTTGCTTAGTTGTTCCCAACACCTTAAAGAAAAAAGGATATTTTTTTTCGGGAGAGAGAGAGAGCTAGAATCAGTTGCCTTTGAGTTCATGAAGGGCTTAAGGTAGCAGGGGACCCTTCAGTCAAGATAAGACAGTAAAAAATAGACTTTGGCTCCTGCATTGTTTGATCAAGAACACATTTGATGTGTTCTTGAACCAATGAGTCTGCTGCAGAGATCAACCCAAACACCATCTTGGTTGATGAACTGATGAGCCTCCCATGTACGCTGCAGGTGATAATCGATCAATGAGTATACAGAGAAGAAGAGGAAGCTGAGTTATATATATAAAAGGTGCTCATTACTTGGATTTGTAGATATAAAGAATTTGAAAGCAAAGCTGGTGGTTGCAGACACACCTCACCTACTTTCTGTCATTGCTTTTGCCTCCTTGTTCCTTGACATATTCTTCCACTTTTTGAAGAAAGCCATAAAGAAAGATAGGCACCTCTCTTGTTCTTATTTTCTTTGTGTGTATCATGCGTTTAAAAGCTCTTCACCCTTGTTTGCTAGGATAGTAGATATGCACTAGTTTCTTTCAAGCTTCTATTCTTTCGTTCATGGTTTCCACTGCAAATGCTTCCTCTCTTTCACTGCTTACTACACCTCCTCCTCTACAAAAGCTTAATGTGCAACCATTTCTAGGATTTTAGACTTTGCTCTGATTGCCTGTTTTGTTGGTCATGTGGTCATTTGTAACTGGTGGGTGAATGGAGAACAGAGACTGAGAACTCTGCCCTGAGAAAAGAATCAGTGAAATGGGTTTTTTTTTTGGGAATTCTAATTTGAAATCAAACTAGGACTTGTCTACTAATCATGATTGTCAAAGCGTGTGCCTAGGTGGCAAGGCGGTTTTCAACCGCCTTGTTTTGAACCGTTTAATTGACGTGCAGTTTTTTGACCACTTTTTCATCTAGGCACTACTGCTTTGTTGCCTTGTGCGCCTTATTGCCGCCTAGACGCTAAAGCAGCCTTTTTACGTAATATTTTATTTTTTAAATCAAAATTTATTCTACAAAGCCATATATGAATTTAATAGTTAGTCATGGAATCTAGAATCAATGAATCATTAAATGATTTGATTTTATTCTTGAATACTTTTTTTTTGGATGAATGTGATTATTGAATGTTTGTTTAGCTTATTATAGAAAGTAGTTGTATTAAAAAGTTGTTCAAAAGTAGTTGTACTGAAAAAAATTGACCTAACTGCTATGGTCGCCTGGGCGCTGCTCTGTCGCCTAATCGCCTAGGCAGTGCTCCAACCGCTTTGGTCACCTTGGCGCCTTGACAAGCATGCTACTGCTAGTTCTGAATCATGGTGAATGTTTAGACATCAGGGCAGATTTCAGACCTTAAAGAAGAAAGAAATACCCCTTCCTCCCCATTCCCCGTTAAAATTTGATCACACAAAAACGAAAGGTTAAAATTTCTCTAAGTGATGTCCAAAATCTCAGCAAACCAAATCAAGGAAGCCTATGAGGATTGATGATCAGTTTGTATGTTTTGGTTATGCATTAGTTGTTTTCTTACTATTACTCGGTATGACGGTATGATTAGTGGACTTGTAAGAAAAATTATTTTATAGAAAGGTAATGCCAAATGTATTTTTCAGTGAAAACTATTTTTCATATTAGTTACCAAACAATTTTCGTATTTCAATTTAAAATGAATTTTAGTACTGATTTTTAAAAAATAGGTAAAAATCAATCATGCCAAACACAGCCTTAGTTGTAGATGACAGATTCTGGAAGGCACTTACAGATCTGAAAATGCAGCTTACAACCCACAATATTCTGGGTCTGAGCATTGGAAAGAGTTGATCTTGAATTGATTGCTCCAATTGCTGAAGATGGTTTAGTTAATGATCCAGGAGAAGTCATTCTCTGTTCGATCTGGTACTGGCTTACATAAAGGAAGCAGCATGGGTATGGCAGCAAATCCGACCAGATGAGGGGTCGAAACTGCTGGCAGGAAGCTTGTTTACCAGACCCTCTTATAAGAGAGCTAGCAGGTCCAGTTGCTGTTCCACTGGAGAGAATATCCGCGGGATCCCTCACTTGAGGTTCTAAGACCTACTGAATTTAAGAGGTCAAGATTATTCAGCCATTTCTGTTGGAAGAGCAAGTGATTGTGAAGAAAGTGTTGAAGATCCAAGCCAAAGGAAAAGCAAGCTGGGAAGAAATGAATGGACAATGATGAATATAGTAAGTGGAAAATGGCTTGGTCTCCCTTCTAGTGAGTCTTCGTAGGCTTCTTTGCGAAGCAAGCCAAGGGGTGTAGGCCTAGTCCACCTATGAACCAAGCCCACAATCCATATAGTTCTCCTCGGTTTGACACTATTAACGTATGTAACTGAAAGAGCTTAAGCTCTATTGGTGAGGTATCATTTAATGATGAGGGCTAGGTTCAGTTAATTTTCACTTGTCAGAGATTATGTTGGCAGCTTTGGTTTGAGTCTGCAAGATGATTTCTATGATTTATTTTCTTCATTTCTCTTTGAAGATGTATTGTTGGGTCACCCAAAAACAGAAAAGAAAATACAGAAGTCATTGATGTGTTCTGTCTTAGTAGTGGACGACATTTGAACAATTATTGTATTGCATGGAGGATTGAATAAATTGTTAGTTTGGTTGGAAAGGTAAGTTGGAGGGTTTGTTCACCTGGAAATCTCAAATTCCCTTATTCTGCTGGTTTCCTGAGTCATTTTGGTTGATTATACATGCCATTTGTCTGCGAGAAGGCGATCAGTCACCTCAGTTGGTTAATTTCTTTCTGCAATTGGGTTTTAGGGTTCATGATCAGGTCCAGCCCCTTATTAGGGCTCTCAGATCTATTGGTCAGAAGTTAGAAACTCAAGTGAAGCCCTCATTCTTGCTGCCCAACCTCACATTAGTAGTTTAATAGGATTTTATACTTGGGTTTTCAAGTCCCAGTAAGTTTCGGTTGGTTAAGTGCATTCTTGTAATTTTTCCCAACTTCAAGTCAGGGATAGTTTAGTCGTTTTCTGTTTCTTTATTTAAGTAGTTTTTTTTCTTTCTTTCTAAACAGAGTTTTAATAAGCAGTGCCCATGTAAGGGTATATTTTTAAGGCCTAAGTCAAGTCCAAGTAGGGTTCTAGTTTCAGTTGAACTCCTAATTTCAGTAAGACTTGTATGTAATTCGTAAGGCTATAAATTGTCCATCCTCGCTTCCCCCTACCCAACGAACACACCAGAAACCAATGATTCACTTAACCATTGATTATATTGATGAAATTATTCAGCTTTGCAGCCAATTCTCTTATGCTATTTAGTGTTCTGAGTTAGAATAGTGTTCCACCCTTGTAATGTATCTTCAAGGTTTTTGATAAATGGATCTTGGTGAAGACAAGTCAAGATCCTCTTTTGGTTGCGGATTCAGCCTAGGCAGTGACTCTAGCACATCCAAAGCTTCATACAAGGCTCTCATCCAGGTATCTAACAGCCAGCACCCCCCTCTTATCGTGTTTTTTTAATTTACTTTAATTTTAGACTTCTCTAGACACCCAAAACTCAAGGTCAGTTCCATCTAACCATCAGATCTATCATAAAACTGTAAACACATCATATCCCCAACCCTAGTGACCTTGGGTACTAATTTGACCCCATTATAATCAGCAAAGTTCAAGATATAAATATTTTCTTGAATTTTCTTACTCCCTAGGACCCGAAGACCAAGAAATCCCATTTTTTTTAAAATTTCCAATTTGGCCACCCAATGCAACCAAACTTGGATGGTCATACCCCTATATCATATTCCCTCCAAGTTTCAGCCCAATCTGACACCCCTAGCCCTAGAATTCATCAATTCTTGATTGAAACCCTTATTCTTGCATGAAAGCAAGAGATCCCATAACTTGATAATTAACCATACAAATCCTCTCAAACTTTGAAAGCATCCTCCCATAATGCAGCCCCCTGTTGTGTCCATGTTTCACCCTGTTTTGAAACCTCTATGCGATCCTAACAGAACAATCAGAGATATCTTTGTTTCTCTCCATTTTCAAAAATTCACCTGTTTTGCTTTGAAACCTAACCTAATCACCTTGAAGCATCAGGTGACCACTCCATATGAGATTAATGTGACTGCTCAAAACATTAATCTTAAAGCCATCCCATACACCCCACTGTCGAGATAACCTTCCGTAAGCCCCTAACATAAATTACCCTAATCCACCTGTTATGTTCCATAACTTGGTTTGGATCGTGATCTTGGAAGAACTATCCCCTAGTGGATCATCTATCAGCCTAGGACTACATCAGTTCATATTTGCTCCAGAGTTGAGGTTTATTAGAGAAGAAGATGAAGTAGGAAGGGAAGGAGAAAATGAGGGAAGCGGGAAGTAATCGGGTATTGGTAGATCAGTTGGGTAGAATGACATAGCATTGAAGGGTATTTTGGTCAACATTTGAATAAAACATTAGAAGTTAAATGACTGGGTTTAGTATCAGTTAGTTTGGAAAGCAGGAGAGGTACATAAATAGTGGAAGTGGAATACACCTTACATTGGGGGAGGTACATGTAAACTTTCCCCTTTTTTAGTCAAAGAGACTCAACTAAATGACAAAACAATTGGTTAGGCTATGAAGAAGTTTTTGGCTCTTTCTTGAATGGGGTCGTTCTTTCGATTTACCATATTCTTTGAATATTGTATACACATTATGGTTTCGCTTAACCATATTTATCTCTGCCAATTATCTTTTGAAAAATTACAGTTTTCTAAAATTTGTCAATGAGAAATGGTTACCCAGGTAAGTCTTCATTATTTGATGGGCTGGGCATACCATTGGTGTATTGCAGAAGGGGATACTTTGTTTGAAGTTAGAGAAGAAATTAAGCTTTAAGCCACAAAATGACAGTAGACTTTGTTGCTAAGTTTACAGAAGTTGAATCCTAGAACTGGGATTCAATCCCTTCACCTATTCACAATTTTATACACCCTTGGCATGCACTACTCAAGTAAGGACAACTGCCTATTAGTCTTAATACTTTTAAGCCTTAACATTTAGTTCACCCCCCTCCGATGCAGGTGCACTATTTTGGATTGATCCAAACCCAATTGGGTATCCAAATGGTGATTAACTGGGTCAAGTTTATGTTTTTTAATCTTCTCGAACTTTAGGAGAAATTTGTGTTATTTAGGGGAAAAAAATATCTTTTAGTTCATTTTGTTCTGATTAACTTAGAAGCTAGCTACATACAGTATTTGGTTCCCCAGTTGTTCTTAGTTACCTTAATTAACATGTTTCCTAGTTGGATAGTTATTTGATGAGTATATTATTAATCTTTATCCATGAATTAATTCCCTATTGTTTGAAATGGACTGAATAGCATGGAATAATCATGCTTGGGACCTTTGGGTGGCTTGTGTGGTATGCACTGTTCTCCACCTCTCCCTTCTATTGTGTTCTTCTCTCCTTTACAACTCTGACATTTTCTAGGCTTCCATCGTCTCTCAACCAGCCCTCCACCAATGTGGTTCTCTCTCTCTCATTCCCTTCCCTATCGATTTCTCTTACTTCATTCTTCTTTCCAGTTGCTGTCTTTATCAAACGATCAGTGTAAACAAATAAATAATAAAATAAACCTCCCAACTCCCCCATCCTCTTACCCTCACTATTCATGTCCTTTTGATACCTTAACTGATTTTTGTAGACAACCCTGTCAGGTACTGCAAAAAATAAACCTTACATACTAACCTTCATCTCCATCCCATACTTTCCACCGTGCTGATACCTCATCTTTCCTTGTCATTCCTCTTCACTTTAACAATGAAACGCTTCCCCACCAAAAAAAAGAAGGATATCTTCCCTTTCCCTATTTAGGTCTCTACCAAGTGAAAAACAAAGAGAGAAGCAAGAGCAAGGGGCATCATAAAACACAAAGAAAAGAAGAAAAAGATCATACTTGGTTTTGAGCTTATCTTCATCCACCATCACTATGCAGTCAAAATTGACTTCTTGTTGAATACAAAGTTCTAACCTGATTCCCATTGCCAATTTTCATGGGCACCATGTCCTCCAGTATCTGTTGTTAGAAGAAGAGCTGAACATGTCTTCTGCCAAACGATAAATCATTCTTTCTCTTCTTAAGCCCCATCTTCCATGTTGTCCAATTTTTAAAGTTTTATTTGTTTATCTTGCAACTTTCCCCCTCATTATCCGTCTTACTTTGTTTGTCCTTCTACTTTAGATAGTTCTGAGTTTGTCCCTCCCTCCTACATAACTTTGTTGACGTCCATGTTAGTTTATATAGAGTTGTTTCCCTTTCTTTCTTGGATTTCCAAAACTGCACCCTTTATTCTACCTTGTCCTTTTAGCCTCAAGTCCTACTTTTTCCTTTCACCATTAATTCCTAGTCTTATTTCGTCCTCCCTTATTTGCTTGTCCTAATTGACTAACATGGCTACAACATGGAGGTTGATCATATGATTTACTCCTTTTGTTGATGAGTGATGGGTTTTGTAAATTGCAGACATAACTTTCTATTTTGAAGACAGGTTTTTTGGAGCTTGCAGAAAGTAATAACATCTTCTATGACAAGGTGTCAAGCATGAAACAATATTCAGAAGGTGGACCAGATGTTGAAGAAAATGTGGTAACAAAAGCAAATATCAAACTTATATATGTTTGATCAAGATTGAAGTCGAAGAATTGATTGGTGGTTCAATTTTAGTTATGAAATGCCATGCCATGGTCATATTCCCATGGAAGAGAAATCATTTTCTGACGAGCATCAGCAAATTATGATAGTTGATCATGCAATGATCGTTGCCTCACCAAGACCGATGCTTGTGGGCACCAGTTGAGTGGTATTGGTTCTCCATTTTACAGATCTTGTGGACGCATTTTCTCAAAAATGGGATTGATGTGCTTGCACTACCAAACCCAGTTTGGTATCAAGATGGAGATGAACTAGGTCTAATTTGAGTCTTTTGGATTTCCCAAGATTTTAGGAATTTATGCTTTTGGGGAAATAGTATCTATTTTAGCAGTTAGCTATGTACCATATTTGGTTCCTTTATTGTTCTTAAGTTTTCTAGTTGGGATCGGGTATTATTTTTAGGATCCTTGTATTTTTTTTTCCTTCTATATATGATGTAATTCTGCATTGTTGGAGATAGATTGGACTTGTGTATGGTTTGGTAGCCTGTGTTACACTGTGTGTGCACTTTGACTTCTTGCAGGCTTCTGTCTTCTCCTAACCGGCTTGTTGATCATGTTTTAATTTTTTTTGGTATTTAACTTGAAAGTTGACCTAGAAAGCCCATAGACTAAGTTCAATTGGATGACAATTTACACTGCACTGCTGAGAATGGTAGTGAGTCTGCGAACATTTGTAACTTTCTCACCTATTATATTTAGCTCTGTGAGGCACAAGTTTGAAAAGTCGATTGAGAGTCTGGTTTTGGCCAGCCTTAAAATCGAGATATGGTCAAAATTTGGCCATCTTGGCCTCAACCAGGTAGTTTTGCCTGGAAATTACAGTCCCTGGTTTCGGCCCTATTTTGGTAGTTTTTTGTGTACACCCTATTTAAAGCATAATTAACATGAAAGAGGTATTTTGCATAACAAATCAATGAAAAATACTCATTCATATCCTACTAATTGAGAGATGTGTATTTGTTCCAATATGTACAAAAAGTAAATCGTAACAGAAGTACTTTAAATGTTTCATACGTACATACTTATACTACTATTCCAGTCTTTTTAAGTACAAAACAGAAAATAATTGGTTTTTTTAGCAATTTTTAAATAACTACAACGATTATCTAATACTTTTAAATAATTGAAATAAATATTTAGTGACAGAAAAATAAATGTGACTGTCTCACACATACTAGATTCAATTAATCTATCATGTGTATAAATATTCTTTTTTCAAAATAAATTATATGGAAATTAATTTTAAAACCAGAAAATGAAAAAAAAAAAAAAATACTAGGACCCTTAAAAGAAAAACTCACAACATATTATAGATCATGCTCCTAAATTAATTGATGTGAACCAGGACTAGGGTTTGATTGGATGATGTAATGCCGTAGATTTAGGCTCACTCTAGGACCATCTTCAATAGAATCAGCAGTCAATTAGGGTTTAGAATACTCTACAGTTGAAGGGAATGGATTAGTTGTGGGGGTCTAGGGTTTTGGGAATTTAAGGGATATGGGATTCCTCTGTGGTATAGTTTGTGAAGGGACGATTTCCTAGGGGAAAGGTTAGGTTAACATTTTGTAGTTACATATGTTTTTATGGATTTCAAATATACAAAACCCATCCCATGGGAGATATGGGATAAATTCCTTGAGATGGAAGGTTGGGTTTTTAGGTGTTAGAATGGGCTGAAACTTGGGAGGGTATGTTGGCAATAATATAGGGATCTGATTCCCCAAGTTTGGTAGGGTTTGGATGGCTAAGTTAAAAGATATTAAGGCTCTTGTTTTTAGGGTCTTGGGAAGTCCGGAATCAAGAAAATAATCATGTCTTGAAATTTGTGGATGGTTAGATTGAGGTCGAATTGGGATCTAAAGTCACTAGGGTTGGGGTATGAGGTTCCCAAAGTTTGAGACAATTCTAATGGTTAGATTGGTGTTGATTTGACCTTAAAATTTGGGTTTCTAAAAAAGACCAGAAATTCAAGAAAATATAATGAAGGGTGCAGTGGATGGGGGAAGAAGAGGGAAGGCTATGATGGGCTTGGGGTTGAATGAACTTGCTGTTGAAGACTTGAACTGCAGAAAATCTTGAGATCTAGGGCTGCAGCAGGGTTGAAGAAAGGGAAGAGATGTTGGAAAACTGCAGAAGACTCAAAACTCAGCTGTGGGATTCCCTCCTTGGAACCCACGACTCCAATTCTTGCCTTCGAATTTGTTTGCATTCAATCAATCAAGTCTGATTGTTACATTTATCGTGGCTCATTTATAGCCTACATGAAGGAAAACATAAAGGGCTCAACCTCCTAAAAGAAAGCGTACTAGGACTCTGACATGTAATTTAAATCAAACTTGAACTCCTACTTGACTCAAGACTCCAACTCAAACAAAGATTCTATTGTATTTCACTCTAGAAAGATTCAATTTGGAATCTAAGAGTAGATATGGAATCATAAAAGGACGTTGTGAGGAATTAGGGGATTCTTAGACTTGGTTTCTTCAAGAACTCACAAAATAATGACTCAAATAAAAAAACAAAAGTAGATCTAGGGTCCTAATAACAAGGTGGACCTAATGACACCCTAACCTTGGACTCGACGAAAACTGTCAGAATGATCAAATTACCTCTGGTATAACTAGGGTCCATAGGGCTTGGAAAAAGTAACCCTAGGCCTATGCTGCTTCTGGAAACAGTTTACATCATTAAAGTTACCAAACTTATATTGATTTGAAAAGAAACAAACATGTTTTGATGCATCAACTATCAAGAAATCAAAAATTTGGGAAGAATACACATACCTAACTTCAAATGATGTTTAATCCCCACCAGTCCAGCAAAGTAGATTTCTATTGATAAAGGAGTGGAGGGATTTGAGGGAGAGAGGCTTTTGAAGCCAAAAACTGAGTTTGGGAGTTGAGATGAGCGGAACCTAGCTGTCAATGTGGAGACAAGATCTGCAAAATCTAGCTGGCAGATCTCACTTGTAACATGATAAAAATCAAGCCTGTGGTTGGACCATTTTGGTCAAAATTCTGACCGAAACGGGTCATAAATTCCCCCCCCCCCTCATAGACACCAAAATTTGAACCATGGTGAGGCATAGCTTTATTCTCACTTCTTTGTATTCGTTCGTAGGAGAAATACAACATAAAAAGGAAGTAAACTTGTTAGTTCATGACTTGTTGAGCATCTCGGGGTTCTGAAGTCTACTTCTAATGAATTTGGAGGTAAAATACTGATTAGAACATTTCATTTAGAATATTTACCCTAGGAAGCTAGAGGAGCTAGAGAAGTGGGGGAAAAGAATGCTCCTTGAGCTTCTTAGGCTAAATGTTTTTGGATCACCATTTTTTGGTAGGGCTGCCAATGGAATATTTTGGACCAAATATGGCCGAATCCACCATGAGGCTGGCCTGATTTTTCAAGCCAAAGGGAGGGATTGGTCAAAAAATTAATTAGCCCTGGAAGGGTGTTGATTAGGGTTTGGGCATCTGGCTAGCTGGGCCCGGCCCTGCCTGACCCTATGTTAATTAAGGTAGATTAAGTTTATTTACAAATTTAGTCACTTAAATAAATGAGTGCCCTACAGGCCTAAATGTTGTCACTGGACTTCAATTTGTATGTTAACTATTTAATGGGTTGGAATATCTAGGTTATGGTCAGGGGGCCAATTCAACCCTTCCTGATCCAATCATGTTGAATTAGGGCTGGAGGTGGCAGGGTTGGGGTTGAGTTCAGGGCTTTTAGACCCCAAGAGGTCTGGGTGGGGTTTTGGTTTAGGTTTAAGTCCGTAGGGTAGGTAGGTTTAGGCAGGCCCGGCCTAGCCTGCCTATTAACACCCATAATTGTAGCCCTCTGTCATTACATGATGGAGAACAGGAATCTTTATAATGTGGTTCTGGTGCCTTGGATCAGTTACCAACACAACAGTATTGAAAACAAAGTAGACAAGTCCAGAATCAAGAGAAATTTAATAAAGCCAGATCAACAAATTAGACTGGTAGATCCTATTAGTGAGTAGTCTTTTGTATGCATAGGATAGTTGCTGAAAATATCGTCAAGATCCAAGGGTTGAATCTTCTTAATTGGTAATAATTGTGTGGCTAGAAATCCTCATGCTCAACCAAATAGCTGAATTTCATATTCAATATAATCAGTCCCAAATGCAGTTCGAGAACTCATTTCATATGGTGTTTTGGTCTGATTGAGACAGTCGACGTGCAGAAATCTCACTGGAATGTCGTAGTTTTCCTACCAAGTTTCATTTGGGTCATTTTGACTGGGTTTGGACCAAATTAAGGCTCAAAACCTTGTGGAAACCCTATTTTAGGATATATTAACAATTTAAATGATAACAGTTCAAAAATAGTTACCTGAATTGGTGTTACACATTTGCACCCTTGATTGGCAGTATGCGGTCAAATAAGTGTGTATTATAGATTTACGCATTGTTTAATTACTATGTTATGAACTTACACATTGTTTTAAGAGCTAAAGGAAATAAATCATGGTTGTCAAGGTTTCCAGGTGGTTTTCCATGATGTTGGGCAGTCAGCAGACTCAGCACTTGACTGCAAAAAAGCCCGGGCATCTTGGTGGTAAGGCGTCACCTTGGGCAACTTTAGATGCCTAACCTGCCTAGGGGACCACTTTATTATCATTTTGCCTTTTTTATTTAGTTATCTAAAGTTTCTGAATGTAATGTTTTTATCGGCTGATGTAGGGGATTAGGGAAATTTGATATTTTGGTTTTTAAACTTTAAACTTTGACATGAGAGATTGGTTTGACTTTGTTGTGGTTTAAATGTTTGATGCTAATGGTTGTGTTCATTTTATGAATCTTATGAACTGAATTATTGATCCTTTATGATGAAGATTCCAAAATGTTTCATACTTACCTGCTAGGAATAAATTATATAACTTCTAGTATGATATTTGAACCAAATATAAGTTACATTGGAAAAATTAACACTAGAAAGCATTAACCGTCTAGGCAACACCTTGTGGTTGCCTAATCGCTTTGGAAGGTCCTCAAATGCCTTGGTTGCCTTGGTGCCATGACAACTATGACATAAGTAATAAGCAACTTGAAGTTTCAAGCAAGTAAAAAGGTAGCAATATTGAAGTTTTAAAAGATAATCATCTTAATTAAGGCCATAATTTCTAGGGTATCACATCAATTCCTTCTTTGAATCCTTAGACATTTGTTTACTAATTGGTAAATACTAGTAATAAGTACGATATCAATTAGGATCTAATGCACTAAAACTCCAATGGAGCTGTCCCACATTGTACTCTGAGTACTTATCCTAGGATAGGATTGACCAAACTATGAAGCAACCCACTGAGCTACCATTATGTGAATCATATGATGCCTCTGGTTGCATGTGCTGCCGGTGGGTTGAGTAGGAGAAGATTTGTCCACAAAAGACAATATAGTACGTCTTTTAAATTGGGAGTCAACACTCAAATCCCAAAACTTTTAAAACTCTGAGGGAAATTGTGTCTTTTTTTCTTTTCCTTTATTTATTTATTTATTTTTATTTGAGGTTACATTTTGTTTCAGTTGGACTGAAATTCTCAACATATACGAAATCTCAAGATTTTGTTGGGTTTTGAACCATGTGTTCAAATGTATCTGCCATCGTGATCGTGTTTAACAGAATCCTAAAGAACTGATCTTGAATGTCTAACAAAATGAGAAGTTATAGATGCAGCAAGCTAAATATAAATCACAGCAGATGACAGGTGAAAATATGAAATAGAAGAGGAAAGCTATATTGCAGGAGTGTTTCTGATTCTGTCACAGGTTTACTGAATAGGACTTGATGTACTAATAACAATCAATAATAAAGAAGTAATGTTTTTCATTTTTTCTTCTTTTGGTCTTCTCAGGGATTCGTGTAGCTGGCAACATTTAGTTGGGATAAACCTGATTTATTGTTGTTGTTGAATAATAAAGTAGTAGAGGTGAGATGACCTGAATTTTCCGGCCGCAAGGTTTGATTGGCATCATCACTAATTGAGGCCTGGATTCGCAACAAGGAGAGACACTGTTTCACCACAAAGCCAAGAGAATAACAAGTCTTGAAAACTGAAAATTGTGGGGTAGGCACGGTAGAGTCTCAACATTTATTAAATAGAAACTTCTTCCTTACAAGGTAATATAATACTGGGTATAATGATTCCAAACATTATCCAATTCCACATGGTCGACTTCCCCTTTAGGTAGTATTTTCCCATTTAAATAGAGTGCTTTCCCGCTTAAGGTCTATTAATGATTAAGTTAATAACTTCCAAAATCTCACGAGATTACACTGAAATCTTGGCCATCTTGATCTTAGCGAGATGACAGAATAGTTGACTGAATCTTGACAAAATCTCGCCGAAAATGCGGCATCTCGCTGTAATTTTGGTTAAGTTTCACTGAAATCTCAAAAACTTAGGTGAAAATTTGTAATCTTTAAATTATAATTGAGATTTGGCTACTACTCAGTATTTGTTATTGCATTTTAATGGAAGTTTCAGTCTCTTCTTGTATATCCATGTTTAGATTTGTGATAATACATGATCTGATTTTGTCCGCATACAGCTGTGCATGTGTGAATCAAGAAACCAGTTTGTGTAAGGTTTTAGTCAAAAATAACTTTGGCATTGGACTTAGTGGCCTCAAATTAGGCTGTACACAGAAAATCAGATCCAAAAACCACTTACAACCCACCGAAGCACTCAGTTTGGCTGAGATTTGGGCAAAATCTCGGTATCTTGGTTATCTCAACCTTTGTCAAGGCACCAGGACAAGATGAGATTTTTAGCATTGCTTAAAACTAACCTAAATGAAAAAAAACTGGGTCCAGTCCTGTTTCAGCCTGTACAACCAGGACTAGACCACATTAAGAGTGGTTCTTGGACTTCCTCTGCGGATATGCCTGTAATTCTGCATCAGTTTTGCATGTTTACATTTATGTAAACATTGAATGAAGGGGTAATTGGAATGACATGAACACCATGAAGTTTTGATTTTTGGCACTGCTGAGAGCTCTATTTTGTTATCCGTCACACATCTCATTATGCGATTTTTCTCTTCATTACCTTCTCAGGTTTGATTTCTATCTTCTACAGTTCCTCTTCTGCCTTTCCTATCTTTGTTCTTCCTTAGTTTTCTTCTCAATGTAATGCTGCTTAGCTAATGGACCTAAGGATATTCTGAAGGATGACCATCTTTGGGTGCTTGAGTCTTAGGATCTTGGCCCCCAAATTGCAAACTGCAACACTGAATATCTATCTGCTACTAGGTCCAGTTTTGGATCTCAAATCTATTTCTTCAGATACTGTTTGGTATGCTTTTCACTAGCATTTGAAGCTGCTAGTTGTGAGGATTCTGAACCTGAAATCTCACGTCAAATTGTGGTATTATGAGTGAGCTCTGTACTGATTTCTGCTCTAGTTCACCACCTGGCCTCATGTTGTATACCTTTACCTTTATTTGCCTCAATATCTCTCTTGTGTCTACCCTATTTTTGTTAACTTCCATAAATACACACAAGTCGTAATAATTTCCTTCTTTTTTTTTATCCTGAATCTTCCAATATTTATAGTTTTGCCACTGAACTCTTTATATATCATACTTATGGGTGATCTACAATCTGATTATTGAACTAGGGTTTGAAGCATCCTGTTTGGAAGATATATTCACTGTAAGAGTCGGTGTACCAGAGAATGCATTTTTTCTGGAGCAGAGATGGACTGCATAGCTGCTATAGCTTGCAAAAAAGTTAAAAGTTAAATAAGCCAGGGACTAAGGGCTGAATAATCTGTGGAAATTTTAAAAATTATACCTTAATTATTTACTAGTCGGATGACATTGTACTCCAGTCATAGGGTGAAGACATGATTTGTAGATTAACTTCTAGTGTTGCATGGACACACATAGATTTGGGGCTTCTACAGGATGAGGGTTGATTGCTATGCACTCCGATATGAATTTCAATGTGTAAAGAGGAAAAAGATGATACCAACTATGAGATAGGAGTCCTTACAGCATCAGTAACTTGTATCAGGGGTGCTAAGCATAGGTATTTCTGTATATTTGAAGGACTAGCCTAAGAATTTCTTTTTTACTGACCATCTTTGATTCATTTAGTAGTTCTTTTAACATGGGCTGTCTACTGTCCCTGTTAATTCTTTGGTGTCATTGTCAACACTGCCAGTTTTTGTGTTTTTCTATCCAACATAATTCCTGTTTGAACCTAATTTTGTGATTTTCTTCTTTGATGGATTGATTATGGCGTTTTGCCAATTTTATGAACGTATGCAACAATTATTTATGACAATAATTTCTCTCCTATTGAAGAACTTGTTTTGCTGGTTTTTTTTCCAGTTTTTGGTGTACAGAGTTTATCTTCGAGTGCTCAGAGTACACCAGAAAAAAATGGACATTCAGATGCTGTCCCTAGAGCTCAGGGGCTCCTGCAAGAATATCTCAAGGTTTGTCCAAAGAAGGAATTGCTTCGTACATGCTTTGATAAGGAAAAGAAACATTCTGCCTCGTCAAAATATAGAATGAATGACAGTATGAGGACAAGTAACAAAGGATCTAAGAACCAGGAGCCGAGAAAAACTTCTTCTAATCTCGCTTCATTAACCAGCCATGAAGCTCCTACATCTAAGAAGCAGCCGAGGAAGGGGGAAAATCCCATTCGACTTCTGCCTGCTGCAGAGCTGTCTATGGAATATGAATTTTCAGGCAATTGGGTTTGTAAAAATTCTGCATGTAGAGCAGTACTGACTTCAGAAGACACATTTTGCAGGAGGTGTTCATGCTGCATCTGTCATCTGTTTGATGACAATAAGGACCCTAGCCTTTGGTTGGTCTGTACATCTGAGTCTGGTGGGAGAGACTCCTGTGGGTCATCTTGCCACATTGAGTGTGCCCTTCTACGGAAAAAGGTGGGGGTTGTTAATCTTGGACCCATGATGCAATTAGATGGAAGTTATTGTTGCGCATCTTGTGGCAAAGTCTCCGGAATTCTTGGGTAAGTAACTCTGTTGCACTTGCACTTAATCATCAAAATTGCAAATAATGTTGATATTCATTATGCAAATGTGATCTTTGCTTACATCTGTTGGACATTCTTCTCTTGTTTCCTTTGTGAATTACAGAAGTGAATGTTAAAATGTCCATCCAAATAATTGGTCAATCACAGAATGAGTAGATGGTTTTAAACTTTTAATATTAGTGGCATGAATTTCCATTGAACTACAATAGTTTTCCCTCTTTTAATTGATTTTATTGCGCTGATGTGAGAACCTCTCACAGATATTGGAAGAAGCAGTTAGTGGTAGCCAAAGAAGCTCGGCGTGTAGATGTTCTGTGCCATCGGATATCCATGAGTTATAGGCTCCTGGATGGGACTTGCAAGTTTAAAGAACTCCATGAAGTTGTAGAAGAAGCTAAAGCAAAGTTAGAAACAGAGGTTGGTTCGTTAAGTGGAGTTTCAGCCATGATGGGACGGGGCATTGTCAGCAGGCTGTCAGTTGCTGGTGATGTGCAGAAATTATGCTCTGTTGCAATAGAGAAAGCAGATGGAGCTTTGAATTCTGTTTATAGTGCCAACCAAAATCGCAGAGGTTAGTTCCTGGTGACGCAGATCTATCCTGTTCAGATCAAATTTGAAGTTTCTCATTGAAATAACGAACTGAATTCTTTTATCCATTTGCAGAGGATTCACTTCCTGCTGCTTGCAGACTCCAATTTCAAGATGTGACATCTGAGTCTCTTGTAATTGTATTAAAAGAACCATCCTCTGCATCCTTGGATAATATTAAAGGCTACAAGCTTTGGTATTGCAAAAGCAGAGGAGAGTCATACACCAAAGAGCCAATTTCTGTCTTTCCAAGAGCTCAGATGAAAGTCCTGATATCGAACTTGCAGCCCTGTACGGAGTACACATTTCGAATAATCTCATATACAGAATCAGGTGATTTGGGTCACTCAGAGGCGAAGTGTTTTACAAAGAGCGTGGAGGTAATACACAAGAATTCTACTCCAGCGGTAGATATGGAACATAAGAATGACAATTCTCATGTTGAAGGAAGTTCCTCTAGTGCCAAGGGGGAACGAATAATGTCTTCTGCAGTTGGATCGTCTGGTTTCAAGGTCCGAGATCTTGGAAATGTCTTGCGTCTTGCTTGGGAACAAGAAAATTGTTGTGATGATGGCTTTTGTAGTGCTGATGTGGAAGAATGTTGTGGCAGAAACAATGTGGTAAAACCTGAAGATGTGGAAGAAGACCAACCTAGAAATGTAACCTGTGAACTTGATTTAAATGTCATCTCAGTGCCTGATCTTAATGCTGAGGTAACTCCATTGGAGTCTTCGAGAGATGATGATATTGGCTGTACTTCAGAACGTGTTGTTGAGGCTGAAGATGATGTAGCCTCACATGGGGTGGAAAAGAATGATCTATCAAGATCAAATGGGAGTGGCGATTCTCAGACCCGGACTGTTTGGCCAGTAAGAGAAGTGCCTGCTGTAGAGTCTCGAATGGAGTTGTGTAGAAAAAGGGCATCATGTCCAAATGATGGTATATTTCATTATGATAATGCTCTGATTATTGGATCTCCATTCCGGCCATCTACCGAGGCCAATCAGGTTGACGAAACCTTTGCATACTGTGTGAAGATTATTCGGTGGCTGGAATGTAGAGGTCACATTGAACAAGAATTCCGGTTGAAATTTCTTACGTGGTTCAGCTTGAGATCAACTAATCAGGAACGTAGAGTGGTACATACCTTTATCCAGACTCTGATTGATGACCCGAGCAGCTTGGCTGGACAGTTGGTTGACTCCTTCCTGGATATCATATCCAGCAAGAGACCAAGGAATGGTTTCTGTAGTAAGCTTTGGCACTGAATCAGCAGTGCAATTGAAGATTGCTTCAGTAATTGATCGTAGCTTCTCATTACTTCTGCTCATTTGCATTTTGTAGACAATTCATGGTCATCTTAGGAACTGATTCTTTCTGTTGGGGGGGTAATCCTTCCAATTTTAGATACTGCAGAGAAGCTCTATGGGGGAACCAGAGATCTTGTAAAAGATGCTCTATTGTTTGAATTTCGTTTCCCATGCTTCTCTATTGACATTCGTAGATTATAGATTTAGCTAGAATTGAGATTGATCTGTAGTTGCTTTATGATGATGATTATTTATTTATGTTTCTTGCTGTTTTCTTTTGTTGTTGGTTTGGTGGTGGTGGAATGGGGGATCAGGGATGTGATGAAATAATCCCTTAAAATCTAAACCAACCACTGGATAATGCCATCACTTCCCCCTGTATTTATTTGTTAGAACTTGAAAATTTGTGCTCAACTTGAGAAGCTGAAGTTTGAAACTATACAATCCCATGTGGGAAATTTTGACACAAATGAGATTTAAAATAGATTCCAAATAGGATTTAAATTTTGACAAAAACACAGTAGGATTTAAAATAGATTCCATAATACACAAAAACACCATTATAAATTTTGACAAATTTTTTTATTCTTTTAAGCATTAATAGGATTTAAAATAAATTCTAAATAAAATGAGAATGAGAATTGATCATGCTTTATCAATTGGTTTGTCTGGATTTGATAATTGATTTTTAGATGCACGTATCGTCCTATTTAAATTTAGAAAAGTATACATTAACATTGATTAACAAAATTAATCATCGTAGTTAGAATATGCTTTCAAAGTAACCATTTTCCCCCTCCCTTGATCAAGCAGAATGCCCACCCTTGTTTCCTTCTCTCAGATTAAACCAGAGTTGGGTTAGTGATATTGGCAACATTTCCAGGGATGGATATTCCGGTTGAATCAAACAAACTACAGAGTTTCCAAACAAAACTTCCACCAAGTCTTAGAAGCCCATAAGAGGATGCTTGCCAATCCTGCCTAATGCCTCTATAAAGGTGGAAAAAACTGAAGGGGCTTCCTTCAAGCTTAATCAAGGATGAATAAATTACTTTCTCAAATTTAACCCATTTATTTAAAAAAAAAAAATCAAGAATTAAGGACCACTCAACATGGTCATAAGCTTTCGACAAATTGAGTGGGTAGCTACAGACCCAATTTTTCCTCTCTTTCTTTCTTTATTTTCTTCTTTTTTTCTTCTTCCTTCTTCTTCTTTTTTTTTTTTTTTTTTTTTTTTTTTTTCAGTCTTTTGAAAATAAAAAACTTAATGGGCAATAAAAATATTGTCAAAAACTTGTCGCTCTAGGCCAAAAGCACCTTGTAGTTGCACAATAAAATAATTAAGAAATGTTTCATTCTATTAGAAAGAATTTTTGCCAAAATTTCATAGGTGACATTGCATAGACTAATAAGACAAAAATCGGATGAATGAGAGGCATCTAATTTTTTTGAAACTAAATAGATTAATGTATGGATTCACACCCTCTACAATTTGCAATCCTGCAATTCCGATATTACTTATTAGGATTGTGACATGTGGCAATAATTATCCATCATCACAATTAAAACCCAAACTTTTAATTGAGGGAAGAAAATGCAACCACTTGGAGATGGTTACTTACCACTAGAGTGAGAGCTGTCTAGAGTGACTACAAAAGTGTGGTGGTGTGTTATGTGCATAATGGGGCCCAATTGGTGTATGCGTGTTAGATTGGGCAAGCTTAGTATGAGATAGGTTAAAAAGCTTGATTCAATTTGTTCCATTAGCTTCGGAGCTTTCAACACATTGGTCAAGTACCTAGCGTTTGGTATCTAAGCCTCGTAAGAGAATTCTAGAGAATAAAATAAGTAAGATCCATTGTTGACAACATGAGTGATCTTCAGGTGATTGGTGGAGTAAAGAAACTAGACAACCAAAATTATAATTCTTGGTGTTTCTACAATTTGATATCAGAGCTAGCACCATGTCAAGGGTTCAAATATTGAAAATACTATATAAGAGAGGATCTAGGCTATTTGATTCAAGATTTGATGTTTCGAACTTGAGGTAGTGAAGTAACTAATCTCAGATCTGAGAAATGAGTTTCTTACAATTCTTATACACCACTTCAAGACTTTTTGCTTCTTACAAAAAAAAAAAAAAAGTTGGTAGATGAGATTCATCATCTCATTCCCTAGACAACATATCTAGAAATGCATAAATATGAGCCACATCACACATTAGGTAGATCTCAAATTTTAGACATAGTCCTGTCACATGTTACTGTCCACCAAAAATATATTTTTGTTAGTTGGGGGGACAATTAGTAATCCCAAGTCCGCCCTTGGTCTTGATTAATGGTCCAAATGTTCTGACCTTGGCCTACCCTCAATGCCAAATCTTCAGCCTAGGCCCTATTTGAGTTCAAGGAGGGTTAGGGCACTAGGGTCCTCAAGGACCTACATGTAAAGTTTTTAAACCTTATTTTTCCCTCTAGTGATTCCGCTTCTCTCGCTGCCAACCTGAAAAGAGATCATTCAAACTCTAGGGAGTGAAGTTACTAATCTTGGTTGAGAATTAATGGTTTATGCTATTCTTGAAGACCATTCAAGATTTTCTACTTCTTGCAACTTATGGAGCTGTAGTTTTAAGATCTTTGTTCATGAGATTTCATGGCAGTTGTTTCAGATCTCGTAGGTATCGTCATTGGTGGAGTCATTGCATTTGTGTTTTTCTTATTGTTCATTATCTATAAATAGACCTTCATAAGGGCAATAGACTTTCTATTGAGATGAAGTTCTATTATATTTTGATTTGCTAGCTTTTGCAATTTAGGAACAATTGTATTTTTCTTCATCTCTAATTAATCGACGTCTCTCTTTCTCAAATTAAATTTTTCTTTGTCTCATGTATAGCAAAGTTATTCCCTTATTCTGTAGTTTATGTAGCAGAAATGATTGTTCATTATTTGGTGGTGGTCGATGTGTTCAGAGAAACATGAACGGTAGAGTGCATCAACATGGTGTTAGAATATTAATTAAATATTCCACATAAGATGGGCTTTATCAATTGTGTTACACTTGATTTGGTTCTTATTGGTCTGATATGGGTAATGTATGGTTACTAAAACTCTTATATGGACTGGCTAGTGTGAGCTAATAGGGACCGTTAGATCTTAATGGACGATCTAATAGATTTACCTATATAAAGGATGCTAGGTCCCTCCTCTAACCCTAATCATAATCACATCTGCTTAGTCAGAAAGTTATACCATCAAGCCAGTGAATAGAGAATCTCCAATGGATCTTATATAAAGGTATGTTCATCATCATCTAGTGTCACTATCATACTAAGGTATTTTTAGTCGATCTATACGATCTTGGATAGAAATATTCTTATATGTGGTATCAGAGCCTGTATAGAATCGACTAAAGATCCATAGGATGGTTGAATGATGAATTTAGAGTTCTAGAATGGAACCTATGAAACTTGTGAATTTTTCTCCTGATTTTTTCATCGAAACTGTAGGGTTTTTGGTCAATAATATTTTTTCTAGAAAGAATCATGAAAATCCGAAATCACCACTGTGTAGATCTTGAAAAAAACGAAGAGATCGATATATTGTGGATCACCATCGGACTTCGAACACCGGCAATCGCTGCCGGAATCCAGCAACGATTTTTTGATTTTTTAAATTAATGAGATGCTGACATGGCAGTTTGACCGGGTCAACGGGTCAGGTCAACCCGCCAGGGTGACCCGATTCTGAACCCGTCGGGTCAAACGGGTCGACCTGGTTGACCGTCAACGGTCCGACTGAATGGGTTTACTTGGGTAAACCGGTTATTATTTGGACTTTGACCAAACTCGGTTTTGACTCAGCGAGTCAACTTGCTGATTTCGATTCGATTTCTTATTTCAATTCTTTGGTTCAATTTTGATTCGATTCGATTTCTGATTTCGATTCTTCGGTTCAATTTTGATTCGATTCAATTGCTAATTTCGATTCGGTTCAATTTAGATTCGATTCAATTGCTAATTTCGGTTCGGTTCGACCTAATAAGATTCTGATTTTATTGGACCGTTTTTTATTTGTTGGTTGAACCGGTTTGATAATAATAATAATAATAATAATAATAAATCAGAATACTATATGTTTAGTATTTTTTTTTTATTATTTCTGACCAAACCGTATGGAATTTTGAAGCGTTCTCTTGGGGTTTTATGTTTGGACCCTTCCGAACGCAATGGAAACATTTTGAAGACCAAATTCTACCCCTACATATGTGAAAAATGATATTTATCATGTTTTGGTTGAGCCGATAATTTGGAATGCTATTTATTTAGTATTTTTTTAGTTCTGGCTAAACTGTAAGGAATTTTAAAGCGTTCTCTTGGGTACTTATGTTTTGCACTCTTTCGAACGTAATGGAACCACTTGAATACCCCTACATATGTGAAATATGATATTCATCATGTTTTGGTTGAGCCAATAATTAGAATGCAATTTATTTAATATTTTTTTATTTCTGATTAAATTGTAAGGAATTTTAAAGCGTTCTCTTGGGGACTTATGTTTTGGACCCTTCCGGACACAATGAAATCATTTTCAGGACCAAATTCCATTTATATATATATAAGTGGAATTTGGTCCTGAAAATGATTTCATTGTGTCCGGAAGGGTCCAAAACATAAGTCCCCAAGAGAACGCTTTAAAAATTATATGAAACATGATATGACATGTTTATGGTGTGTATGTAACTTCACCGTTGGGTGAATTTTTAATATGATTTTATCATATGGGTTTGTATTGTGAGCATGTTTTATATGATATTATACAATTGCAAGATATATATCATGCATGCCTTATAAAAATTTTGATTACCTTTTAGTAATCCTGGAATCTTTTGCATACAATGTATTAGCATGTGTTGTAATTTTGTCGGCACTCTAACTTTTTTTTATAAAGGTTTAAAATTACAATTGATATCATGTTGTGGGTAATATAAAGTGTATCATAGTATGAGAGAGTTACATGGGCTTGATTGTGGATGACTGCTAAATGGCACTCATGATTAGGTCTATGGAATATCAATTATATAAGGTAATGAGATGTCTCTTTATGTCAATGTGTCTTTATACACCCTAAGGTAGTAATTACGTATTGACATTAAGAGAGGTGACACATACAACATTTGGTTGAGAGTTGACTAATCTAAGAATTTTATACACCCAAAGGTGGTAAATTTTCGAAGGTTGGAACGCTCTCATGGCCGCTGATGTGTAAGGAAGTATCATAACTGTATGTCATGAATTCTGCCCAAACGGTGTTTTCATGATGATATATGTGTACTCTTTAAAGTGATGCACTTATAAGTTATATGTTACTCACATTGTAATAATAAAGTGGTGTACTTTTAAGTTACATATTAAAGTGCTAATAAAGTGATTGAGTATCACAGTTGTATGTCATGAATTCTGCCCAAAAGTGTTTTCATGATGATATATGTGTGCTCTTTCTAGTGATGTACTTATAAGTTACATATTAAAGTGCTAATAAAGTGATTGAGTATCATAGTTGTATGTCATGAATTCTGCCCAAAGGTGTTTTCATGATGATGTATGTGTATTCTTTCTAGTGATGTACTTATAAATTGCATATTAAAGCATATTAAAGTGTTCATAAAGTGAGGGAGTATCACAACTCTATGTCATGAATTTTGCCCAAAGATGTTCTCATGATTATATGTGTGCTCTTTTGTTAGTCACATTTTCTGTTTATAACAATATGATTGTTATTGAGACTCTTATAAAGTCAAACTTCAAGAAATTGTAGACGATATGTTGTAGATAACTACATATTCTTGGTTACTGAGAAACTGATGGATATGACTCAAAAGAGTATAGAAGACAGAAGTTGATTTACACTTAAGAAATGAAAAATAATTATGTCTACTTTTATTGCCCATTAAAAAGTCCATCAAGGAATACTTGAAGAATTTTTACCCATTGAATGCACTGTTTTGAAATTGTTGAATGCAGTAGCACAAAGATACTAAGTCTCATCTAGTGTTGAAATAAGTATATTTCTGTAAGAGTTTTTTATCATAAGGTGTGATGGTTTTGGAAGAGTTAGGGATTATTTCATTAGGATGATTATTTTTCATGATAAAACTCATGATTCCTAATGTTTCTTTTTATTACCCCTGTTATTATCCATCAATGCCCTTTGCATCATCTACTGAGTTTGGAATTATAAAGACCAATACTTTTTTCAAGAAAAACTTTATTCTTATGAGCATCAATACTCATAAAAATGTTCAGGGTAAAGATAAAGAGTCCGGTCAAACTAACAATTTGGGACCTGTGAAAACTTCCTTATAAATAGAGATGATTGTTGTAAGTAGAAGTTGCATTGAGTATAAGGTCTGGTTAACTAAATGCGAAAATAAAAGTTATGATTCTTTGGTTTTTGTTTGAAGATCTGATTTTCTCTTGTCTCATTCGGTCTTGGTGTCTAGATAGTGGTCCTTATTCCGCCACCTTGCGTATAAATTATCATTTCATCATATTTATTGATGACCACTCTTAATATGGTTTTTGTACTCAATTAAGGAATAGTCTAAATCTCTGAGATCTTCAAGAATTTTTTAGAAGTTGAGAAATTGTTAGATCTGACCGGGGAGGAGAGTTTTATGGCTGATATGAGGATGTTAGACAGCTTAAGGGCCCATTCGCCAAATACTCGGAAGATTTGGATATAGTTGGTCCGTTCACTATGTTTGATAGTCCCAAACAAAATTGTGTAACCGAAAAGCTTCATCACACTCTTGTGGACATAGTGAGGAGTATAGTAGGATAAATATTTTGTCTGAATTTTTTTATAAGGTGAAGCCCTGATAACAGCCTTTTATATCCTTGATTATGTTCCTTTCCAAATATGTTCCTTTGACTCCCTTTTCCATTGCAGATTATTCATAAATCTAACTTGAACCATTTTAGCGTTTGAGTTGTTCTACAAATCTAAGGTTGTATAATCCAATATTGCAGAAGTTGGAACATAAAAATTTTTCATTGCTAATTTGTTTCTTATTCAGATCTTGTTTTTACCATCTTTGTTAAGACAATAGAATTGTGAATTCTTAAATAGTTTTCTGGAGTTTGATATATCCAATAAGAAAGGTAGCTTGTTCTCAGACTACTTGATATAATTTTAATGAACATGACTATAACATTGGCATTATGGTTGACCTAGTTACTAGAAAGTTGTCTTTAATCTTTAATTAGATTTGTGATTGGGTGCAATGAGATATATGATATTGTTGATGTGACATAATGATGTTTGGGAAGCTTGTTAAGTTGTCCAAAGGCTTTAAACCCATTTATTTTAAGTGGGTGTATAAGACTAATAAATATTCATGAGGAAGGATTGTAAGGTTTAAAACCAGATTGACAGCTAAAGAATTTTCTCAGAAAGAGGAAGTTGACTAGTGAAATTTTCTCACCTATCTCTTTTAAGGACTCTTTCAGAGTTATACCAGATGAATGTGAAGACTGCATTTCTGATTGGAAACCTTTAATAAGGAAGTCTATCTCTTTTAGCCTGAGGATTTTGCGGTTAATGATCTTAATCATCTTGGTATAGACTCAAGAAGTCTAATTTGTGGTTTTAAGTAAGCTTCCAACTATGGTACTTAAAGATTGATAATGTTGTGACTTCATTCGATTTTGTTGAGAAACTTGTTCGATCAATATATATATATGGCAAGGTCAGTGGGAGAAATTTTATCTTTCTCATTATTTATATTGATAATATTTTGCTCACTAGTAGTGACGTTGTCCTACTGCATAAAGACCGAGCAATTGTTATTTGAAAATTATGATATAAAAGACCTTGGTAAGGCATCTTTGTCTTGGGCATTGAGATCCATAGGGATTGTTCATGCTATTTATTGGATCTTTCTCAGAGGGCATATATAATTTATATTTAAAGAAGTTCAGTACACTAGATTGTAGACTTGAGAATGTTTTGATTCTCAATGGAGATACACTGAGCTTATTACAGTTGCCCTATAAAGAATACTGAGAGAGAACAATTGAAGAAAGTATCTTATCTTGAGATACTTGAAGATGACAATTGATGATATGATAATCTACAAGCTTGTTCCAAACCTATAGCATTTAGGCATATATATATATAGACTTTGACCTTGCTAATTGTTCGGATAATAAGAAGTTTATTTTTAAGTTGTTTTTCTTGATGGCAAGAAGGATAATATTGTGAAAAGTGTAAAATAAGGTAAAATTACTTATTTCATCATATAGGTTGAGTTTGCTACATGTTATGGGGCAGTTACTCAAATTGTTTAACTAAAGAATCTCATCAAATAATTGACAGTTCTATTTTAACATTCTAGATAAACCCATCCAATTGTACTGTGATCACAATTCAGTTGTGTTGTTTATTAACAACAAGAAATATATGATCATAGGGTCTAAATACATGATAGTCAAGTATTTGACCACTAAAGAAAAAGTTGTTTGGTTAAGGAACCTCATTAGACAGTTAACAGTTTTTTATTTTGTGGATAGACCTCTTTGCTACGAAATGTTGTTTATTAACAACAATAAGGGTATCATAGGGTCTAAACACATGGAAATTAAGTATTTGACTATTAAAGAATTGATGTGTTTTTGATTTTGTGGATAGATCTATCAAGTTGTACTGTGATAATAGTTCTACTATGTTGTTTATTAAAATAAGGGTATCACAGGGTCTAAACACATGGAAATTAAGTATTTGACTATTAAAGAAAAGGTTAAAGAAGGTGACACCACATTAGAGCATATTTGTACAGATAATATGGTTATAGATCCCCTAACTAAGGGTCCCTGCCCAGACGTCTTTGATAGACATGCGGTAACTATGGGTTTAGGAGGAACCTTAGATGCGGTTGTTTAGTGGGAGTTTGTGAATTTTGCTCTATTGTGTAATAAGGTATTATATCTGTACTTGTCTCTTGTATGCACTGATAATTTATTTAAATTCAATAAAGTTCTTTGGTGACATATTAATGTTCACATTATTATCATGTTACATGTTATGAAAGTTTTAAGGTATGTGTTAACCTTGAGCAAAAGATAAGGCATTTATATATTAGCCTTAAAGTGTGTCATGTAACACATAAAGTTAAAACTCGAGTTATAAAGATGACACATGTTTGTGGGAACCATAATGTACATATAATCTCCTTTTTGTGGCATTGAGTCACAGGTTCAAACCATAATGTACATACTTTCGTGGCATTGAGTCACAGGTCCGTGGGAACCGTAAATTATATTCTCTCGTGGCATTGAGTCAGGTTCGTGGGAACCATAAAGTGAGAGATTTGGATTGACAACGGAAT
Source organism: Hakea prostrata (assembly GCF_041222555.1). NCBI lineage: Eukaryota > Viridiplantae > Streptophyta > Magnoliopsida > Proteales > Proteaceae > Hakea > Hakea prostrata. Next base: position 17,396,908 of record NC_142607.1, on the reverse strand, counting down.
GACACATGAGGATTTCTATAAAGTGTCATTAGTTGCCACACTACCATATTGCATCCATTTTCAGTAGAGTTAAGAGTATTTGTGACCATGGATGGTCCTATATCGCTTAAAAGATGCAGTCATTGCCATGATTTAGTACTTAAGGCTCTATGTGAAGGGATTGAGTTTTAGGATTATCTTCAGACCAATATAAAGTTGTGCACATTAAGGTCAAAATGTTTTCAACATGTTTTTTCAATTTTTTTTTAAAACAAAAAAGATGTTTTGTTTTGCTTGACTGTGTCACAATCAATTTAGCCCAAAGTGGGAGAATGTTAGAATATTAATTAAATATTCCACATAAGATGGGCTTTATTGATTGTATTACACTTTGATTTGGTTTCTTATTGGTCTAATATGGGTAATATATGGTTACTAAAACTCTTATATGGACTGGCTAGTGTTGGCTAATAGGGACCGTTAGATCTTGATGGACAATCTAATAGATTTACCTATATAAAGGATACTAGGTCCCTCCTCTAACCCTAATCATAATCACATCTCCTTAGTCATAAAGTTATACCATCAAGCCAGTGAATAGGGAGGAGTCTAGAGGAGAAGATCTAACATCAAGTTGATCATAGAATCAACTTCCACCTCAAGTTCGTTCCTAGTGGGAGACAAAAGAAGATATTCTGCTGCGCTTCCTCTTCAATGGATCCTATATAAAGGTATGTTCATCATCATCTTGTGTCATTATCATACTAAGGTGTTTTTAGTCGATCTTGGATAGAAATATTCTTACACATGGGCCCCACATGCCTCTAGAACCATGGAAAAACATATTGGCAATTCGTCGGTGGGCGAAATAAAAAAAGTATTCGAAACCAAGATTTTAATACTTCGCCGGAAAATTGTCGATTTTCCGACTAAACTACGATTTTTGGTGAAATTTCAAAACTTTGCTGGAAAATCGATGATTTTTCGGCAAAACTTCAAAACCCCTTTTGATTCTTCTTATGCTTTACTACTCTGTGCTCTAAGGTGGGTAGGAGAAACCGAGAAAGGACCAGAGAGATCCACGACTCCGGTAAAATGTCGCCGGATCGTTGAAGGAGAAGAAGAAGAAGAAAGAAAGAAAGAGAGAATGAGAAAGAAACATAACAAAATCAAAGCAAGGAAGTAGTAGCAGTTGGAAGAGTAAAACGAGGTGAAACTGTGAAAGCCAAGTAATAGCGAGATTTCGCCGCTTGGTTCGCCAATCCCAGCTAGATTTCTTTCCTTGTTTAGAACTACCTTCAGAACCCTCTCCTCTTTCAGCACATGTATCATAACTCCTTCGTATAGGGTTAGAATATGAGATTCATCCACTACCACCGCCACAATAACAACAACTTGGTTACACAAATTCACGCGTGAAGAATTGAAGATGGCAACAAAGGACTTCTTAGCCAATAACAAGCTAGGAGAAGGAGGTTTTGGTTATGTCCACAAAGAAGTTTTTCGAGATGGGAAAGAGGTTGCAATAAAGTCATTAAAACCTGGAATTCATCAAGGGGATTTTGAATATGTAAGGTATTGAATTGTTGGGTCACAAATGATGTTTGTTTATGAGTATGTTCCAAACAGCACATTGGAGTCCAATTTACATGGCATATCATATGTTGTAGTAAATTATTTTTCCTCTTTTCTACTAGTGTATCACTAATATACATCATTGTGATGACCTTCAACCAATAATTTTTTTAATGGTAATCTAATCTTATAGTGAACCATTTTTTTTATTCTAGTTGTGTGCTACTAGTATACATCAGTGTGATAGACACTAGTAAGAGTCACCTTCAAAAAATTGGATCTATTTATGAGTTTTTGCTATATAATATTGTACTACTTGGTTTTGCCTCCATTTATTTTCCTGATCTCATGATTTTTTTAATATGGTTCTAGATAGAAAAATCTAGAATTTTAGAAAGAGCAGAGCTTCTGAATTTGCAGAGAGGAGAAATAGATATTGTTGAACTTTATTTCTTATTTTTTGTGACGATAGGTAATATGTTCATATATAACTTCACAATTGATTTAGCAATTTACAAGTAGTAGAGAAGAACCGGACTCTTTAGCAATTCAAGCTATTTTATAGGACAAGAAACATTGCCATAGTTGGCCCATTCAAATATGAATTTGAATATCTGTGATTTGAAATATTCAAACTTTTGTTTGCTTCAAAGGCAATTGATACCAAGATAAATTTGAAATCTTATAAGGAGCAGAGCTTCTGAAATTGCAAAGAGAAGAAGTAGAAATTGCTGAATTTTATTTCTTAATTTTTTGTGACAATAGGCAATGTATATTTATATACAACTTTACAAGTGATTCAGCCATTCAAAAGTACTAGAGAAAAGTTGGACTCTTTAACAATTCAAACTATTTTTAAGAGAAGAGATATTTCTATGCTTGACTCATTCAAATCTAAATTTGAATATCTATGATTTGAATTCAAACTTCTGTTTGCTTCTATATAGACATAGAGTAGCTAAAACTTTGCTTGTTCTTGTCATTTGTGAGTTTGTCAATAAAAATCTCAAGAAAGAATACCTACTCTTTGCAAGGAGGGCGGCCTATAATGGATTGACCCACTAGATTGAGAATTGTTGTTGGTGCTACAAAAGACTTTAATATCTCCATGAAGCTTGTGAATTTTTTTATTTTTTTATTTTTCAAAATGACTTGCATGTGCTTGGGGGTGGACTCTATTTATAGCCTTGGTTGGAGTTGTTTCACTTATGTTTGATTATATTTGTAGGCAATCTTAAGATTATTCACCATATTATCAAGGTGGCTAATATTCTCCTTTATTTTGGCTTGGGGCAAATGTTAGATTTTTATCTTAAATTTTGCTGATACAATCAAGGTCTAAGGTATTTATTAATTATGTATCATGTATGAACAATGATCACAAGACATAATATCATATCAGAGATGTTGGAAAATGCCATGTTAGCATTGCCACATCAGCCTCCATTAGTTTTGATGATAACAAACACAATTTACTAATGTTTACATTAAGCTATGTTTATCCAGATCATTATTCAATGATCACAATACATAATATCGTATCAGAGATGTTGGAAATGCTATGTTAGCATTTGATAATAACAAACACAATTTACTAATGTCTACATTAAGCTATTTTTATCTAGCTCATTATTCAATGATCACAAGACATAATATCATATAAGAGATGTTGGAAAATGCCATGTTAGCATTGCCACATTAGCCTCCATTAGTTTTGATGATAACAAACACAATTTACTAATGTCTACATTAAGCTATGTTTATCCAGCTCATTATTAAAGTGGATTGATTCCATCTCATTAGACCAAAATTACTAGATGCTCAAGCCCAAGTCAAGTCAAGCAATCTTGGAAAAAGAATCAAAGTCAATATGAGTATCAAGTTCAATGCCTAAGAAGATGTGAAGATCAAGTCAATAATCAAGACTTAGATGAATTTAGGATTTAGAAACTTTCACATACACGAATACATAATCACACCAATTATATGCATTTCATGTCACTAGACTAACCTAGGACATAGTAGGAAGGTGTCTGTGGCTTAGGTTTGACCAAAAAGACCAAAAACCCAAGCCAAGTCCAAGTCTCAAACCTAATTGTGCAATCTGTGCTTCAAACGGAATTCCATCTGGCTTCAGGCCAGACGGACGTCCGTCTGGTTTTGACTAAGCCTCCAACGACTAGTTTTTAACGGATATTTCCTAGATGGACATTCGTCTGGTCAGACGGACGTCTGAACTGAAAATTGAACTAAAATTATGTTTGTTTTCTATTAGTTGGGGATTGGGCTAAGGCACTCAAAGGCCATCTATATAAGCCCAATTCACCGCATTTGAGAGAGTTGAACCTCACACTTGATAAACTACTCCCAAAGTAATCTCATGCTCTCAAATTACAATAAAGCTATTGGGTTTTGCCTCTCACCCTCTCTCCAACCTTGAAAAACATATCAAGGTGTTAAGTAAGCTTGTGGAAGTCAAGTTTGAGGTAATTAAAGGCTTTGATGGTGCAAACATTTCATATCTTGAGCATACAACTCTTATTACATCACACTCACACAAGAAGTAAAGTGTCACACCTCTTGTTAGGTAACATCATTATCTTGTAATTGTTTCAATTAAAGTCTAAATAAATTAGAATTGGTTTTGGGTGCTCTTACCCATTAACAAAGATTGTTTGGGTGCTCTTGCCCTTGAACAAATATTGAAAAGGATTATCTTGCCCTAGGATAAACAAAGGTTGTAAAGGGTACTCTTGCCCCGTAACAAAGATTGTAAAGGGTACTCTTGCCCCGTAACAAAGATTGTAAGGGTTTGATTATCTACTTATTGTATTGAAGGAAAATCACTAGTGGAAATCTCTCTTGAGGCCAAGATATGAGTGGACGTAGACTTACAAAGTCGAACCACTATAAAATACTTGTCTTTGTGGTTGATTGTATTGTTTAATTTCATTTGAATTTTCAATTTACCTTATATTTTCAATCAAACTGGAAAATTGGGATAATCCACTAGTTGCAACTGATCCACCCCCTCTAGGTTGCACCAACAATTGGTATCAGAGCGGGAGCTTAATTTGTGATTGAAATCAATCTCTAAAAGAGTAAAATATCATGGTTTTTCCTTTTGACCAAGTTCCTTTAAGAACCAAATAACTTAACACTTCTAGACCTCTATACTTTGATGGAGAATGTTTTGCCTATTGGAAAAATAGGTTTGAAGACTTTATTTGTGCACATGATTTCGATGTTTGGAACATCATCATATGTGGACCAAACAAAGTTTTTAAAGTAGATGAACATGACAATAATATACCCAAACCCAAGGCCAAGTGGACTTCAACCGACAAGGTTAAAATTCAATTAAACCACAAAGCAAAAATGTTTTTGCAATGTGCTTTAAGTGAAAGAGTCTACAATAGATGTGGGATCTGCAAGAGTGCTAAAGAAATATTTGATAAGTTGGTCGTCACATATGAAGGGACCGACCACATCAAAAAGATGAACCTAGACGTCTATATGCTTCAATGCAAATAATTTAAAATGTTAGATGATGATAACATTACTTCCTTATTCATTAGATTCATTAACATTGTTAACAAGTTGTATAGCCTTGGTAAGGAGTTGAAAAATGAGGATGTAATAAGAAGAATCCTAAAAGCCCTTCCACCCTCATGGAGACCCAAAATGACTGCCATTCAAGAAGCGGAAAATTTATTAAAAATCATCCTTGATGAGCTTATGAGATCTTTGCTTGCACATGAAGCGGAGCTTGAAGAAAACAAGCAAGCAAGTGTGCAATATGATCGAAGAAAGAATTCTATATCCTTAAAAAGTGCCACCAAGGAAGAAGAAAATGAAAGTGAAGGAGAAGACTTGGACATTGAGATGAAGCTTTACCTAATTGCCAAAGAGTTCAAGTGTAACAACCCCGTTCAACCCGGAACCGATGTAGGCCGAGAACCCGAAGGCTAGTCGGAATAATTGTGGAGGTCTAGAAGGAGTCCAGACCATACCCGAACCCAGGACCGGATCCTCTTGTTGAAGAATCCGCACAGGAAGGGACTCGGGAAGGCAAGGGGCGAGAGCCGGAATGAAGGTAAGACACCCCCATGGGAGGGCAGGTGGGGGTCAACCCCTAAGCAAAGCACCCGAAGCAAATACGGGGCGGGCAGGGCGGGATAAACCAAGCGACCGCCAAGCGACCGCCCGGTCGCACGGAAAGCCCAGCCCCCACGAAAAAGCATCCTCGCCAAAGAAATGCGGGATTGCTATTGGGCGAAGGCAGGGAAACGGCAAAGGGGGCGAAGGAAGACGGAACCCCCACGGGACCGAAAGGAAGGACTCCATCCACCCAACCCCGATGAAGAACCCACCCCAGAGGGACCCAAGAGGACTCCCAAGCGATGAGATCCACCGAAACGACGCAGAAGAAGGACCCACAAGGGGAAGAGGGAAAAACGTAAAGGACGACCCCGCTAGACCAAAGCGAAAGGACAAGACACCCAAAACGGAGAAACGGATGAAAAAAGCGACGGAGGGAAACGAAAGGGCGGGCGGGAGGAACAGAAACCGCCACAAGCAACGGGAGAAGGAGGGAGAAGGACCGACCATACACGTAACCCAGCCTAGGGCCGCAAAAAAAGCAAAAGGGATGCAAGTAGAGGACCACAAAAGGAAGGACAGCACAAAGCAAACAAACAGAGAAGCGCAACACGACAGAACGAAGAAAAGCAGGAACAGAACGGAGGGGCCGATGACCACAGAAGCACAAGCAGGAGAAAAGAGGAGAGGAGGGAGGAAGGGACGGGAACAGCGGGAACGAAGGGTGGAAGGGAACAGGAGCCCAGCACACAGACGGAGACAACAGGAGAGCAGAAGCAGGCAAGACACAGCAACCGGCGGGGAAAAGCCGGGGACCCGGACAAGGGACGGACAGACCAACAGGGAAAGCGGGGAGACGGGCACGGGGAAGGAGGGGCAAGAGGGCGGGCAGGACGCCAAGGAGCGGACGGGGCGAGGAGCAGAGAGCACCGCCCAACAAAGGGAGACCAAGGGAAGGAGGGAGCAAAGCGGAGAGGAGGGCCACCCAGGGCAAGGACGAACGAGGGGGGCCAAGGGAAGACGGACCCAAAGAGACCAAGACGCAGGAAGAAACCGACAGGAGACCAGCAAGGCGGGGAGAGAGGGAAACCCCAGGGAGAGCGGGACACCCGCCCGGGAGGAACGGGACGAGGAGAGAACCGAGGAGGGGGGAACAAAGAGAGAGAGAGCAAGAGAAGAGCAAAGAACAAAAAAGGAAGGAGAGACAAAAGAGAAGCAGAGGGGAAAAGAAAGAGAGGGAGGGCACGGAAGGGGAGACAGAAGGGAGAAGCGGGGCAAAGAAAGAGGAGAGGAGCCCCGAAGGCAGGCAAGCACCCAGGAAGGGGCGCCCGGACGAGACGGGGAGAAAGAGGAGGCAACAAAACAGGGGCCAAAGGAAGGCCGGGGGTTTGGAGTTTGGGAGGCCGTCGTGATTTGTTGTGTAACCATGGTGGCGGCCCCGCGGGTGGGGCGGAGGCGGGCGGGGTGGCTCAAGAGACTTCTCAAAAAGAAAAGGAGGAAAACATCTCACAAAGGGGAATCCTCAAAAGAACACAAAGGTAAAAATCTTTCTAAGGAAATAACTTATGTCTCTAATGTCACTTGTTTGTAAGTGTAGGAAACCAAGTCACATCAAATCCCTGAGTGTCCGAATGAAGAAAAGAAGAAAGCCTATATGGTTGAAATATCCTACATCACAAGTGATGATGAAGAAGAAAAGGAGGAGACCAATGAAGAAAGAATCAACTTGGTTCTAATGGCAAAGTCCAAGGAAGAACAAAAAGACCTTGAGGTAAATTCTTCCTATAGTCTTAATTCCATTAGCAATGATGATAGGGGCTTAAATGAAACAAATAACATGGACATGGACAATTTAATTGGAGTCTTGTCCAAAATAATTAAGGACCCTAAAAAAGGCTATTAAGGGAGAGTGTAGTGTTATCTTTCTTTTATGCATTCATGTAGGGGGAGAGTGCAGATGTGAGGGAGAGAAATTGTTGTCTTATGCATTAATTTAGGGGGACATATGTTAAGAGGGAGAGTTATTTGAGGGGGAGCATTCCATGCTTTTTTCGATTTTGTTAATGAAAAAGAGGGAGAGTTAATTGCATAGTCTTGTATTGTTTGTTGATGACAAAAGGGGGAGAAAATTGTGTGAATTAGAGTTCACTCATGGAAAACATGTAGTAACATGCATAAGAATCATGATTTATTGTTATTAATGACCATTCATATTTTCCATCACTCATGTGTTTGTCATCATCAAAAGGGGAGATTGTTGGGAAATGCCATATCAGCATTGCCACATCAGCCTCCATTAGTTTTGATGATAAGAAACATAATTTACTAATGTCTACATTAAGCTTTGTTTATCAAGCTCATTACTAAAGTGGACCGATTCCATCTTATTGGACCAAACTCACCTGATGCTCAAGCCCAAGTCAAGTCAAGCAATCTTGGACAAAGAACCAAAGTCAAGATGAGTATCAAGTTCAATGCACAAGAGGATGCGAAGATCAAGTCAATAATCAAGACTTAGATGAATTTATGACTTAGGACACTTTCACATACACGAATATATAATCACACCAATTATATGCATTTCATGTCACTATACTAACCTAGGACATAGTAGGAAGGTGTATGTGGCTTAGGTTTGACCAAAAAGACCAAAAACCCAAGCCAAATCCAAGTCCCAAACCTAATTGTGCAATTTGTGCTTCAGACGGAATTCCATCTGGTCACTAGAAAGCCAGATGGATGTTCGTCTGATTCTGACTAAGCCTCCAACGGCTAGTTTTTAATGAATATTTCTCAAATGGACGACCATTTGGTCAGAGGATGTCCGTCTAGACTGAAAACTAGACTAAAATTATGTCCGTTTTCTATCCATTGGGAATTAGGCTAAGGCACTTAAAGACCATCTATATAGCCTAATTCACCTCATTTGAGAGGGTTGAACCTCACACTTGATCAATTACTCCCCAAGTAATCTCAAGCTCTCAAATTACAAGAAAGCTATTGGGTTTTGCCTCTCACCCTCTCTCCAACCTTGAGGAACATACCAAGGTGTTAAACAAGCTTGGGGAAGTCAAGCTTGAGGTGATTGAAGGCTTTGGTGGTGCATGCATTTCATATCTTGACCACACAACTCTAATTGCATCACACTCACACAAGAGGTAAAATATCACACCTCTTGTTAGGTAACATCCTTCTCTTGTAACTGTTTCAATTCTAAGTCTAGGTAGATTAGAATTGGTTCTAGGTAGATTATAATTGGTTTTGGGTGCTCTTGCTCATTAACAAAAATTGTTTGGGTGCTCTTGCCCTAAGATGAACAATGATTGTAAATGGTACTCTTGCCCCGTAACAAAGATTGTAATGATTTGATTCTCTACCCATTGTATTGAAAGAGAATCACTAGTGGAAATCTCTCTTGAGAGCAAAAGAGGAGTGGATGTAGACTTGCAAAGTCGAACCACTATAAAATATTTGTCTTATGGTTGATTGTATTGTTTAATTTCATTTGAGTTTTTAATTTACCTCATATTTCCAATCAAACCGAAAAATTGGGACAATCTACTAGTTGCAACCAATTCACCCCCCTTCTAGGTTGCACCAACAAGAGAGATGAAAGATACTTGTGAAAATGATAAAAAAAAAATGCAAGTATATATATGTATATCATACTATTATATAAAAGCATATACTCATCTTTCGTGGCAAATATTTTTCTTGACTATTTTATCCTTTGTTTTTATTTAAATGACATATTTATTATAAAAATGTCTCTTTTGTATGCAAACCCAAGTACCAATGTAAAGTGTATACAATACAACTAAAAGTTGATTTTTGATTTTCAATACATTTCCCTTATTTCTCTACATGAATGGTCATGTGCATTTGCACGTGCAGTTCTATATATATATAAAAGAGTATGGGATTTGTATGGAAGTACTTCAACAATCACCAATTTTCAATTAAGAAAAGTCCTATTCTAGTAGGAGTTAGTTGAGATTCTCAAACATAGGAGTTAGTTGCTTAGTGGAATTGAATGGGTTATAGTCTACTGCTAATTGTTAGCAAGTCTCTGTTGTTAGCTTTTTTTTTTTTTTAGAGAAGATTATATTTTCAATGTAACATAGTACAAACAAGTGCAATATATAAGTTCTCTTCTTCATCCGTTTCACCTCTCACTTCATAATTCTAATTCTACAATTTGGTATCATAGTCTACATCACATGAAAGGTTCGAATCCTAGAAAGGGCTACAAAGGAAAAGGCTACCTAGAATCATAGGGCAACATTTCACAACGAATTTTGGCCGTTTTGGTGGTAAATGACACAATATCGGGGTGAAACCGAGAAAGACAAAAAATCTCGATGATATCTAAAATTATATATATATATATCGATAAAGTTGAAATATCGATAAAATCATCAAAATATTACACTTTTTAATGTCACGTCTGCTCTGTATTTATTACACTTTGAAACCCCAAAGCCCAAATACAGTTTCTAATGTCACATTATTGTAACTATTACAATTTTTCCTTGAAACCCCCAACCAAACATAATAATAGCCTTTTTGGAAAACCGTATTTGAAATCTCTATTGTTTGATTTTTTTATTTTTTTTTCTTTTCAAATCTCCACCGCTTGGTGGTAAATGACACAATATCGGGGTGAAAACGAGAAAGACAAAAATCTCGGTGATATCTAAAAATATATATATATATATATATATATATATATATATATATATATATATATATATATATATATATATATATATATATATATATATATATATGGGTAATTTTCATCTGGACCCCCCGAGGTTTGGTCTATGTCATTTTTAGTCCAAAAAACCGAGACTTTGCACTCCCCCGTACTATAGAAAAGGTCAATTTAAGGACAAATTATCACTTGTGTGACGAATTTGCCCTTTTTTTAATTTAAATTTTTTTATTTTTACATTTTAAGAGGTTAAAGTTTATTTATTTCAAAATCGGACCCTCCTTCATTACTCGATTCCCAAATCCCTGGTTTTACCAATTCTAAATCTCCAACTAGGGTTAGCATCCCTTGAAAGACCTCTTCCGCTCACGGTTCACAACCATATCTTTGAGTTCTTCATCTTGGAGAAAGTCGATGCATTGAAGAGGAGCCACCACAATCAAATTTCATCTCTTTTACATCTTCGCTAAAGATCTTGAACCGGGATTTGAATTAAAATCGAAGTTTTCATCTTCTTTGCCAGAATCTATCCATTCTTCTTGATGGACAACAAGAGATACGAAGTTTTCAACGATTCCGGGATTACCATAATCAAAGACAATGGCGTCGTCATAAGCAAGCGAGACAATCTCTAGTTTAAAGGTCCGAATGGAAGATGGAGGGATTTCTAACATGCTCACCCGAATGGAAGATGGAGGAATTTCTAACTCCGTGAGCATGGTATGGATCCGGGGCCGTTGGTTTCAAGGTTAAGCGAGCAAGAGATGTTGATGTTGAAGTGTTTTCCTAGCAACCGAATAGTTCGAAATAATAGTTGAAAATCCCTCACCATTCGGGTTTGCTTGTAAAACAGTTGCGTGAACAGAAAATGAAAAGTTGCTTCGGTTTAAAGGATGCACGCCATGATGAAAGAGAGACGCTTGTCCTTTCTTATGCAGGGAGATGCTGGCTTTTTTCAAGATGAAGAACTCAAAGAACCAGAAGCTAGAAGAGGTCTTTCAAGGGATGCGAACCCTAGTTGGAGATTACGTTTCACCCATTAATTTTCATTTTCTAATCTTCAACTAGGGTTTGGAAAATAAGGATTTAGAAATGATAGAACCAGGGATTTGAGAACCGGGTAATGAAGGAGGGTCTGATTTTGTAAATTAATAAACTTTAACCCCTTAAAATGTAAAAATAAAAAATTTAAATAATAAAAAAAAAAAATAAGGGCAAATTTGTCATAGAAGTGATAATTTGGCCTTAATTTGACTTTTTCTGTAGTACAGGGGAGGTAGATGCAAAGTTTCAGTTTGTTTGGACTAAAAATGACATAGACCAAACCTCAGGGGGTGCAAATGAAAATTACCATATATATATATAATATTGATAAAATCATCAAAATATTACACTTTTTAATGTCACGTCTGCTCTGTATTTATTACACTTTGAAACCTCAAAGCCCAAATACAGTGTCTAATGTCATATTATTGTAATTATTACAATTTTTCCTTGAAACCCCCAACCAAACATAATAATAGCCTTTTTGGAAAACCGTATTTGAAATCTCTATTGTTTGATTTTTTTTTTTTTTATTTTCAAATCTCCACCGTTTGATTTTTTTTTCTTCTAACTATAAGATCTCATTCAACGTTTTTCCTTCTTTTTTTATATTAATTTTTCATAAGAAACTATGAATTGCTGCTACTTTTGAATTTCCTTTCTTTTGTCCTTTTGTGTGTTAGCTTGGATAGTCAAATAGGTGCGTGTGGATGTTGAATATTTTAAAAATAGAAGCACAATTATTAAGGATTGCAATTAATTTTGAGTATTTATTACCGCTTTATCACTTTCTAATTGATGAAAAACCCACAGTCCACAAACTATACCCAAAAAGTAGAAATATATGCCGAAATTTTGTCGAACTTGCTTACCTTGCCTAAATTAGAGTGAAAGCTACCAAGAAAGGGCTACCTATTGCCCCAAAAAAATTGAGAGAGTAGAGTGCAACCACTCAGAGAGGGCTACCTACTACCAGAATGAGAACTGCCTAGAGTGAGAGTCATCAAGGACAATGATTGTGGAAGCGTTGTGGTACGATATGTGCCTAATAGAGCCTAATTTGATATATGAGCACTAGATTTGGCCATCCTAGTATTGGATAGGTTAAAGGGCATGACTCAACTCATTCAGTCAGTTTCAGAGCTTTTGACATATTTGTTAAGTACCTTACATTTGGTATCAAAGTCAGTTCGTAAGAGAATTCTAGAGAGTAAAAAGAATAAGATCCATTGTTGGTAACATGAATGATCTTCAAGTAACTGGTGGGATAACAACTCCCGTATTTCCAACTCAAGATCTGTATTGGAGGTCCGATTACCCGAAGGACCAGCTGGATTAAGTTGTGGACAACCGGGTTGAAGTCCTTGATCTATACCCTGAATCTATGGATATGGATTCTGCTAATGAAGAACCTATCATTTTGGGATTTTGAAAAAGAACCGTAGAAACCCTAATGGATTGGGAAAGTGGGTCATCAATCGGAGTCAAGTTGTGATTGAAGTTGTCCCGGAGCAAGGTAAAAACACGCCCACATGTTGTTTAGGGTTAGGTTAGTGTTGCGGATCAATGATAACTCTATGAAATAGAGTTAAGATTGTAACATACGAGATGGCTGATTTAGGAGAACGAGTGTAGTATTCATTAGATGGCATTAAGTCTTAACAAGCACTGAATAGGCATATGTCACCTACAGAATTCCTTGATAATGGATGAATGATAACATCCCGAAAATGTAGGTGAAGACCACAAAAAGAAGAATCGCAAGTCCCAACCCGAGAGTTTGGAGCAATACGAAGAATATCTAGATCCAATCAAGTGGAAATGACCAAAAGGACTAACTAATGGACCTCTGCATTCCATGAAAGATCTCAGCTGTGATATCAAAAGAAAATGTTCTAATCTACAAGCCACTTAACCTAGCACGGGGGAAAAGAAAGGTACAAAGGAGGCAAAAACGGAAAGGCAAAGGGAGAGAGGAAAAGAGGAAAAGAGGAGAGAGGGTTGGAGCGAATCGTGGGAGAGCGCGGAGAAGAAGGAGATGGAGAAGAAGGACCGAGGAGGAGAAGGACTGAGGAGGAGAAGGTGGAGCTCGTGGAAGCAGAAGCCAGCTCCATTATAACCTACCATCTTCTAGCTTAATGATAACATATCATCCGAGATTCGTAGGGTAAACGGGCGCGGGATGATAGTAGTACCAAACGAATAAGATGTAACATCATGTGTCAGTATGCAATACAAATGCAATGAATCAGCATGTTATATTGATTAATTCGGTCTTGAATGATCTCATGAACGATGTTAGAGTAGCGGAAAGTAAGCAGCTAGATGTTTGTTGAATGTGTGAGTTACATAACAATTAGTTGTGTTAAAGTAGATGGGTAGGAAACCCAAACCTCACAGCCAGAAGAATGGGTAAAGCATCAACAACCAGGAAATGTAGATGTTAAATAGGATGCTAAGCAAGGAGGAAAAACCAAGCTACCACAGGTCGATATAGGGGTAAATACAGTAGCATAGAAAATGGGAAGGGAAACGATTCCCAAACACACAAGTCCCAGTAACCATTTAGTCAGTAATACGATGATATAGTAGCAATCACAAAAATCTGTAACTGTTAATTAGTGACACATGAAAGTTAAGATAGAATCCGGGGACGATACACAATTTATTACGATGGACAGGCATTGCGAACATCTGGTCACAAGCAACAACAGGAGGTGGAGCAAAACACCCAAGTACTGAAAAGTACTAGGGGCGGTTGCTTAAGGCTGTTGATTAATCAACCAACCGCCCTAAGCGATCGCCTAAGATTTGCTTGCGGGAATTCAACCTTATTTTACTCCAGTCCACTATAAATAGGTAACCTCGACTTATTCTCTTATTATTACATTCAAGATTGCTGTTGTGGATGGTTAGGAGTCAGAGAGCATTGTTGGAAGGTGAAGGAAGCGTATTTTGCGAGGAAGATCAAATTCCTCGTCACTTTAGCAAATCAATCAGAGGTAAGTTGATATCACATTCTTTATACACATTCCTCTTCTCTTAGAATAGTGTGAATCCTCCTTCCATGGTTTCTATAGTTAGTTATTTGTGATGGTTATATTCTTCCATCAATGATCTTGATTGGATCATGTCCAAAAATGGATCATTGCATCCTAATAAAGGATTGATTTGATTGAAGGAGATGATGTGGTTATTGAATCATTAAATTTCTAGGGTTTTGGTTTGTACTTGTTGTAGGCTTTGTATAGACGAAATTTGGATTTAGATCATCCCAAAATCGAATTAAAATAGGGAGATCAAAAGTCCAAATTTTGGACTTGAGTTGTTGTTTGTAACATGGGCGGTCGTTAGGGCGATTGATTGCCCAACCGACCACCATAAGCGACCAGCTGGGTCACAGTAGCCCAGTCAATCCAATTGTTGCTTTGTTTTAACTCTCATCCATAATGTAACTTTGTTACCCTATGTTAGGTGATTTATGAAGTTATCTAGAGTTGTTGTGGGTGAGGTCTAACTGCACTTTAGTAAGCTTTTACAATTCTACAAGTAAGGATACATTCTTACATATATATACTGACATAATCTATGACGAATTATTATATCTTTGAATGCATTTGTGATCTTGTAACTTGCTATAACAGTAGGTTTATATGCATTATTGTTAGTTATGTATTGTGAATGATGATTAGATGTATTTCAATTACTATGTGATGTTGAATGCTTAATTATATGATGGTGGTTGATGATGTGATGTAACTATGATTGAGGGTATCCTTACTGGGTATCAATTGCTTGGGATATCAAGGGTTGTGGTATGGGACACTACTCATTGGTGCCCTCAGCACTATCATGGTTGTTGGATGACATACCTAAGAGGTCCAAAATGCTAGGTACCCTTACATGGTAGCAGTGACGTGACTCTATTTCATCTTACAATGGTAGCTAGTCCATGTAGAGATTCAGTGGTCCACTGTTGATCATGCATTGGTAGGGTTGCATATATTAGGGTTGGGCTCATGGACATCCAAGGAGCAGCCGGGAGTCTTGAGGGAACATGAGAGCATCTGCCTCAATAATATGTGGATGACCATAGGATTAGGGAATAGAGTCTAATAGAGGTAGCTAGTCCGTGAGGATTATCATTCTTAAGTAAAGAAGGATAATGAACCGAGTTGGTTGGTGCCATAGGGGAAGTATCTAGACTACATGCAGTATGTCATTGTATGACTGCATTGGATTAGAAACCTTGACATGTGCTAATACTCATGCCAATGGTCGTGGTGAGAGAGTGTGGACATAAACCCCAGCCATGGTTGGTTGACAAGGATTGAACCCCTTGCCGAGATCCCAACAGGGGAAACTAGTCCGTGAGGGATGAGAATTACTAGACCTACACAGAGGAGGGCTTGTAACAACCCCCGTATTTCTAACTCGGAATCCATATTGCAGGTCCAAGAACTCAAAGGTCTAATTGGATTAATTTTGTGGAGTGTCCAGATAGAAGTCCATGATCCATACCCTAAACCCATGTATGTGGATTCTCTTGTTGAAGAACCTGCCTTACTGGGAAATTGGATCTCTATTAGAAGGCAAGTGGTGTTTGGAGATGTCCGAAATGAAGGTAAGACCTCCCCCCATGTGTTGATTAGGGTTAGGTTGTGTTTGGATTTCAACCCCCTGAGCAAAGCACCCTTGTATAGCAATATACTAGGGGGTGGTTGCTAGTGGCGGTTGATTAAACCAAGTGACCGCCAAGTTCTGCTTGTGAAAAATGCCCTATTTTGCCCCCTATTCGTTATAAATAGCTTCCCTCACCCTATTAACGCATTATTATGTTCGGGATTGCTATTTTGGGCAATTAGGCGGCAGTGGAAACACGCTGGAAGGTGGGAGAAGTGCCGTTAGTGATCTGGAACCTTTTCCCTTCTATTCTTGGTAATTCTGATTAAGGTAATGAATCTCCATCTGCTATTCTCTTCTTCTTAACATCTAATTGATATGAACCCATCCCCATTTTGTTAGTGGTTACCCAATTGATTAGTTGTAGCTCCCTTTCCAATGTTCTTGATGAGATCCTGTCCAAAAACGAATCCCTACATTTGTTAATGGATGGATCTAATCAAGGGGAGAATTTTGGGTAATAAATCTGTGTTAATTTTAGGGTTTCATGTTACCCCTTTGTTATAGACCTATTCAGATTGAAATTTGGACTAAGATCATCCCAAAACGGATTGAAATCGGATGATCAAAAGTTTGATTTTCGGAGTTGGAAACCTCTGGTTTTTGGGCGGTCGCTTAACCTAAGCAACCGGCTGGTTTCCAATGACTATGTAGGTTTGATTTTGGATTTGTTTTGACTCTTGACTCTTGACTCTTATACATTCTTGTAACCCTATGCCTAGGTGTCCTCTGTTTCTATTAAAAGTCTTATAATTATTATTGGATTTCAACTTAAAGAGGTTTCACTAAATTACAAGGTAAGGACATGCATTCTTAATTATATGCAATTACATATACATGATGATTCAGTTGTTATGTTTACTATTATTTGTTCATGTAACTTGCTATAATTGTATAAAGCATGTGAATCTTATTGTATACTTGATGTTTGTAGTGTTCCTTGATGTACTTCATCTTTTATGATATTGCACAATTGTTCATGGTATGATAAAGAGTGATGTAGTGTAGTTGTGATGGAAGGGGTATTCCATTGGGACATCTTGGTTAGAGATATTAGAGGGTTGTGGTATGTGACACATGCTCACTGATGCCTCTAGCACTATCATGATTATTGGATGACAAACCTAGGAGAGTTAGAATTGCATGGTTAGGTACCCCACATGCTATTACTGTAATACCCCCGATTTCAACCCGAGATCCGATCCAGTCCGAGAACCCGAAGGCTAGTCGGTGAACTTGTGGAGTATCCGGATTGAAGCCCATGATCCATACCCAGGACCCATGGATCTGGATCCTATGTCTGCAAAGCCTGCCTTGGCTGGAGTGGGAAATTCTGGAAGTCAAGTGTCGTTCAGAGATGTCCGGAATGAAGGTAAGATCTTCCCCATCTCTTATTTAGGGCTAGGTTGATCTTGGGTATCAACCCCCTAGTAAAAGCACCCTTGTATGGCAAATTACATGGGGCGGTACAGTGGCGGCGCTAACCTAAGCGACCGGCCCAAGCGACCGCCCAGTCGGGATTTGCCCTATTTGCCCCAGACTTCTATAAAAGGCAACCCCATCTCATTAAAGATTACTTTATTCGTATCTATTTGGGAGTTAAGACGGCCGGGAAGATCCGAAAGAGCTCCGAGTACCGACAGTGGTTTGGAAGATCAGCCTCTTCTTCTCGGCCCGGTGTGAGGATTGAACTAACCCTTCGTTCTCTACTCTCTTATCTCCGTAGTTTGGTTACCCTCCTCGCCACCGTGATTACCCCTTGGTTATTCTTTACCTTTTTAATCTACGTGAGATGGAATAACGCAACGGAACCCTACTCCGTGAGATGGTAAATCCAACAAGGAGAGGGTTAGGGGTAATCCACCGATGATAGTGGATTGTTTTCTCTTACCCTTGGCTTAGGGAGTGTTTAATTCGAGACTTAGGATGAGATTACCAAAACCGGATTGAAATCGAGTAATCGAAGCCCGAGTTTCGGATTGAAACTCACGTGGGGCGGTCACAGTGGCGTCGCAACCAAGCGACCGGCACAAGCGACCGGCGGTAAACAATGACCAAATAGATTTCGGTTTGATTCAAATTGGTTTATGTGACTTATATATTCTAATAACCCCGTGTTTAGGTGAATACCGTTAAAAGAAAAGTCTACTAATAATTACCGGATTCCATTTCACGGACGTTCAGTTATATGCAAGTAAGGACAGCTATCTTATCTATTTATGTATACTTCAGCATGTTGATTTATTAATTGTTATTCTTAATCCGACCAATATAAACCGCTGTAGTTTCATATATAATTCGTTATACTACCGCGTTACTTTGATTTCATATTTACTTTATGGTTTGTGATTGTTATGAGATGGTGGTAGTTGGTATATGATTATGATAGTTGGGGTATTCCTTTGGGATATCTTGGCGATGTTATCGGAGAGGTGTGGAATGGGACACATGCCTGCCGATGCCTTCAAGCACTATCATGATTAATTGATGACATTGTTAGGATGAGTCTAGATTGCATGGCTAGGTACCCCACATGCTACTACCCTCGGTAGGGGAATTGAAACCGAGTGACCCGTGATGACAAGTGATGTGACTTGGTGGTCCACCGTGGTCATGAAATGGTAGGGTTGCATATGTTAGGGTTGGGCTCATGGATGTCCAAGGACCGGACCGGGTCTCGGGAGGAATCATGAGAGCATCCGCCCCAATGATATGTGGATGACCATAGGGATGGAGTAGAGTCCAACAGAGGTAGCCACCGTGAGGATTCTACTCCTAGGTTGCGAAGGATACCGAACCGAGTTGTCGGTGCCATAGGGGATGTATCCGGACTCATGTAGACATGTAACCATTATGACCTTGCATTGGATTAGAAACCCGGACATGCGCCAGACTCATTACCAATGGTCGTGGTGAGAGAGTGTGGACTTAACCCCAACCATGGTTTGTGAGCCAGTGTGGACTTCCCTCCCCGGATCCCACAGAGGAACCATCCTGCCGGATCGAGTGATGAGACTTACCCGAGGAGGGCTGGTGTTTATCTTAAAGCATGTCACTATTAGAGACTTGCATAGTTAGAAATCATAGCATCATTCATGTTTGCATTCATTCATATTACCGTTGTATCATGGCATTTTGGATGATGGATGAGATATATGATTGTTTCTTCGAGTTCTTTAGAACTCATTCCTTTATTCTTTGTATGTTTTTAGCCATACGAAGAAGGATTTGTATCGAAGATGGGCTGGTTCCCATGAAGGAACCATCCCGTTGAAGAAGATGTGGCACCGCCGATGGGAGATGGAAATAGCATGGCGGGAGTTCGCGGGTGCATGGAGTGCGCATCGCACCGGTTGATGGTCGAGGCGAAAGGTGGCGGCGACGCACTAAGACCGGAGAAGAATTGAGAACCCCTCACCTCATTAAACTGGAATCTAAGTTAATTGACTTAGAGAAACAAACTGGAAAGAAACCGATTTAAACACTTATCCGCTGCCCTCATTTTTGACTTATTCATTATCTTTATTTCTTTCCTTTGTTATTGGAGCATTTGGGCCGAATTCATTAATTTAATTATTGAATATCTTGCTCATGATTATCCGATTTGTCTTAAATATTGTTGATAGACTAAAACCTTGGATCTTGTGACGGATCGCACTCACGGGTTGTCGGGCGGGTAACCGAGACCGATGGGTGGGGTGTGACAATTACCCTTTCGACAGGGGAATTGAAGCCGGGTGAATCATGACAATGGTGGCGTGACTCTATTTCATCCTACAACGGTAATCAGTCCCGTGCGGAGACTCAGTGATCCACTATTGGTCATGCAATGGTAGGGTTGCATATGTTACGGTTGGGCTCATGGACGTCCAAGGAGCGGACAGGTTGTCGTGAGGAGTCATGAAAGCATCCGCCCCAATAATATGTGGATGACCATAGGGTTAAAGAGTGGAGTCCAATAGCGGTAGCCAATCCGTGAGGGTTCTCACTCCTAGGTTGCGAAGGATACTGAACCGAGTTGGTTGGTGCCATAGGGAAAGTATCTAGACTTCATATAGTATGTTACCATTATGACTTGCATTGGACTATAAACACCGACATGAGCCAGTACTCATTGCCAATGGTCGTGGTGAGAGAGTGTTGACTTAACCCCAGCCATGGTTTAAGAGCTAGGTGTGGACTTAACCCTTTGCCCAAGATCCCTACAGAGGTAACCAGTCCTTGCCGGATCAGAGTGACTAGACCTACCCAGAGGAGGGCTGGTGTATATCTTAAAGTATGTCAACTGTTAGAGACTTGCATAGTTAGATCTTAGTAGCATTCATATTTCTGCATACCATCCATATCATTTCATATATGCATTCGTGGATTGTACTAACATATATATGAGAATTGTCTGTTCCTTATTGAGTTCGTCAGAACTCATTCCTTTCATTGTATATATTATATGAGCGTACAGATGGCGGCACAACATCAGAAGTTGGAGATGATTTGTATGAAAGAGCCTTCTCGTATGAGCTGATGTGGCACAGATAGTGGTACATAAACTTGCAGAGCATGAAGCCTCCTGAAGATGCATGGTGTGCGCTTATAGCACCCATTGATGGCCGACGGAGGCAAATTGCCAGGATTTTGATGATCGTATGGAGAAAGATTGGAGGACCCCCCCCTTTACTTGCTAATTTAGAAAATCAGTTTTTAGATTTAGAAAAGAAAACCGGAAAGAAAATTATTTATTTATTTTGTTTCCGCTGAACTCGATATTACATTTGATTCTTGATTCTTTCCTTTGATTCTTTCTTGGATATTTATTGGAGTCTTTGGACTCCTATAACATTTTTATCTCTTGATTGTCTATACTTGTGTTTATTATTATGGATGGGTATGACCGCGGATCCTGTGACGATTCACTCCCACGGGTTGTCGGGCGGATAACCGAGACCGGCGGGTGGGGTGTGACAGGGCTGGTGTTATATCTTAAAGCATGTTTGATATGAAACTGCACCTTGAAGAAGGGGAGTTTAGTTGATGGACCTAATGCACTTTCGGACTTGATTTGAAGGTAATTCTCTGACCTAGACTATTCATTTGAGATGTAAGAAGAAGCCCATTTGAATTTTGGTTGATCTGGCCATTCATTTCCCCTTTCTAAGTTGCTATCCTAGCTTGGTCGACTGCCTTGGTCAACTGGCCCAGTCGACCAAGCCAGTCAACCAAGTGATTATTAAATATGGGAAATGCTGATTTTTAGGTTATTTTATGCCCTACTTAAGTGGACTTCGTAGTTAGGACCCTATTCTATTGCTAGAACCTCATGAGAACGTGGGAAGACTCATCTTAGGCCTCTCCTTGATAGTGGTGAAGTATTCTTGCAATATTCCTTGTTTCTCATTTCCAAGATCATCTCCAAGGTATGTAATCTCTCATTCTCTCTCTAATCTACTCATACCTCATCTTATTCTTGTTGTTGGGACTATGAAGAAGGTGTTGCAACCTTGCAACCACCTCTTCTATTGTTTCCTTGCAATAGCATGAACCCCCATTTCTATTCTATCAATGCTATGTTCCCTATACATGATTCTTAACCTTGCATTTGTATGATTTTCTTCATATCAACATGATTTCATCTCCTAAACTGATTTCTATAGCATACTATAGCATACTAAGTTTGATTACATGTTAGTAGTTGTTTCTAATCTATTTCTCATCATTCTATTGATTGAATCCTTGATTTCCCTTTGCAATTGATTTCATTGAAGAACATGATTTTAGCATTTAGAAGCTAGGGTTTCAAATTGGGGATTCTTGATTTGATCATTGTTAGATGTTAAATCTTCTTTAAATAGTCTTAGTATACTATTCCTAACATTCCTTTCAAATTTCGGAGTGATCCGAGTCCCAAAAGCTAGGTTTCGGATAAAAAATCCAAAATCTGCCCTGTTACTATTCACCTAGTCAACTGAGTCAGTCAACCAAGCCAGTCAACCAGATGAACACAACTTTGTGTATTTGGCCATTTTGATCTGTTTGACCTCCGATTTGCTTGATTCTTCTTTTGATTTTGCACATATGATTGTCTAGGGTTCATGTACTAACCTTGGGACCATTCTCCTTGATATCCGGACCATCTTCGATTCGAGTTAAGGTAAGGACGGTTGTTACCATAATTATATAGAATACTTGAATCTTGTTTCTAAATTGGGAACTTCTTAGACTTACTTTCATTATTGTATTCTTAACATGGTATGACCACTATAAGTACCTCAAGTACAATAATGTTATACTTATGTATTCTTTTGTGATCATGAATATTCATTATGTTAATTACATGTGCGATTAATCATGTTATTATATATCTTTCTATATGATGAAATATCATTTGTGTATGATATGATTAAATCGGGATTGTGATTGATTAAGTATGATTTGGGATTGGGGAATGTCCTTTTGACATTTATGTCCTTGGACATTAGTGAGAATAGAATGGGATATTTTTTATGGTGCCCTTGGGCGCTTTCCTAGATTATTGGATCTCATGCATAGGGTTTGTCTAGTGGTGTTTGGCTAGGATGTCCTTGTTGTATCAGACCCGATTCGGAAGGGTATTGAGACCGAAAGACCCGTGGTAGCAATGTAGATTTGTGGGCGCTCAAGATCGGTAACCAACCCGTGAGGGGACATTAATCACATTGCGGATACTCATGAGAGGCCATTTATTGGTACAATTGCAAATAGCTAGACTTGGGCTCATGGGTGCTCGAGACTAGTGAATTATATCCGTGAGAGGACGTGAGAGCTTCCCGTCTACTATTTGTGGATGATCAATAGGGTTGATGAGTCCGTAGTCCGAGTTGGTTGTAGCCATAGGATACATGACTCTAGTGTGAAGGATACGGAACTGAGTTGGTTGGTGCCATAGGGGAAGTATCTGGATTTGACTTGATATGACTGAGTAGATGACTTGCATTGGGCTAGGCTTTTCCTTGACATGCGCCAATACTTATACCAAACGGTGATGTGAGAGAGCGGTGACCAAAACCCCAACCATGGATTGTCTCGAGGGATGCAGGACCCATTACCAACCGGAGCCGAGTGACTGGACTTTTCCCAAAGAAGTATGGTGCTATGACTTAAAGCATGTCTGCCTATAGAGACTAGCATACATAGAGTTAGATTCATACATGCATCGTCTGTTTCATATCATATTGCATCATTATCACATCCACCCAGCCGGTACCCTACTTGGCATACCCGAGTATGTGATCCACAGTCCAAGGATCAAGCATCGAGGGACCATGCCTCCCACATACACGATAACATAATCATGAATGATAATAATCAAGGTAAAAGCAAATAATAAAAGATATCATGAATATGATACGAACAAATAATCAGAGTGCAGAATAAAATGATACCAAATGTATAAGCAAAAGAAAGAGAGAGTGAGCGGAAGTCACTCCCTCAGTGGCAGCGGAAAAGTAGTAAAAAATCAAATTAAGTTACAATCCAACATCTGAAAGAGTAACTCAGTGAAAGTTAATTACATATCCAAGTTCCAAAAGTACAAGAGAAAAGGCCTAGACTAGGGTTTCCTCAATCTTATATAAGACGTCTTGATAAGTGTAGACGAAGGAAACCCAACACGGCCGCTCCCACACCATTGTGGAACTAACCCTGGTATGTAGCATAATCTTCCTCGGTACCATAACCTTGATCTTCATAGTAGCCACCACCGGAGGGTAGTATGCGGAATCCTGGTCCGTCTCATAGGTCGTACCATCTGGGTCTTCAACACCTGTGGAATAATCTAACAAACATTTGCACAAAATGAATGAGTTCAAAAGAACTCAGCAAGGCAGTTATTCCATAACTCATAAACCATATGAGTACAAGTCATAACATGATGCAATATGATATGAAACACATGATGCAAGTATGATTCTAACTCTATGAATGCTAGTCTCTATAGTAGACATGCTTTAAGTCATAGCACCATACTTCTTTAGGTAAGTCTCAGTCACTCAGCACCGGGGGGAATTGGGTCTTGCATCCCTCTCGGACAATCCATGGCTAAGGTTTCGGTCACCGCTCTCTCACATCACCATTTGGTCTAAGTATTGGCGCATGTCAAGGTAAAGCCTAGCCCAATGCAAGTCATCTACTCAATCGTATCAAGTCAGATCCGGATACTTCCATTCCTCCCATCCCGGGATCCTTTCCGGTATCCTTCACACTAGAGTCATGGATATTACCCACCGGACTCACCAACCCTATTGGTCATCCACAAATAGTAGACGGAAGCTCTCACGTCCTCTCACGGATATGACTCACCGGTCTCGAGCACCCGTGAGCCCAAGTCTAGCTATTTGCAACCCTACCAATAAATGGCCCTTTTCGGGTATCCGTAGCATGGTTTATGTCCTCTCACGGGTTGGTTACCGGTCTTGAGCGCCCATCAAACCATACACTACCACGGGTCATTCGGTCTCAATGCCCTTCCGATTCGGGTTTGACACGACAAGGACATCCTAGCCACACTACTAGACAATCCTATGTATGTCATCCAATAATCCGGGAAAGTGTTGATGGGCACCTTCGGAGAACATCCCATACTATTCCCTCCGACGCCCAAGGACAAAAGCGTCAATAGGACACTCCCCAATCCCTAATTATACCTAAGCAATCACATGCTCAAGTCCATTATACCATACACAAATGATACATAATCATAATAGAAGTTAAGTCATAACATCGCAATGATTCATCATATATATAAGTAACAAGAATGACTAATCATTATAACAAGAATATACATAGACACAATACTACTGTTCTAAAGCATGTATAGCAGTCCTATGATATCCAAAAGAAATAAAGAAACTATGTTCACTAAGTTATGAACATCAAGACATAATCACATAGCCTATGTATTTATCATAGCCTATGTATTTATGGCAATAATCGTCCTTACCTTAAGCTGTAATGATGATGATCCAAAGGTCACACAAGAATGATCCAATGATGGTATTAAGACCCTAAACAAACATAAATAAAAGATTAGAGAAGAAATCGGGAAAATCGGAGGTCGAACGGATCAAAACGGCGAAGGACACAGTTCAGCAGCATGCTTGGTCGATGCTCCTTGGTCGATAGGATCGATCCAAGGACAGTCTCGGGGCTGCATAGTGGATTTTGGGATTTTGGTCCGAAATCGTCTTTGGAGGGGTGATTAATAACAGTATAAGAATACATCTAGGCAAGTAATTAACATCATCTAATGGTTTAATTAGAAAACCCCAAATTGGAATACTAAGTTCTATAGACAAGAATCATAGCATCAATGAGAAATCAATGTAATTGAAAGGGAAGCTAGGGAATTAGTTGGGGAATAGGTTAGGAATAAGATTACAATCATTTGCAAGCTATTAATTAGACTAATCATACTTCACATTTCAGTTTAGGACAAGAAATCAAGTTGTTAAGCAAGGAATCATGGTAATGCATATATAAGAATCAAAATGAGAGTATATCATAAGTAGGAATGGAAAGAGATCATGGTTTAGTGAGGAATGGACACTTGGAGTGATGGTTGCAAGGTTGCAGCATCAACTCCAAGGTTACAACAGTAAGAAAAGAAGAGGAAAGAGTAGGATAGAGAGTGAAGATGAGAGTTCATACCTTGTAGATGATAATGGAGGCAAGAATCAAATGATTGGCAATGATTAGAGTAGAATATCCTTCACCAATATCAAGGAGGAGCTTTGGGGAACCTTCTCCACGTTCTTAGGTGTTGCAATGATTAGAATAGGGTTCAAAACACGAGCCTAGCATAAATAGGGTGTGGAATATTCCAAAGGAATCATTAACTCGAATTTGGCAGCCTTGGTCGATGCTCCTTGGTCAATGGGATCGACCAAGCATAGTTCAGCAGAAGAATCAGCAATAGTTCAGCAACTTTGGACAGGGATTCGGAGGGCTATACATGGTCAAATTGAGTGGGGTTTTCTTCTACAAGTCAATCTAGAAATCTAGTTTCGGGAAATACCATTGGATCATGCACGGGAGTTCATTAGGTACCTCAACTAGTTCACCCCTCTTCGATGCGCATATTTTCACTAAACACTGACAATGTACTCAAGTAAGGGGCATCATCGTCAATGTCCATGGGCTCGGACTCCGACACTAAATCATCAACTAGTAGGGTCCACAAGTCTCTTCTACCACCGCTTTGGGTCTTTGGACCTACAAACATCAAGGGTTCGGTCAGGGTAATGATAGGTTGGATTTCACAATCATGCTATGTCTTGTATCATGTTATGTATGTTATTGTGGAATAACTGCCTTGTTGAGTTCTTTTGAACTCACTCCTTTTGTACAAATGCTTTGTTAGACTATCCTACAGGAATAGAAGAGGTTGATGGCCCCTACTATGAGATCACCGTTGATGAAACATACTACCATCAAGGTGCTGGTGATCACGAAGACTACTTTGAAGATCCCTCAATGGATTATACTGCATACCGGGATTAGTCCCACCCTGGAGTGGAGTCGGCCATGTCTCGTGTCTTTTGTTTATACTTATTAAGATATTTTGTATAAGACCGAAGAAACATTAGTCTATATGTTTATCCCTTTAAACTTAATTATATTCGAACTACTTTCCGCCACGATTCAGGGAATGATTTCTCCATATACTCTTTACTTATGATTTTCATATATTGGTATTTAAATTCCACACTCTGATTATATTGTCTCTCTTATTCATATCTTGATCTCATTGTTTACATGATATTATATTGGATTTATCTTGTTCATGATTATGTTACTATATATGTGGGAGATTGGTTCCTTGATACTTGATCCTCGGAGGTTGTGGATCACACACCCGGGTATGCCAGGAAGGATACCGGTTGGGTGGATGTGACAAACTGAGCCTTTAATTCTACGATCCGATTTTTGTTGGGGCCTGATACCAACATATCATCAACATACAACAGTAAAATGATGAAATCATCAACACCAAACCTCTTGTAATTCACACAAGGGTCTAAAGCAAGTCTGTTGTATCCAATGCTCAATATGAAGGAATCAAATCTCTTATACCAACATCTTGGCGCTTATTTTAAGTTGTATAGAGATTTGTTCAACCTGCAAACCAAGTTCATCTTTTCTAGTTCTTCAAAACCTTCTGGTTGGAGCATATAGATTTCTTCTTCAAGATCTCCATGAATAAATGCAGTTTTTACATCTAACTCTGCTCAAGATGTAGATCAAATGTAGCACAAAATACCAAAACCATCTGGACAATAGTAAATCGAACCACCGGAGAAAAGATTTATGTGAAATCGACATCTTCTTTCTGAACATATCCTTTGATCACCAATCTTGCACGATACCACTCTACTTGATCATCACTGTTTCATTTGATCTTGTAAACCCATTTTTTACCAATGGGCTTCCTTCCATGCGCTAAAGGTACAAGTTCCCACATCTTATTCTTATGAAGAGCTTCTAGTTCTTCCTGCAAAGCTGCCATCCAAAGTGATGCTTTTGAGTTATCAATCGCTTATTTGAATGTTGATGGCTCCCCATCTTCTATTAGAAGACAATATGCAACATTGCTCTCCATAATATAATCAGACTGCCAAGTTGGTGTATGTCTTTCATGAGTTGACCGTCGAACTTCTATAGTTGTAGACTCAACTAGTACTTGTTCCTCGTTTTCTGATCATGCTCCAAAAGAATTTTCTAGATCGGACTTCTCTTCCTCCTAAACTGTTGTACTCTTCGGAATTCCTATTGAAGTGCTACTCACATCTTCCTTCTGCAGCTTATCTTCTGCAAAAAATGATGTCTTTGCTGATGACGACCTTGTGGGCAATGGGATCCCACAGTCAATACCCCTTGACTCTAGTTCTTTCGAGTAGACTTCTATTCATCCGCTACTCCATTCTGTTGAGGAGTGTAAACCACCGTGAGTTGTCTCTTGATGCCTTCTTGATTACAAAACTCAAAGAAGTCATCCCTTGTATATTCATCGCCATTGTCTGTCTTAAGGCACTTGATTTTCTTCTCAATTTCTTGTTCAACTTGCGCTTAAAATGTTTTGAAAACTGAAAACACATCTAACTTCTTCTTGATAGGAAACACCCAACATCTTCTGGAATAATCATTGATAAAAAATATGAAGTACCTTGCTCCTCCCAGAGACTGTAACCGGTGCTTGCCATGCATTAGAATGAACTAATTCCAAAATACTTTTACTCTTAGAATCAGATGCATTGAACTTCAATCTATGCTGGTTACTTGTAACACAGTGCTCACAAAAGGGTAATGAAACCTTTGTGAGACCCAAGAGTAATTTATGTTCTGCGAGAACCTTCAACCCTTGCTTTGGCATGTGGCCCAATTTTCGATGCCACACTTTTGTCATCTCTTCCACAGTATTGGTTGATGCAATTGATGCTTCTGCCTCCGGACACATTTCTCCCATTAGTTTGTACAAATTTGCAATGCTCCTTTTAGCCTTCATTACAACTAGTCCTCCTTTGAAGATCCTCATCATTCCATTTTGGATGCACGTCTTGCACCCAATTTCATCTAATTGTCCCAAAAGACACTAGATTCTTCTTTAAGCCCTTCACATGCCACACATTTTGAATAGTGTGTACCATACCATCGTTCATCTTCAACTTGATGGTGCCAACTCCAGCAATCTCCAAGGCATGATCATTTTTCATATACACAGACCCTGTAGAGATAGGTTCATAAGTGTGAAACCAATCTCTATGAGAGGTCATGTGCCATGTTGCTCCTGAATCCAAGATCCAAGCATCAGTAAGCTCCAATCTATCATTGGCTGCTATTGCTGATTCGTTGTAAAGAATATCTCATCAGCAACGCATCCTTAAGATGTCTTTGCCTTATCTACACCCTTTTTGAATTGACACTCATTTCTCAAGTGTCCCCTTCTGCCATAATTATAGCACTTGAGATTCTTCTTACCCCTGGATTTTGACCTCCCTTGATTGTGACTCCCACTGGAATCACGTTCCATTGACCTTCCTCGCATCATAGACAGAGCTCCCGCTTGTTGTGAGCTTGCCTGTCTATCTTCCCAGTTTTTTCATCTATTTTCTTCTTCAAGAATTGCAGCAACAACATCATCAAATACAAGATAATTAGAGAGGATATTACTGGTTAAATTGATGATGATTTGGTCATATCAATTTGGAAGACTTTTGGAGTAAAATTTCAGCACGTTCCTTTGGTGTAACATTATGTCCCAACATTGAAAGTTGAGAACATAATGAAGTTAGAGTATGTAAGTGCTTTGTAACTGATGTTGATTTTGACATTCGTAAGGTATACAACTTTCTCTTCAAGAAGATTTTGTTGTGAAATGATTTGGCTTCATACAATTTGATGAGGTGATCCCAAACTTCCTTAGCAGTTTTATTCTCTTCTATGCCCGCTAAAATATCATTTGATAATGCTAGATGCAAATTGGAAAGGGCCATCGCATCTATTCTATTCCACTTTTCGTTATCTGTGATCTCTACCTGCCGATCACTGATGGCTTCCAGACTAACTATCTTTTATCAATAATGCCTTCATCTTCATTTTCCAATATTGAGAATTTTGTGTCGTCAAACTTGTCGATGTCGATCTTTGCTGCCATTGCTTTTATCACGAACTGTTGTTGGTACGGAATAACTCCAACTATTTCACGTGAAAAGTATCTCCTCAGGTTATCTTTAACTGGTATATTGTTGAATCAAAATGCACCAGGAAAATTTTCAAGAAAGACTAGAGGGACCCAAACGGTCCGCTTAAATTCCAGACTCCTTAGACAAAATTTTCCTAGACATGCACTTAATCACCCAATACATCTTTCCAAGATACCTGAAAAGAAAATAGGTGAATAGCAAATTTTTTACCCAATACACCTTTTTAGAATACCCAAAAAAAAAACACGTGAATAGCGACTTTAAAAAATTTCTACAGCACTTCCGTAGGATGAAAAATAATATATCATTTATTTTTCTGATGTGAATGATCCACCTTAAAGTGACAATCATAGAGCATACTATAAGTAGATACTTACACCCTAAACTAGCTAAAATTTTCTTTTTCGATGTGGAAGATCAAACTTTGTTGCAATCCACAGAGCATACTTCGAAAAAATTCTAGGAAAAACCACAGCAGCAAGAGAACTCCACTATTTAAATTATTAAATACAAGGAAGGAGAATATTCCTTTGGCATGGGATATTCTTTTTTTTGGGTGTACTATACAAGAGGAGGTGAGGCTTTCTTTAGGATTTTGCTAGGCATCAGTGCCTATGTGGCAACAGACCCAATTCGCAAGAAAGCAAGTTTTAAGTGGGAACAGACTCGGTTCGCATGGTTCAAAACGAACCATTACAAAACCAAGATCTATTTGAAAATAAAAAATTTAAAAAAAAATCGTCTCCAACAGATCGCCCAACTTCGATGAAATTCCTCATGTCTTGTCTCAACACCACTTCTGTCGATTTTGACTACGATTTCGAAGAGGATCTCCTGAACAACATGAACCCAGATGATTACATTCTTGATAGAAAGAGCTTCTTGAGCAGTAGCAGCCCAAAAGAAGAAGAAGAAGAACAGTTCGACGATGGTTGGAGTAGCTCTGCAACTGCAATAGTCTCGTATTGGGAAGAAGACAACCAACAAGGAGGAGCGATTGATGTGAAAGCGGAGGAGTTTATTGCCTAGTTCTACCAGCAAATTAAGATGCAGCGCCATATTTCCTATCTCCAATACCAAGACATGATTAATAGAGGAGCAAGTTGATCCGTGCTCAAGATTCCAGATTTACTCGATCTATATACAGAAAATCATACACACTCTCTCCCTGTTTCATGATTGTTCAATTTTCTTTTTTAGGATTTATTTTCCCCATTTCATTGATTGATTCATTCATTCTTTTTGTAAAAGAAAGAGTAGTAAGTAGAATAAAACTGGAGTTTGGAGGCTTCTTACTGGGCTATTAGTTCCACTTGCAGAGTTTCCAGAGTTAATGTACATCGCCACTCACATAATCAAAGTTCACATTGCATTCATTGTTGCGAATGACCATCAATTAGTTGTTGTGAGAAGTAGTGAAGTTGGAGAGATGGAATAGAGAAATGAAGATGGTGATGGAATTTTTATTTGCAGCAGCTGCCTGCGCGCCCGCCCCGCGGTGGCGCCCCCAAAAAAATTTGTCGGGGGGAACAGGCGGGTTTTTTTTTAATTATTTTTTTTTTTTTTTTCCTTTTTCGTTTTTTTAAAAAACCCCCCCCCCCCCCCCCCCCCCCCCCCCCCCCCTCCGGGGGGGGGCCCCCCCCCCCCCCCCCCCCCCCCCCCCCCCTTTCCCCCCCCTCTTTCTGTGTTTTTTGGTTTTTTGGGCGGGGGGGGGGGGGCGCGGGGGCCCGCCCGGGGGGGGGGGCGACATCGAAGGAGATCCTTCGAAGCCGATAAAATTGGGGTCAGGCGCCTTGCGGAGATGAGAAAGGAATTTGGAATTTTCAACCCCACTCCCCCCCCCCCCCCCCCCCCCCCCCCCCTCAACCCCGCCGATGCTTTCAAGAAGAGGGCCAGCAAAAAACCGTGCACAACAACCGCAATGATGAGACTGACTGATTTCTCCATGCAGAACGAAAAATTTAAAATTTGGAACAGATGCTATCTCTAAAGGATAAGGACAGCTCTTCAAATTTTGCCAAAGATCATTGTAAAGGTAGGGAAGAAGGTGGAGGGGGGGTGGAAAGATGAAAGGGAGGAAAAGGGTTTTGAACTGGATTGGGCGGGGGGGATGATAAACAAGACAACCTAAAAAAAAAAAAACATAATATTCTTTATTCTACAACTATTAAAACTTGCTTACTTGCAAAAACCAGGTGATGGGTTAAAGAAAATAGCAGATGAGAAAGGATTTAAGGGAGGGAAAAAGTCAAGAAGTTTCAAATTTTCAGTAAGGCGTTAATTAAGCACCGATTCCAAAACTTTACACATGGAAAAAACCGCAATGATTATCTAAAGCTCATTTCATCGGGGCAGTGGAGCAGTGCACGGACTGTTGCCAAGCAAAATCCATTTCTTTATAGCCTCTCGACATCAGGCGTTCAACACTTCCCTCTCAGATAAATTAAATAGCAAAATATGCGAAGTGATAAGTTTGGATGGATTTATGAAGTTTGAGGTTTAAAAGACTCCAATAAACTAAATATGCCAAGTGATAAGTTTGGATGGATTTCTGACGTTTGAGGTTTGAAAGACTCTCTCTCTCTCTCCTTTGCAGTGTCTACTCTGTAGCCTGTGCAGGTTCTCTTTCTCTTTTTCTCTTACAAATGCAACGTCTTCAGGCACTATGTTCTTCCAATCTCTCTCTTCCAACCTCAGACACAATACTAAATAGAGGTAATGGTTTCCCTTGTTGCGGCTTGTTATAATATCTGATTTTGTTGCTTCCATTACTCATTTTGCTAATCATATCTTCTGTAGGACATAATTCACCAAAGAAATTTGCTTATCCTTCCAATGTCAACATTTGTGATGCGTTTCAAAAACATGAGGGAGTGGGATGGCTATCGCAAAACCGGTCGAATACGAGCCCAGTAGCCATTAGAGCTGCTGCTCCTGTGGAAGGTCGGTGATTCTTTTCACTCCATTGCAAAATCCAGTTAGGGATACTTAGGAACTCAGTCAAAAATCTGGACTTGAACCTACTGGTTTTCTAATATTTAGTTCGTATTTGAAAAATTGAACCATTATATTACACTATGAGTTATAACATTTGGTTAGTTAAGTTGGTTTTATCTTCTGGTTATTTGTTTAACTGACTAAATTGAGTTTCACTTTGTTGCTGGGAGTTTAATTTTGGTAACCTCTCTTCATAATTAATTAATGAGACTCGTGGGGTGATTAAATTTGAACAGGAAACAGGGGTATATTTTGGTTGCTTCATCACTTTTCATGTCAAGAATTCATTTTTCTTTTTTCATTAGAAAAAAATGCTTGTTCTATTAGAGGAGGAAAGGAATGCGAGAATCCATGCGTGATTTCTGGTGAACACCTAATCCTATATATAGATTAAAAAAGAACATTTCATAGAAATGCACAAGACACCGTGCTCCTGTTGGATTAGTGTACCCCACCTTGATAAAAATGAATCATTTAACCCTGATTTAAAAACGAGAATAGGTTGCATAGGTTGCCCAAATTTATCTCCAGTGAAGGAAGTGTTTCATAATATTCCACATTCTGTGATCATGAAGTCATAAAAACCCCTTGTTGATTTTCAAGAGAAAA
This sequence comes from Hakea prostrata, assembly GCF_041222555.1. Taxonomy (NCBI): domain Eukaryota; kingdom Viridiplantae; phylum Streptophyta; class Magnoliopsida; order Proteales; family Proteaceae; genus Hakea; species Hakea prostrata. The sequence continues at coordinate 17,363,473 of NC_142607.1, read as the reverse complement.
CTTGTATTATCTTGAGCTGCAAAAGACGCTGACCATAAATAATTAATCCATAAAACTCCAAAAGGGATGTGAGTTATTTGCTAAGGGGTCTAACGCCTTTGTCATTCTGATCGTCCTGTTTTGCTTTCGACCTAATGTTCTCTGGCCTCTGCATCACTGTTGCCTGAATATACTTTTTTTAATCATGATGACTGCTGTGGTACTTTGGCTTTGTGATTAGATACATTTCTGCAGATCCTTCAAAAGTGTAAATGGTTCTATGATGCAATATCCTCCTGATAGAGTTTATAAGTACTTCAGCTGATGGCCCAAGAATCATCTTTTGGCTATACTTCTATTTCCTGCAATTTTTTTCTGTTCTGCCAGCCAATTTATCTAGTTTTCTTCTTATTTTATTTGACACTTCTTCTTTTTTGGTGGTGGGGGGGGGGGTCATTGTGCATTCAAAATCTTCACTGAATGATGTTCTTTTTTCCTTTTTCACCTTATAGCTGGCAGCTCCATAGTATCAACAAGCACTTCTGAGAAAGATGTCTTAAAAGCCTTGTCCCAGATCATTGATCCAGACTTTGGGACAGATATTGTTTCATGTGGATTTGTCAAAGATTTACATGTAGATGAAGACTTAGGAGAGGTAGTAGAAACTGTGGCATGCTGATCTTCTCTGTTTGCAAGCATAAGATAAAGAGAGTCTACCCTTGCTAAAAAATTTGTGGTTGCATATTTCAGGTTTCATTTCGTTTGGAGCTCACTACACCAGCATGTCCAATCAAGGACATGGTAAATTAAATATCTACCAGTTTTTTTGATTATCAAGACCTGCTGTGTTTCAAATGATAGAAAGTTCATGTTTTACTGAAGGTTAACTCATCCATATTGTTGAAGACCAAGTACTCAGGGTCCTTTTCTTTTCTTTTTTTTTTTGGTGGGTGGGGGGGAACAATGTACCCTTGGACTAGATACATTCTTGATACCAAAGAATTGTAGTAGAATCTCAAGAAACCTGACGGCTGAGGCTAGTTCATCAATCAATTTTCAGTGATGCCATTTGAAAATTACTAACGTTCTTTAATATTTGCAGTTTGAGCAGCAGGCAAATGAAGTGGTTGCTATTCTTCCTTGGGTTAGAAAAGTTAACGTGACTATGTCAGCACAGCCTGCTAGACCGGTGTACGGCGACCAACTTCCAATGGGTCTGCAGACTATTTCGAATATTGTGGCAGTTTCTAGTTGCAAGGTAGAGTTTCCATAATATATTGGCTAGCATATTTATGGGGCTGTTCGACATATTCAGTTCAATGTTCTGATAACTCAAAACCAGGTCAAGTCTAGGGTATGCTTAACAAATCTGGTAGAGATTCCAGAGAAGGATAACATGTGATCCTTAAGTCTGGGTCAATTTTGGATATTGGACAGTCAACAGAATATGGTTTGGTCCTTTCAAACCTGAAATATTAAGATATGATAAATAATATATTGATAAGAGTATTTGCATGAACATGTGAAAAACATCACTAATTATCTGGCTTCTAGACCCAAGTTTCTCCTTATTTTGCCAGCATAAGGAGAAATAACCACAACAATTCAAAAATGTAGCAACCCTGTCATGAGAATACTTAATGGTTTCTGAGCTATGGTCTTCATAAAAAAATTATGTTCATGTTTAAGAATGGATTGCATGACGCTTCAGTCATGTGTATGACGTCTTCCAATCAGATCTTCAGTATAGTCCTTCCTGAGTACCTGGTTAAAATCAACTGTAGCCATAATTGTGTAGCTTCTCTTATATCAAGATGTGCAGGGAGGAGTCGGAAAATCAACTGTCGCCATAAATCTTGCTTATACTTTGGCTGGTATGGGTGCTCGAGTTGGCATCTTCGATGCTGATGTTTATGGACCAAGTCTTCCGACGATGGTGTCCCCTGAAAATCGGTTGCTTGTGATGGTAAGGTTCTATGCACCATTCTGATGAAAAAAAACACTTTATTGAAGAATCACTAGTGACACAAACACACTGCCTCTAGAATCCAGAGAAGAAAACTATTATTCCAACCGAATACTTGGGTGTCAAGTTGGTATCTTTTGGATTTGCTGGACAAGGCCGTGCGGTGATGCGAGGTCCAATGGTTTCAGGCGTCATCAACCAGTTGCTGACTACTACTGAGTGGTATGACAGTCAAAACTAATGTTTAGAATTTTTACTGAATTCTTATTCATACTTTCATCGCTTAGCTCTACAACAATAGCAACAAACATAACCTTATCCCCACTAAATGGGTCGGCTAAATAGATCCTTACAAGGTTAAGTAAGAGAGCAAGAGAAGTAACAGTAGTAAATTTATCATATATGAAGATAATTAGAAGACAAAGTCAAGGCAGCACCTAGAACATCTCTTTATATGGGATCAGCCGCATCAGTCCTAGTCTTCCAGACAGCTCTTTCGGCACTCACATGGGTGTCTTTTCCATTTATAATATTAATGACAACTCCATCATCTCATGGGTCAGCTCTGCATGTAGCTAAATTCCTAATGACTTTTATATTATTAATAATGTTTGAGTCCATAAAGGAAGTTTTTATTTAAAAAAAAATAAAATGCTGTTTCTCCTATTGGTTCCATTACTCTTCTTTGAAAAGAGCAACAAAAGAGGAGAATAAAAAGTTTCAAATTATGTGCACTGTCAATTGTTAACAAGTTTAAAATTGTAGTTGTGCAAGATGAATAGTTTCACATGACGACGTGGAAAAATGACTAGTTTCTTACAAAGACTTGGAGATTCTCCTTATAGAAAAGGGTTCTGAAAACCATAGTTTTATTAAGGTCAGTTTTTGTTTTTCGTTTTCACCACCCTAGTTTCAAGGATGACTTGCCTAGACAAACAACTCGATAACCAGGTGTAATGCAAAATATTGTGGTGGACATGTGCTCTATCTAGCAATAGGTTCTCTGCTAGTGACCCTCATAGCAATTACTGTTCTCTGAATATCCCAGCTAGGTCAGTGCCTTCAGCAACCTGATCCTGGACAACAAGCTTTCTTGTGTCAACAACCAGTTTGCTGTTACACAAGGTTGCTCTGTTTTTTTGTATTGCCTCTCTGTGGTTGGTTGCATACCCTGTTTTCCAGTTTCAACAAAATTCCACAGAACTTTTGACAAAAATGTGTAAGATAGCCACAAGTGGTACTCAATGAGATACACATTTGGACCTAAATTTCAAGTTTTCAGTCTCATTTCAGTCAAAAGGGCAGGCCTTGGTGCAATGGTCCGTGGACCAAAGTTATAGACTGAGGTTAAGGCACTGAAACAGTCTTTTAGGAAAAATGCACACCCCCAGCCCCCCAATTATAAAAAAAGAGTGGAAAGAAATCTCGATTCTGGTTGAAATGGATCCAGTCTTGAGCCTGGTTGAACCCAACTTGAAACAGAAACTTGGAACCTTGGTGCTGACTAATGATCTTTTATCTATTGCTTTGGACCTTTGTGGTTGTACATTTCATAGGTGTCGTTCCTACTACCTTCTGGTCAACCAAAACTTGAAGGATTTGATAAAATAGGGCTGCAACATGGTAGCGTTGGGCCACATTTTTTGAAAGCCTGACACCTCACCTAAAATACCCTAGCTTAGCCTTGGCTCTGACCCTTATCCTAATCTTAGCCACAACACAATAAATTAATGCATAATTCCATATTGTTGCCCTACTTTTACCATAAATAACCCACAAAATGGTAGGGTTGGGCCAGGCCAGGCTGAAAATTCAGCCTTGACCTTGCCTAAACCTTGTCCTGAGTTAGGGCAGGCTCGAGCCATCAGGGCCAAACCCGCACTCCTATGATAAAGGGATGAATGTACTTGTTAGCCATGGCTAAAACTTGCACCAGTTTATGGACTTTTAGGAGCTCATAGGTAAAGCCAGTGTTCAAGTGAGAATAAAAGAAGTGCCTTTTCCGTCATTATATAGTTATGCGACATCATCTTTGATTGCTGATTTGGTACGGTTTCATGTTCTAAGTCTCTCCAACAATTAGTTTCAAAAATTTTCTCAGCATACTACATAGATTATTAAAATGGAATTTACACACCATTTTGGTTAATCGGCATCTGGTGTGTAATGATGTAGATTCAAAATTCGCTGGTGTCTTAGCACATTTTTTAGATTTTCATGCTATAATATATTTAAGACTAAACGAGGAAATTTGGTGTTGACAGAACCAAAATTTTATTTGCTTTTGATCTACTTGTTTTTAAGACTAGAAGATTCATGCCTAAGCCAGTGTCTGGGGTAAATTTTTTGATTCCATCAAACTCCGGTGATTGAGGATTGGTTTCATTTTCTGGTATTTAAAATATTAATATTCAGCTTTGTGATTCTAGTTCTTTTAATTATACAGGGGAGAACTAGACTATCTTGTTATTGATATGCCTCCTGGAACTGGTGACATCCAGCTCACTTTATGCCAGGTGTTGATTCTTATCCTCATATTCTTTGAACTTAGGCAACTAATATATACATACACCAAAACTAAATGCTAGGAAACCTTTTTCCTGTTGGATTGAGAGTTGATTATTTATTTCAGTGTATTGTTTTTGTGCTTACTTTCTCTTTCAAACATATTCTCTTGGTTATGTTAAAGGATCTATTTGGCCGGCGATATATTGGCTGGGATAAGGCTGTTGTTTCCGTAATCCCATCTTAGCATGTAATTACTAATCTAAATATGTTTGCAGCACCTTCATAACAATTTATATTCTTTCTTCTGATGCTTCCTACATTTTGACCCGGGTAAATTCAATTTTCAGGTAGTCCCATTAACTGCAGCTGTTATTGTCACTACCCCTCAGAAGCTAGCATTCATAGATGTAGCAAAAGGTGTTCGCATGTTTTCAAAGCTTAAGGTGTGCAACTCATGGATGTGACAGGAACCACCTACTTCCTGTTCCATTTTCCCCGTTTTACTCAATATCATGTGGTTTTCCAGGTTCCTTGTGTTGCTGTTGTTGAGAATATGTGCCACTTTGATGCTGATGGGAAACGCTACTACCCATTCGGTAGAGGGTCAGGTTCTCAGGCATGAAATTGATTTGAAAATATCCAAATTAAAAGATATTTCTTCACCAATTGCTCATTGTCTCCTTTATAAAAAAGACTAGATTAAATAAGACAATGTCTTGCTAACGTTTTTATTCCAATCTATGCAGGTCGTCCAACAGTTTGGAATTCCCCATCTATTTGATCTTCCTATTAGACCAACTGTACGTGCTATGTTTTTTCCCCTCTCATTGCTGCATCTAGTATTGGCACATGCTTAGAAATGGTACATCCCATTTTGTTTGAGAATAGATTGAACACAAGCTTTTGATGAGAGATGTGCATGGAACATGGGTGTTGTTAAGACTAAGATACAATAAAAAATATGATGCTAATTTGAAAAAGTGAAACCAAATGATCAAACTGTTACATCCATTTCTTACTTAATAGAATTAATGTAGTTGTAGTCCTTATCTGCTACATTATTGAATGTTTTATGGCCAATGTATAATTTATTGGGAAAGGCTTGATCTTCCCTTATTGTATGGGTCACTTTGTTACACTACGAAGACATAAGGTTCCTGCAGAGCATTTATATCCAGGCAGAGAAGTTTTGAGATAAGTTATTATTAGGCGTGTAAATGGATAGCCAAAATCTGCTTCTGAGTTCGTATCCATATCCGTTTAGGGGTATCCGAATCTCCAATCACTAATAGGTGTGGATATCGTGATATCCTTTCAACCAATAATTATCCATCCGATAAAATTATCTGATTAAGTTACTTATCTAGATTTGTTTTCTTATTTTCATAAAGTTTTTCGCTTGAGATATGTAAATATTTTTCTTGATGTTCTACTAATATAAATACCAAAGTTGTTAAATTCTTAAATTCTTAAATTTGAAACCTAACTCTCACAACTGAAATGGTAAAGATGTCAATTGGTAGTCAAAAACTTGCATTCAATATGTATTCATACCCATTTAGAATAATCTATTTTAAAGATAACTATCTGATTATTACCCAACCGATTGAAACCGTCCGAAAACCGATAAGATATTATTTGAGTCCGTCCGAATGTAACAGGATGCAGATATGATATTACCGCTATTTGATCTGTTTACACCACTAGTTTATGTACAACCAACCCATCATCTACAGACTGATGTAGCATGTTTTACCAATCATAGATTCTTTTCATTCTACTCAATTCTTTATAATAGCGTTACATGAAGCCTTCTTTATGGTGGTGGCAGTCAGTTTCTGGTTTCCTATCTTAATCTTGTCTGCTCCATTCCTGTTAAGGTGTATTGCCTGAGTGCAACTTCAGTGTCCAGGAATTCTGTTGACACTTCGTGAGTTTACATAGATTTATTTAATTGCTTTATTTTTGGTTGAATATGCTCATATAAATCCTATATTCCTATCTTTGTAAGTTATATGTTGGTCTTTTCATATTTGGTCATCATTATTAGCATAATTATATCACATTGACTCAATGTAGCACTTAGGATTTATATTTCATTTAGGCATATTTATTTAAAAATTAATTTTTCTATATTACAAATGGTCATATACTGCACACCTAGGGCATTTAACTAACCCTAGGCAAGTGCCTAGTCATGCAGATGCTCCTGCAGTGCCTTGAGTCACCTAGTCACCTTGACAACTATGGTCTGGTTCAAGTTTTGGTTAAGTCTATTCGAGTTGAGTATTGCTCTTCCACTTCTTTGCCTCAAATCTGTTAGCCCTATGAATTGTGTCTCTCGGTTACCTTAAATCACAAATACCCTTTATATTCCTTTGTCTAATTTTTCCCCTAATTTCAATCTACTTCAATTTTGTTGAGGCCTTTTCAGCTATTGTTTTTAGAATATAAACAGATTCAAAGGTGATAGTCTTGGTATTGTTCAAGTTATGTTCAGGAAATACCAGTGATTCTAGTGTGTGAAGATGAATTGAAGAATTGGGAAACTTCAGTTTTCCTAGTCCTGAATCGTTGACATAACTTTAGGCCTTACTCCTCTCAAGTTTAGACTTTTCTCCTTTTTTACGTAGTTGTGGTGGAATCAACTCAATCCTGCAAGTGATTTTTGATGAATTTCTTCTTTCAGAATACTAAATTTGGTGTATCCCTCTCACTTGTCAGCTGTCTGCTTCTGGAGACAGTGGAATTCCTGAAGTAGTTGCTGATCCTCTGGGGGAAGTTGCCAAGACATTCCAGGACCTTGGTGTATGCGTTGTCCGACAGTGTGCAAAGATTTGCCAACAAGGTTTCCTAACATCTTTCAAATCTGGATTGGTGCTATCTATATTTTTCTTGGGTGTAAAAGAATTTGCATCATGTTGTGTCCTTAGTGTCTACCAACGCTGGTTTATATAATGACTTAATTTTATAGTATACACATTTGAATTACTTTATTTGGTCTCAACGAGCTGCAGCACTTAGGGACAAATGAATTATTCATTTTAGCTTTATTTTAGCTATAGATTGTTTGTCTTTTCAGTGTCAACAGCTGTGACATATGACAAACATATCAAAGCTATCAGGGTTAAAGTACCAGACTCAGAAGAAGAGTTCCTTCTGCATCCTGCGACTGTTAGACGGAATGACCGCTCCGCCCAAAGTGTTGTATGTGGATCTCACCTTCAAATATGCAATACTATTGTTCTATGGATAGTTCTCATTTGGAACCCCCGAGGTTTGACCAGTAATTTTGAATAAAAAAAATGACATTTTGCATTTGCCTCTGTGTTAACACCCCCCCCCCGAGAAAAAAAAAGCCCAAGGACACATCGTCATTATTATGACCAAAATGCCCTTATGCATTTTCAATTTATTTTCTTCAACTAGTAGCATATTCAGTTAGAAGATCACTCTAATAGCAAATTGTTGGTACCTCATACCTCTGTTCAAGATCTCGGCAAGTTGAAGAGATGAAATTGAAAGGTCATAAGGGCATTTTTGGTCATAAATATAATGGCCTGTCTTTAGTTGGTTCTCTTTTGGATACCGCAAGGCAGGCAAATGCAAAATATTATTTTTTGGGGATAAAAAATGACTTGGGTCAAACCTCAATGGATCCAAATTAAAATTACCCTTATTCTATTAAATTTACGTTGAAATATGCTTTTGTGATTAAGAAGAAAAATATTCATATGGGTGCATTTGTCACCACACACCCCCCCCCCAAAAAAAAAAATGTCATTATAATACATTGTTGCACCACTATGTGGTGGAATGTGGAACTCTGTTGTCTCTTGTCATCAGAGTGCAGGATGCTGCCAAGTTAGTATCCTTAGTCCATGTTCATTGGGTTCTAGTGCGTAGAATATGGTTAATGCGTGTTTTTTTTTTCATACTTTGAGGCTTGGTTGTACTTATCTTACACTTCGACAATAAGAAGTTGGACCTAGTGGAATGCTTTCCACTGTATACTTCCCCTAGAGGTTGAAGTCAACTGTGTTAATTAGAGGGGTTGCCTCAGTAAAGCCTGGATAGCATATGTTAAATATACAGTAAACTTGTATCATGGTTACTCCAGAAAATGTAAGAACAGTTTGTTTCACTTGAGCATTCGAGCAAAACAGTTTGTTTCACTCAAGCATTCCAGCAATTCTGTTTCCAACTTGTTCCTTCAATGGTTACCTACTTTGGCTATTTCTTTGAGACAGGATGAATGGTCTGGGGAGCAGAAATTGCAATATGGAGATGTCCTTGAAGACATAGAACCCGAAGATATTCGGCCTATGGGGAATTATGCTGTTTCAATTACATGGCCAGATGGATTTAGTCAGGTGATTTGGTACCTTATGACTGTTATGTTTCTCATATTGATCTAAGAACTATCTACCCTGTTATAACCTGTCGTAGTAGAAAATGAAGCTTTTGAGGTCAGGTGATGCAGAATATATCATTTTGACTGTAATTAGGCATGCACCTATTCAGCTTCCCATTCATTAGCCTCATCTTTGTTTTAGTATTTCTCCCTGACAGCATTCGTAATAGATGTTAACTTGGTAAATGAATAACTATTGCAGTTCCCCATTGCTTCTGCAAGAACTACCTGAGTTTGGCCCAGATTTTGTCCTGCCCTTCCACTTATCTAGTTCCATCTCCCTGCTGAAGTCACCACCAATGCATCTGCTTGTCATTTCCTAGGCATTTTGAGCTCAACTGCACTATAAGCAGATAACTCCTCCGTGCTGCAGTCGTTGGTTGTATATGTCCAAACAATCTGTCAAAGTTCCCTTATCTTGTCATCTATTTTAGCTACTTCAATTCAGCAAATACAAGTGGATTCCTAATTAGTCTTCATGCCTTATTATAAAAAAAGGGTACTATTCTTCTTTCACTAGAAAAAGAAACAGAAAAGAATGTGCTGGTTCATCAATAACACTCTTTGATGGAGTGAGATACAAGTTGACAGATATTTGGTGCATTCATTAATCTATTTTTGTTTTAATCTAGTAAATTTTGTTCAATGGGTGACCCTTGGTACGATAGTTAGAGTTCTGCTATTGCAACTTGCTGTTTGCAGGTTCAAAACTTGGAAATAGCCTCCCCTGCGAGGCAGGGGTAAGGCTGCATACATTTGTGTCTCCTAGTCCCTGCAGTAGCGGGGGCCTCATGCACTGAGTAGCTCATTTTCTGGTTATGAATGCCCGAACATGGACTTAGAAGCTTCTTGTTAGTTAGTGACAAACCCATGTTTTTTATTGTGCAATGCAGATTGCGCCCTACGATCAATTGCAAACTATAGAGCGTCTAGTTGATGTTCCAGAACCAACTCCTGTGCAGGTGAAACTTCTTTGACAGTATGATAGGTGTGGATCTAACTCCACCTCTAGCATTAGTCTCTCATAATATGTATTTTGCCTTGCCATGTTTCAGGCGTGATAGGTGCCAAAGTTAATCAGAAGAAATGTTGATATATAATGATATGAAGTGAATCTAGAAGCTGAATGGAGTTCTAAAGTGATCTTATTGATTTCTTTTGAGGATCAAATGTCTTTGTACATTACGTACAGTTAACCACATCGTCTTATATGCTTAGTGAATGGGTTCATGGTGCATTATAACTCTCCATCGATCTTTAAGTACCCTCTCTTTGAGAAAGTCCTGAAATATCTCCGAAAAGCAAACCTGGATCCTGGAGAAATACTTTCCTTCAGTGGTTGCCATGTCCAAATCACCCACTGTCCCACTACAATTTTTCTGTTTTCTTCAGGTGGCTCAGACCAAGAAAGGAAAGTGGAAACATCATCTGTTTGATTTTGTGTGTGAGAGAGAGAGAGAGAGAGATCCACCACCCACCCATCCTGGGTTGAAAATTATAATTGGGGCTCAGAAGATGAGGGTTGGGAATCATCATTGGCTACAATAGATGTGGCTGAAGTCTTAGCTGAATCTTAGATTTAGCATAAATGAAATAGCCATGGTTAGCCAGTTTGGATTTTCTATTCATTGGATATGGGTTTCACATTTGATGAGATAAGGCTTCCACACTCCGGGGGGGGATTCTTATTAAATTAAAGAATTGTTTTTATATTTTTTGTGGGGCCCACACATATTTGAATGATAAATTAGTTGATAAGGATATATTTTTTTTCGACAAAATATAGGTAAAATTAAAGCAACAATATAAAAAAAAAATATACACATGACTTCAACCCTAAAAAGTTAAATGCAAACCAAAATTTTCATTGGTAGGAGATGTAAACCAAAAATATTTTTTAGGTAAGAGATGCAAATCAATGGTAGTTAGTTACCTACTAACTATAGACATTTTATTCACAATACAAAATCAAATAACAAAAATTGCAGAAGAAATAAAGAAACATAGAATATAAAATCAAATTAAAAAGAATAAAAAAAGAAAAGAGAAAAAAAGAAACAATGAATAAATTGAGAAAGAGAAAGAGACTTAAATTGTGGAGTCTTGATTTTAATTTCCACTTTTCATATTAGCCTATAAATTCGCTTTTTATATAGAAGGGTAATTTTTATTTTTCAACAAAGTATAGTTGAATAAAATATGGATTTAGAGGAGAGGAGATAAGATAATAAATAGGACATGAAGAGTTAATATTTAATAGAAATAATATTTTGATTTTTGAATACCTAACAAATTTTTTTTATTTCAAAAAAAATTTAAACATATAAGAATGTTTTAACTAAAAACATTTTTTTAACGAGAATAAATACTTTTTTTTTTGTTGAATACAAAATTATTGTAGATTTACTGTTGAGAAGGTTTTAAATAGTGATTGATTGGATAAGATATATTTATTAGGAATGAAACATCTTAAATCTTACTTTAAGATAAAATTTTCATTTTACATTTGAATTATGAATCGTGTTAAGTTTCACAATATTGTGTGACATCTCTATAATTGACTTGACTTTCAAATATGCCTAAATTTAATTAAAAATTCCAGGAAAAATTTTAAAGGAATTAGGAGAAAAACCAAAGGAAAAAATAAAAAGAGAGAGAGAGAGAGGGCAAATTAAAAAACCCTAGAAATTTGGATTTCTCTATTTCTCTAAAATCTAAATGGGTATAACTAGTTAAATCATATTGAATCTGAGTTTTGGATTATTGTGGACATCTATCATTGTTTACAATAGATGTGGTTAGTATAGTCTTAGCTGAATCTTAGATTTAGCATAAATGAAATAGCCATGGTTAGCCAGTTTGGATTTTCTATTCATTGGATATGGGTTTCACATTTGACGAGATAAGTTCCACACTCCAGAGGTGGATTCGTTGCACCCCATGGGAGGCAAGGTTCTTCCTCCCTTAAATTTTTTTTTTTTTTTTTTTTCTTTTTGGTAAAATCCTCCCTCACATTTGGTTATCATTAGGGTGGAACAGGGCAGTTTGTGTTTTTCCATGCCCTAGACCTGTAGACCAACTTCTGCACGGTTTAGCTCAGCTTCAGGCCTGCACTAGCCAGATTCAGGGTCAAAATCTCAACCCAAGTCCAACTTTGTTGGGTTCAAGCCACCTTAATTGTCCTTGATTGGGTTGGCCCGCACTCAATTAGCCCTAATTGACCCTATTTGTCTTTGACTAGCCCTTTTTACCCTAATTGACCCTAATAAATCCATTAATTATTGAGTGACTCAAAGAGTAGAAAAAAAAAATGATATTACATATTACTACTACGATGCAAATATAGTATGGTCCCTTTCAATTATTATCCATTCAATTAATTATTTGATTAAATTACATTAATGGATTTATGTTCTTATTTTTAATCTTTTAACTAAAGATATGCTATTATTTTTCAAGTTTTTCTATGAAAAAATAAATAAATAGAAATATTAATTGTAAAAATGTAAAAAATTGATTTTTTTTTATATTTTTATTTTAATGTTTGAGTCACTTAACATGGGCTATCATTTCTGTTGATAATTTTAGATGTATGATTACAGTTTTGATATATTTGGCTCCTTTGAAAATTTCTAATTGGATATGCTAATGCATTGTTTTTTTAAGTACTCTTGCCTTATAAAAAGTTCCACTTTGTAGTATAAATACAAGAGCTTGCTGATTTAGAGTTTGTATTGTAATGTTCTTCTTTTATCTTCATTTTTTTTGGGTGAAAATGGAGAAAGCCTAAATCATGTATGGATCTAGGGAATTAAAAAATATATATATCTATATAATTAAAATTTTGAAGCAAACCGAGGTTTTGGGGCTAGACTTAAATGCTCGCATTTAATGTGCAACATGTGCTACCAATGGTCGAGATCAAGATTTCGATCTCGACCGTCCGTCTCATAGATGGTTAAAAGCAAGACGGACAGTTGAGATTTTGATCTCGACCTTGGCAGTACAATGTTGCGCAATACTGAAGTTGAACCCGAGGTTTTGAACCACTTTGAAGTCCACCTTGGAAATGATCCGGATCACCTCGTAGGATGGGGAGCACAATGTGCTTTTTTGATGCTTTATGATAACAAAAAATAAGAAGGCAGATCATGAGAGGTGGCTTAGTTGGCAAAAGATCCAATGCTTCCATGTAGAAGGTCAAAGTTTAAATCCTTTCGAAGTTAAGAGGCAAAAACCCCCCAAAAAAAAAAAAAAAAAAAAAAAAAAAAAAAAAAAAAAAAAAAAAAAAAAAGAAAGAAAGAAGAAAAGAAAAAAAAAAAAGAAGAAAGAAAGAAAGTATTGAGAACACATTATGGGTCTCAAAATTTATTTATTTTCTTTTTTTTAATATTTTTATGACCCCAGTCCTCATTTGGCAAAACACTAAATTGGTGTTTCTCACTGGGCAAGGGGAAAAAAAGGGAGTTATTTATAGTGAAATAAAAACTTGGATTAATATAGAAATCTTTATTGTTTACATTTAAAGGTCCGTTACACAAGATAGCTTTAAATTTAAAAAATTTTTGAAGTCCTGATTCAATTACCAGATATCTAGGTTTCTAAATTTACAAAAAAGTGTTACTCCTCCCTCCATCTCCTAATGGATTTTTCCACAACCACCGTGAATACACCAACCCAACTCATAACGTAAGCATAAGCCCAACTTAACCCAACCCTTTAAGAAGTAATTCCTCCATTTCTCCACCATTAGCTATTTGTCCCATATCCAAGAAGTTAAGATGCCCTTCCAAAACTACCCCAAAAAAAAAAGCTTTAATAGTCATGATAACCCCCTGCACAACATAGTGGTTAGTTTGATTGTTGCATAACATTAGATACGACGTTTTATCACACCATCTAGCCAACATTGGTTTAGGCACATTCCTATTTTCATATGGCTAGGTTCAATGAAATGGTTTCTTCCTCGTCTAAGTATGCCTAACTCTATGGGGATTAGGATTTGAAAAGAAAACATATAAAGTAACATGTGAGAATGAAGTAGGAAATGTCCATCGTAGTATGCTTTATCTGCATATTAAGGATAGAAGCATCCAGGATTGTTTCCGTAGCCTCGATTCGCAATCCTAATATGCTACATCCAATATCAACCCGCCAACCAGAGAAGAATAGATGCTAGATTGTTTCTTCTTCTTTTCGGAGAAAGATTCCTCGTGCATTCTCAACAAAGACGTAAAAGTGCCACGCTTTTACCGCCTGGACAACTAAACCTGGATGGAAAGCCTTATTCCAAAACTTGAGTTCCTTCACTTTTTCCAATCAGCAAGTTGGTGTTGGTGACTCCGACCTCACTAGAATCCTCTCGAAAGACCAGGGGTTTTGTAAAATTCAATAGATAGAAGAAACCAACCCTTATGGAGTTTGTGAGATATGCAATAGAATAACACCAAATTGGATATTTAGCCTTCACTTGTTGTTACCCTTGACATGTTTAATCCCATCCGCTAGCTTTTTTGTGACAATCCTCAACGGGTCTCTTTGCATTGTTGGGCAATTCTTTCTCCATGAGTCAAAGAATCCGCAAAATCCTGTTTCCTGAATATCATCATTTCAAGGATATGGAAAACATTCCTGTGATACGTGACCTTCGTTTGAGGTGTGGATAGATTTACCTTGAAGAACCTTTCCCATAAAAAAAACATTATGAGTCCCATCCTTGTTTTAAAAAAGGAAATTAACTGGGAAACCACCATAACTCTTTGGGTCCCAAATTTATTAAGGATTAAGGTTAATTATTTTTTTTTTTAATAATTTTAATCCTGTCTCCTCTGTTCTCGTTCTGGTTGGAGGACCGATTTTGCAAGAACCACCAAATTGGTAGTTAGTACTTTGCAACTTTTTTTTTTACCTTAGTGAACACTAATTGGAGATATTTTGATCTGGAAAGGAAAAACAGAAAAAAGGAGTTTCTTTTGAAAAGTCGAAGGAACAAAGCGCTCCGTCGTATGCAACCGGGGGTGTTTCTGTCTTTTGAGTTCAAAGCATAAACCTAAAACCCTGCGTCTCAACCCTTAAACCCGATATTATCATTTTCCATCTGTTCTCTTGCTCTTTCTCGCAGCAAGAGAACCTCCTCGCTCTCGCTCTCGCTCTCACTCTCGCTCTCGCTCGATTTCTGTTATTGTTCTCTACCTTGAGTATTCTTCTGTGAACCTACGAAGGTCGTCTCCGCTTCAGTCTCTCTCTATGGGAGCTGCGAGGTATGAAATTGGTCTCTGCATCTTCATCTTTCCATACTTCTGATTTTTAAGTTTCTTCTATTGCCACGAATTTGGGACTTTGTTTACTCTGTTTAATGTTTCGATAATGCTGATTGCCACGAATCCGGGATCTCTACCCTGGGATTATTCAAGTGTCATTGAATGAGCAAAATGCGTTTAAGAATTTTCCATTCGGATGATAGCAGGGTGTTCTGTTATTTGTTAACTAGGTTTTTTTGGTTATTTAATAGACCATTTTCCCCAAACATTAATATTAGGGATAAATTAATGGCAGTTGCGTTTCAGCAAAGAGTATTACTTTTGCGTTTGAACTGCATCATGTCTTGTACCCTTCTTTGGTGTTGTTGCTGATAGTAAATTTCTGTTTAATTCTTTCTGGTATGTAGCAATTGTTGCTTTGTTGCTTCTTTTTTTCTCTTTTTGGGTGGAAGTAAATTAGAATATTTAATGGATATTAACAGCTATAAGTATCGGTCTTGGTATTCCTTTTAAGTTGTTTAGGCATGATAATCGTATTTATAGGTCCTCTTATAGCTATTTAAGGGATTGATACTGAGAAACCAATCGGTGTCCTATGCATTTAATTTCCACAAGCATATTTGAATCAACATTCAACCTAGAACCATACAAGACCCATGGCTTAATACCTATCCAGGTATTAATTCATAATCTCACTGCTGTAGATATGAACTCTATTTTTCTAAGGTTCCAACCCAAAATTTCAATAATGTATTCAGTTAGAACCTTGCTTGTCAGTCTTGATTTTGAAGTTGCAACATTTTGCCTTTGGAGCCAAATTGCTTCCATGTTCTTGAGTAATATTTCTTTTTTCTTATGATTAATGTTTTTAGAAATAATTTCTTTATATTGGTGAACGAAGACAAAATATCTAGTTTGTAACTTTTGTCATAATCGGATGAACGATAGGGTGATGAAGCTTGATGATAAGGAGATTATTTAAAGTGATTGTTTTAGGTACGGGTGCAAGTTTGGCCTTGACAGCCTGAGTCACCCTTAGCTTGAATAGGGCTTAGGTTCAAGATTTTGGCATTGAGAGCAGGTCAAGGCCAATGGCAGGCCTGAGGTTATTCTTTGCCCCCTTGGGCTTGTTCCGACTCGTCCCGAATTTTTGGCCCTGACCCTGACCTTGATTTTAGCCCTAATCTTTACAATGTTGTTGTGACTCTAGTTTTATTTTTTAGCCCTAATATTTACAAAGTTGTTGTGACTCTAGTTTTATTTTTTATTTTTCTAAATTTCAAAAGAAATTGTCTACGTATGTTTGTCTTGTTATTATCTTCCACTTCTACCCCACTTTTCAGTTTTCCCTCTTTCTTTAATCAATCATGTTTCATCTACAAATAATAGTTGGTAGTGAAATCGACTGAATTATATTTTGTTAGATGACAACACGCCTTTTTATTTATCCAAGATTTATGCATGGAAATGTGGAATGTGTGATTTATTGTTTCAATAGTTAGTAGTGAAATTGATTGGATTATGTTTTATTAGATAATAAGAAGCCTTTCTATTAATCCCAGATTTATGCATGGAAATGTGGAATCTATGAGTTACTGTTGCTTTGATCAAGTTGGGGCCATTTTATTTTTTGGTAGTATTCTTATGCAAATTAAAATTTATATTTGTAGATGTTAACAATACAAGGAAATGACAACTCAAGTGCAAAGGATAAGCCAAATGGTTTTACGCATGGAAACGTTGCTTCAAGTGAGATATCTTTTGTTAGTAAAATAGTAGGACCAAATAGTGTTTGAAATCATTTTACTATAATTGCACCTCCTAGTGGTTCAAAAATTACAAAATGCACATCCAATTATTTTCATAGAGAATTTTCATGTGTTAGTTTAAGTAGATTAAAATGATACTTAGAGAGATGTTACAGTATCTGGGTAGTCAAAAGGATAAGAAACAAAATTTATTAGATATTTTAGTTGAGGAGAGTGATGGCAACAACATTGCTTCTTAAGTTAGAAGTTTGATTAAGAAATTTGTAAAAAAGAGTTTGCCACTATGGTCATCATGGATTAGTTACATTTTGCATTTGTTGAGCGGAAATGTTTTAGGAGACTCCTAAGGGCATTACAATCTAAGTTTAAGATTTTGTTACGTACTATTGTGGCAAAAGATTGTTTCGCATTATATTTTGAAGAAAAAAAGAAATTGAAAGATATGTTCAAGAAAAATAGTTATCAAGTTTGCATTATAATGGACATATGAACTTCAATCCAAAACCTTAGTCATATGTGTGTAACAATTTACATTGATTTGGATTGGAAATTACAAAAAATGATTGTTAATTTTTTCATTATCCCATCACCACACACTGGTAAAATGATTTGTAATGTTTTTAAATCATGCTTTTTGGATTGGAGTTTGGAGAAATTGTGTACTATTACTGTGGATAATGTATATAACTATGATGTGGCCGTTCGAAATTTGAAGAAGAGGCTTGATTTAAAAAAAAGGGATTGTTGTTAAATGGTTAGTATTTTCATATTAGATGTTGTGATCATGTTTTGAATTTAATTGTTAAAAGTGATATTGTGGGGATTCAATAGTTAAAATTCATGTCGTAGTGAGATATGTAAGAAGCTCACATTCAAGGTCATAGCAATGTAAGCTATGTTGTGAACATAAAAAATTCAATGTAAGAAAACTTTGTGTCTTGATGTTGTTACTTGTTGAAATTCTACGTATCTCATGTTAGAAACAACTTTAGAATTTCAAAAAGCTTTTGTATGCTTGGAAGATAAGGACTTGAGTTTTGTAATGAACTGTAAGGATGTGGTGCCAAATGAATAAGATTAAAAAAAATGCAAAAATGTTATATCATTTTTTGGAAGTGTTTTATAATGCTACAACAAGATTGTTTGGATCTCTTTAAATTACTTCAAATTCTTATTTTTCTAAAGTTTATGCAATTGAATCATTTTCATTTTCTTAATCTTGTTCATTCGGGACCATATCCTTACAATCCATTACAAAACTCTAGTCCCTATTTTCGAAGCATTCAAAAGTTTTTTAGAATTTTAAAACTGTTTTTAACATGAGATATGTAGAATTTCAACGGGTAGCAACATCAAGACACAATGTTTTCTTATATTGAATTTTTTTATGTTCACAATATAGCTTACAATGCTATGACCATGAATGTGAGCTTTTTACATATCTCACTACGACACAAATTTTAGCTATTGAGTGTCCTATACTTCAGACTACTTTTAACAATTAAATTCAAAACATGAGCACAACATCAAATATGAAAATATTCACCATTCAACAACATTTTTTTTTGTCAACCTCTTCAAATTTCGAACGGTTATAACATTGTTAAATGCATTATCTACATTAATAGTACACAATTTCTCTAAACCCCAATCCAACAAGTATGGTTCAAGAACATTATAAATCATTGCACTAGTGTGTTGTGATAGAACAATGGAAAAATTAACAAACATTTTCTGTAATTTTCAATCAAATCAATGTAATGTGCTATTATGCACATATTACTTAGGTTTTTGATTGAATTCTACATGTTTGTAGTAATGCAAACCCGATAACTATTTTTCTTGAATGTATCTTTCAATTTCTTTTTTTCCTTTTTAGTACAAAACAATCTTTTGTCATAGTTAAACCTAAGTTGTAATACCCTTAGGAACCTTCTAAAACCTTCCTGTTCAACAAATGCAAAGGGTAGCTCATCTATGATAACCATAGTGGAAAGCTCATTTCTACAAATTTGTAGTCAAACTTCCAACTTGATAGAGAAGCATTGTTGTTGTCATCATTCTCTCCAGCTGAAAAAGTGTAACAACTTTTGTTTCTTATCCCTTTGACCAACAGGATATTGATAAATATATCTTTAAGTGTCTTTTTAACCCACTTGAACTAACACATGAAAATTCTCTATGACAATAGTTGCATCTGCATTTTGTAATTTTTGAACCATTAGTAGGTGCAATTTTAGTAAAATAGTTCCAAACATTATTTGGTCATACTATTTTATTAGTAGAAGATACCTCACTTGAAGCAACGTTTTCATTTGTAGAGCCACTTGGCTTATCTTGTGCAATTAAGTTGTCATTTTCTTGCATTGTTGACATCTACAAACGTAAAATTTAATCTGTGTAAAAATACTACTAAAAAATAAAATGGACCTAATTTGATCAAAGCAACAATAATTCATACATTCCTACCAACTATTGCAACAATAATTCATACACTCCACAATCTCATGCATAAATATTGGATTAATAAAAAAGCTTGTTGTCATTTAAAAAAATATAATTTAGTTAATTTCACTACCAACTATTATTTGTAGATGAATCATGATTGATTAAAGAAAGAGGGAAAACTGAAAAGTGGGTTGAAGTGGAAGATAATAACAAGACAAAATACACAAACAATTTAAAAAAAAAACAGAGTAAGTTCAACTTTGTACCTTTGCCTGAGAAAACAACCTTTTTGTGAAGTTGGTAACAAAGCTTTTAAGGAAAAAAAAGAAAAAAGAAGAGATTGAACAAGTGCTGCCTACCTTCGCTTGAGGTTGAGAAGATGTCAGAGAACTGAGAAGACCTGGGATATCTGTAACATAGTTTTAGGAAAAAGAAAAAGAAAAAAAAGGAAAAAAAAAAAAGAAAAAAAAAAGAGACAAAAGAGTCAAACGAGTGCTGCCTACCTTTGTTGAGGCTGAGAAGACGTTGGAGTTTTGAGGCCTGTAATATTTGTAACGTAGTTTTAGAGGGGGGAAAAAAGGACACGAGTAATTCTTGTGAGCTGAGTTGGAGAATTGATTCAATGGAGGGCAAAAAGAAAAGAAGACATCGAAGAACTGAGTCGCTGGATGAAGGAGAACCATCATATATAAAAAACCAAACACCTGATTCATTTTTTTAGGTTTTGTAAAAATCAGAAGCAAATCTTAAAACAATTGATGCTCATCATTCTATACAATCAATACTCACAAGGTTAGAGCTCAATCGATTCTACCAGCAGATTCAAATCTCCCAAAAAAAAAAGGCACTCTCCTTCGTGCGTTGCTTCTCCAGTCTCCACTCTTCTCCTTTGTCCATTGCTTCTCTAGTCTTTTCCTTTGTACGATGTTTTAGGAATTAGGGTTTTAAGACTTTGGTGTAAATTGTAAATGTGTAATTCTTGGGTTTTTTTCCCCGTCTCATTCACTTGATGATCCTATACATTGGATCACTTTACAACAGTACCAATCTTGCATTTATTAGAATCTTAGGTTCAATCTAAGCTATCCATATAGGATTAAGATGTTAAAAAAATATATTACCTTACAACAACACAAAATCTTGTGTTCAATATAAGTTATCCATATGGTATCAAGGTGTATATATATATATATAAAATATAAAATAAGTCACCTTGTTCAATCTGTTTGAAGCTATTGTGCGGTCCCATTTCTTCGGCTGTCTCTAGTTCATCATATTCTCTAAAATAGTGAAATCCCTCTTTTCTAGGATTTTCTAATTTGCTATTCGATGAACATTAAGGTTATTATATGTAAGCTTTGTAATAAAAAGAAGAAAAAAAACTTGTTTGATTCTCAATTTCTAAGACAGTGGTCGAACTTCACTTCAGACTCACTCTCCCTCTCTCTGTTATGCTTTGTCTCCCTTCTATGGCAAATAGTTGAGATTATTCATGAAAGAGAAGTGGTAGAGAGAAGAATTGGAATTAAATTTGTATAGATTTGAAAATTCAAGTCGATTGTAGAGGAGGTCACACAAGGGTTCTTTTTGTAAACTTAGAAACTTCATAAGAGATCTGATAAATAAAAAGTTTGTCTTCATAGTTAAGCCATAGGTAAGCATGTTTTCATTCACAATTGTTTGATAAATTAATATACCTATTCAACAAAAATGGAAAAAAAAAACCCTATTTAGAACCTTGTTTACAAATAAATCAACGTCTTTTACATAAGAAGTTTTTTTTTTAGTAAAAGGAAAAAAAAGGTATTCTAGTTACAAACATAATTATTTGTCCTTGATAGTTTTTTTCAGATACGACATTCGAAGCAAATGAAAGATGTAAATATTTTTGGGAACTAAAACTGACTTAGCTTGAACCTCAAGGGATCCAAATAAAAATTATACTAAAAAAATAATTTAAAAAATGAACTCGTAGTCTAATATTATCAAAATGACTCAAAGTCAAAGTCAAGGTTAATATAAAGATCTAGGTCAAAATCAAGGATAAGATCAGGGTCAAGATTAAGAACAAAATTAGCATCAAGGTTAGGGCCAAAATTTTTTCCAAGATCGTGGCCAAAATTAAGGTTAGGATTAGGGCTAGGATCAAGGTTAAAATCAGGGTTTGGATCTCAAGGCCAAAATCAGGGCCAGGATCGTGGCCAAGGTCAAGGCCAAAAGTCAAGGACGGGTTAGGACAGACCACCTAGCGGGCCAAAAAGTAATCCTAGGCCTACCCTTGGCCTTGATCTACTATTAGGGCCAAAATCTTGAGCCCAAGCCCTATTTGGGCTCAGGGCCGCTAGGACCAAAGTTGCACCCCTACTTAAAACAATCACTTTAAGGAATCTCTTTACCATTAAGTTTCAGCACCCCATCAGTTATCTAGTCAAGGCCAAAGTTACAAACAAGATATTAAAACACTAGCAAGGTTCATTTTTTCCTTCCCTATCCTTTTTGTCCCTTCACCCCACTATATATTGGTTGGCATGTTTAATTATCCCACCCCTTTTTCTTGTAAAATTCCCAGGTCTGTAAAATTCCCAACTCTACTCTAACTTGAGACAACTCCTTAACAGAGTCATAATAGATTTGTTGTTTAAGAGGTCCAATCGCATTCACCTAAGCTCTTTGTGTAAAGTTAATATTCAACATTTAGCTTTGTTATTTAGTGAGATGTGATTTATTTTTGTATGGAGAAAGTATGCATTTTGAGACTCTCGTTCCTCACTCCTTACCCTGTAGTATTCCTTTTCCTACCTGCTACTATTCTGACCATGCTAGACATAGAAGTGTGAGGCTTATTGATCCTACACCAAGTTGGTGGTGATTATTAAGTAGAAGTGTGAGGCTTATTGACCATGCTAGACATAGAAGTAAGCATTTTTTATTTTTTTGGCTCTGTTTCCAAATACTAACTCAACATGACAGGTATTTCGATCTAGAGTATGTTGAATCTGGGAAACTAACAGATAAATTCAATGTCTATTCCTTTGGTATTATGCTGCTAGAGTTAATTACTGGGCATCCTCCTCGTTATTCAACAGCCAAGCATTATTGCTTGGTACACTGGGTCAAATATCTTATTGCATTAGATATTAGTAAGGCCTTATTATGTAAGGAAGGTGATCTGAAACCCATCCCACCTCTATATTTGGAATGACACAATCAATCCCAAGCAACCCAGTGTGGTTTTTTTAAAGCTTCAGAGGATCCCCAATAAAATCAGCTACTACTAGAGGTAGTCTTATGGTGCTTTTCAGGTAGTTGAAAATGCATAGCCCAAATTTGAGATAAAAAGAGCTAAACTCTTTGAAGTATTTTTCCCCCAACCATGGATAGCAACCTCTTTGTCTACGCATTCACCCACTTCTCCAACCTGTCATTTAGATCATGAAACAAGGCCACCTTAGATGTATTGAAGACAGACGGAAACCTAAGTATTTTGCAGGCCCATCTCTGTAGGGAATCTTAAGAATGTGAGAAAACCACCATTTGATGCGTGGAGGGGTATTGGGGCTAAAACATAAACTAGACTTCTTCACGTTCACCTGTTGGCCTCATGCCTTGCAATACCTATCAATCACATCCCTAACAATGTGTATTCTTCAAGGTTCAACCATGCAAAAACAAGACAATCATCAGCAAAAAGTATATGTGTTTGCCATGGCCCTCGGTTCCTCACTTGTAAGCCTTTAATCCTCCCAACTCTCACCTTCCACTCCATTGTCACACTAAATGCTTGGGCACATATAGCAAATAGAGACGGGGAAAATGTGTCTCCTTGCCTCAAACCTCTAGAGGGTATAGAGGAGCATCTAATAGCTCCACCATTAATCAATAATGAATAGTTCACTGAGTTAATACAGGTCATGATCAACTTCACAAAGAAAGGTGAGAAGCCTGAATGACAAAGGATACCTTCCATAAATGTCCACCGCATTCGATCATACGCTTGCTTCATGTCGGGCTTCATTGTAACCAGCTTCTTCTTCCTTTCTTCCTCCTCTTCACATGTAAAAAATTTCATGGGCTGCCATAATGTAAAAGAGATAGAACAGCCTTCCACAAAAGCCAACTGTTCTTCAGACACCACCTTTGGGAGCACTTTCTTGGTTTGGTTGGAGAGGATTTTGGTCACGATCTTCATGCATACCCCTACCAAGCTTATTGGGCGATAGTGGTCCACCTCTTCCAGTCCTATTTTCTTGGGAATCAAACTGATCAACATATCATTTGTAGGCATTGGAAGGATACCTGTAGAAAGAAAGTTACAAATAAATATAGGCCAGCTATGATTAACTACTAGAACTTCTGGAAGAAGAGGGGTGAGAACCCATCAACTCCCAGAGCCTTCAATGGTGAGAAAGGGCTTGGTGGATCTCTTCCTCCCATGGAATCAGCCCCAAACACCTATTGTCCTCCAAGGTAATGCAAGGACTAACATGCTGAAATACGGCCTCCATATCCTCTTCTTCTCACCCCTCTGAGCTGAAAAGCTCATGATAATATTCTACAAAGTGCTTATATATCTCCCCTTCCTCCTCTGCCGAATATCCATTTTGCAATTTTAGCTTCTTTATCATATTGCATTGACACCGTTGAGTGGTAACTGAATGATGATAAGCTGTGTTTCGATCACCACTATTGATCCATTCAACTTGGGATTTTTGAGCCCAAAATTCCAGCTCTTGTATCAGCAGCTCTTCATGCGTTGTAAGAGTTGTTCCTCCTTGAACTGGGTTATCTCATCATAAGGGTTGCTTCGTAGGTTCTCCAACTGTTGCTTGTGTTCATGCAATATTATCTTGCAAATTCCCCAAAACCTTCATGATCTAGACTTTGAACTCCTTTTGGCAACGAGTCAACTTCGAATATAGTCGTTCTTTGCAAATTCCTCCTTCTACACTAACCTCCCCACTCCATAACCATATCCTTAAACTCCAGATGTTTTAACCACATAGACTGAAATTGAAAGGGACGTGGTCCTATGTTAAGAGCACCCTCTGTATCAATAAGAATCGGAGAATGATCCAACCCTACTGCTACCTTATTATAAACCAGAGCCTCAACATAGTCTAGCCTCCACCTCACATTTGCCACTACTTGATCCAATTAATTTTTTACATTCTCAGTCCCCTTCCTCCGATTACTCCATGTGAAGGAAGCCCCTTGTGCTTGGAGGTCCATTACTTGATTAGGTTTTGTTTTTCCCTCCCTTTTAATACCTTTATGGTATTTTTATAAAAAGAATAAAATGGTGTACTAAGAGGGAAATGCAAGATAGCCAAATATAATATCTTTTTCTCTTATTGTCTTCCGTATTTGATATGAAGGACATGGGTGAAGCAAGCTATGTGCTTGGTTTGAAGATTGTCAGAAATAGGCAAAAAAGATTACTGGGTTTATCTCAAGAGATCTATATTGACAATGTCTTGATGGGATTCCAGATGCACAACTGCAAACCCATAGATACTCCAGTGGAAAAGGGTTTGCATTTGAGCTTTGACATGGGTCCTAAGACCCCAAAGGAGAAAATCAAGCTAGATGGAAAGAGTTTCATATTCCAGTGCAGTGGGTAGCCTTATGTATACTATTATGATGTATACTAGGCTTGATATTTTTTATGCAGTGGGTTCGGATAGTCAGTACCAATCAAACCCACACATAGAGCACTGGAAAACAGTCAAAAGGATATTGAGATATTCCAGAGGAACGAGTAACTACATGCTGTGTTACCAAGGATCGGATTTGGGATTGGTTGGCTATAATGATGCCGACTGGGTTGAAGACATTGATGAGCGCAAATCAACCTCTAGATATGCTTTTTTGCTGAATGGAGAGGTCATTTCATGGTGTAGCAAAAAGCAAACTTGTATATCATTCCCGACCATGGAAGCAAAGTATGTGGCATGCTTAGCTGTTGTTCAAGAGGCTGTTTGGTTGAGGAGGTTCTTACGATATACTAGATTTGTGTTAACATCTAAAGAGCCTACCCTTGTCTTATGTGATAGTACGACAACTTTTAGTTATGTCAAGGACCCCAAGTATCATGGAAGACTAAACATATACAAGTGAGATATCATTTTGTTAGAGACATTGTAGCAAGGAAGAAAGTTGTACTTAAGCACATATCTACTAGTTCTCTTAGTTATGTCAAGGACCCCATGTATCATGGAAAAACCAAACATATACAAGTGAGATATCATTTTGTTAGAGACATTATTGCAAGGAAGAAAGTTACAAATGTACTTAAGCACATATCTACTAGTCAGATGGTAGCTGACCTCTTACAAAACCTATAGCCAATAATGTTTTTATTTCTCATGTAAAATCTTTGGGCTTGCGTAGATTGTGACTTATTTTTGTATTGAAACTTTCTTATTATTGAGTAATATGAGTTCATTCAAGCATTTATTTTTCCACTTTCTGTGTGATTGTGTTCTTCTAGTATAAAACATGATATGTCAATAGGCATTAGAATGACTCACTTACACGATCATTTGTCTCTGGCGCTTTGGAGGCGAGCAAAGATGAGACGGATTGGGAATGACTTTGTGCAGGTCAATTCGTAATCATGATGTCGCCATGATTTGGAATTAAGATGAGTTTCTCTATTGAGAAGAGAATCGACATGAATGTTCCCACTATTCATGTTGCATATAGAAGTTAGTTCGAGTATTTTATGTGGTGTTAGGGTAGCACTAATAAAGACACTCGAGTTAGGTGCAAGAGGTTGCGACTAGACTAAGACCTGTATGTTGTTGAGAGAGACATACGTTCTATTATGTATAGAATGCTCCACCATAGCACATATATCATACTATGTGTGCTTAGTGATCATTGAAAATGAGAGGATGGATCCCTGCTCCTTCTCATTGTATGAGTCCTGGACCTTATGGTCCATTAGTGTCTTTAGTGACTTTTGACGACATCATGAAACTAAGGGCTGATGTGGCTACTTTGAGGTGTTACTTATGGTCATGATTGATTCGACCTAAAGGGACATTACCGGGAAAGGAGTCGGTCCCAAGTGTAGTGATGGTCTGGGGCGAAAGGAAAGGTTTGGTTTAACTGCACCCTAAAAAGTGTTTGCTGGCGCCAACTGTATTAGTTATAGCAGTGAACATTTTGAGGACAAGAGAGTGATCTCTTAGAGGGATCTAGATACTTTTTGTCTGGTGAGTTTGAATAAACTTAGGACATTGTGGTATACTAATGCTTATTTGATGTATTTCTTTGAGTGATGTGCCATTCTGGCCTTCTGGGAAGGCCTCTAGTTTGGGGCTCATGAGTGCAGGTATAACCGGTCGTATAACCCATTTGCCAGTATGACTTGTGGATGTTGGTGTTTGGGACACAAGTGGTATATGTATCTGAGATAGAAGTGGGGAGATCAAAATATGTATATTTGGGATATACATGTGTGTTTGGGATACACTGTGATAGAGGGAATGAATGTGTATATTCGGGATATACATTGTGTCTGGGACACACTGTGACAGAGAGTTTAACACTTGCCCTTGTGCAAGTGGAGATGTTAGCATTTATTAATAATAATATGCCCAAGGGCAAAATTGGAAACTCACTTTTTGTGCGGTTACAAAATATAAGGTTATATATTTTGGTAATCACCGCATTGCTGGAGTAAGAGAATTGCATTATGTGAGATTTCTAAAAAACGCGTCTCTCTCTCTCTCTCTCCAAGAAACATAGAAAGGAGAAGGCTTTCAAGGATCTTCTCCTCCTTGGGTCTTGGTCTCAACTTTTTTCCATTCACACGGCATTTGGGTTGTGGAATCCATTCACTTTTCTCGTGATTGTGGAAATTTACTAGTGATGATTTCGTGGAGGAACAAGGATATGGAATCAAATTTATTTTTGCTGCGATAATTCTATATTGGGAAAAAAACAAATCTAAGTAAGGATCTTTCTCCCCTCTATTGCTAGAATAGATATATAAAATTTTACCTACAAAACCCATATCAATTTACAAATTGTAGTTGTTAGCAAGCAAAGTTGATGCTCCTATGGTTTGGAATTTGGGAGAATTTCTGTATCTCATTTTAAACAAGGGGATTTCTTCCTTTGTGGCCTACATTTTGGGCTTTTGCTTCTATGAGGCCTTTACTTTCCCTTGGTTAGTGAAACTTATTAGCAGATTGTTTCAGCCAATAATGAAACCCCTGGGGGACCAAGTCGCTGTATAATTTTTTTCTTTGAAAATATTTGAAAACCTGACTTAATAATGAAAGAAAACAACAACCATGGATCATTTCCCAACCATTAAGATCTCACTGGAAAAGGTTATGAAGTTCATAGTACTTTTGCAAAGGATTTAATGAAAAACAAGGTACCAAATCCCAATTCACACATATAGCTAAGTGTTCTTAGATCATTCACCTAAGTCTAACAATAATAGTTGAATGATTTTAGACTTGTTTCAACGCAGATTATAGATATAAACATTCTACATACCAAATCCTGATGGGATCAAATCATCATTCCTTAGATAATATCTAGGTGCTCTCCCGGTTGAGCTTAGGATTCACCTAAAAAAATCAAATATGTTAAAATATTCGTATTTTAGAATATTTGGATGAATACAACCAATAATGAGAACATCAAACAAGACTATAAGCAAAACAATGAGAAGTGTATTTTAATAATTTATTACTATTCATCCAAGAAAAATAAATAAAAGTTTTACTTGCTTAACAAAGCAAGCAAGAGATGGACCCCATCTAAATGCTGCCAATATCTTCAATTGCCCAAGTATTAGCCAACATTGGTGCACTAGGAGTACAATTTGTTCCAATGTAAAAATATTGTACATAAGCAACATTATGATTAGGTAAATATATTGTAAATAAGATGCATATCTTCACCCTTCAAAGAGGAAATCTATTGTTATTTAGCATTGGAGCCCATTCTAATTTTTGAGCGACAGGTTGAGCACTATATTTCAAATATGAACCTCATCATCAGTGGTAGGGCAATGATACTTTCCATGTTCACCTGACTTGCCTTCAGTTGCCAGAATGATATGGAGAGAGGAACTCAGACTTCCAACCAAAACAGATCAATTTTTGGCTTTATACATTGACCTTCATGAGAGGTAAGAGAACAACTACCTAACCAACTTTTATCCTTCATAAGATATGCAGAGCCAAGTGGAGATCATTGTTGTCAATGAAGAAACCATTGAAGTACTTGTTTCTTTCTGCTGAAATTGGGGGCAACTGTGGACATAATTATGTTGAAAAGATCCATTGGACAGCAGCCAAATAACCCAGACTTTTTCAAATACCCTAACCAATGCTCACATTGATTTCCTTCTAATGCGACAGATCTATTGGTAAAAGTGTCATCAGAATAATCGATTTCAATCTCACATATTGATCTACTTAATATATCTGACTGAATACAGTAAGACCAACTGACCAATGGTCTTTTAAATACAAAACGATTCAATGGTCAATAAGGTAATCTAATCTGAGAAAAAAGAGATTACTAATTAAAAAAATCAAAGTCAGGCCAGCCAAACCAGAAAAACTAGTCTGAGTTCCCTTCCTAAGTGGTTTCTTCAAATTCCAAAAGATGAATCATATCTACAGCTTGTATCAAAGTAATTCTAAAACATCATGTCAATAATGTAAACTAGGAGCATTTCAAGAGAAAAAAATTTGCAACAAAACATGTTACTCAACTCAAATGAAACCCTGGTTGAAGAACTGTACTGGGGAGGCATTGAATGACCCCAAGTCTTGAACCAATGCACAAATAAAGCTGAAGATAATGATAAAACAGGGTAATCACAGATTACTAAACCATATAATCAATATGATGAACTCCAACTAGAACACAGTAGTACTAAAGAATAGCAATTCAAGTGCCAGATTAGAACCACTTGAATTAGAGAACCAAATAATCAAACATGACATGGCAGAATCAATAAATAGAAGATTCAAATCAGTTCCTTATTGTGCACCTTAAAATATTTAGAATGAAAAGCAAACCAAACCAAAGCAAAGCAATCTAGATCTTTCTAGTAATGGATAAATTTGATACCAGAAGTAAATCTAACCAGGTGCACCAGTTAATCCAGAAGGCTTCAACCAACATCCTGCTGCACTTCAATTCTCTGTGGTCTATTTGGGTTTCTTTACTAAAGTCTAACCATTCTCTAATTCTAACCCCACATGAAGCAGTGAATCTTTAGCTCAATTGGTTGAGCACTTGGAACATGAGGATGTTTCAAGAGGATGGTGGTTCAAATCCACCAAGATTCTTTTGATTTGTTATGAGTTTAGATTATACATCACAAACAACTTGAGTTTAGTTTGCACTTAAAAGAAGAGTTGACCTCCTTGTAACTGGAGTGGAGGATTCAATATCCTAGAATTGCACAGGGTTGCTTGGCAACAGATCATGTTTCCATATTTAACTCTCACTTAAATAGGATAACCATCATAGAATGTATAATCACAATCCAACATGTTTACAATGGATTTGAGCTGTTCATAGGTTAAAATTGGCAATACTACTTGCAAGGCATCATGATGGAGCTGCTACATATTTTCTCCATTCTTCTCCATATTCAAGCATAGGTAAGAGGACTCACAAAATAAATGAATAAATAAACAAAGTCCCTCATTCCCATACCAGAATAAGATTTTAGACTTCAGTACTAAGTAACCCATGCTTCAGAATTTTCTCTTCAATTCCAAAGCATTGGATTTCAAATAGATGCACAATATAAATCCCGTTTACTGAAGATCACATACTATGAACTACTAGAACAATCCTACTAAACAGAATAAAATTTGACATTTCCATTACGAACCTCAAATCAACTCTTCCCTATCCATGAAAAATATATAAAAGTTTTATTTGCTTAGCAAAGCAAGCAAGAGATAGACCATTTCTAAACAGCATTTATCCATGATGTTTTTCCACAGGTATCATATTCATTCAAATTCATACCTGGTATAGGGATCAGTGGTGTGTAAGCGTGATAGACACACCAGGATCATATTGCTCAACCCGTTCAGCATTGTGATTAGTTCCACCTTCTGTTCTGTTCCCATTCCTGGTAGTTGCTTTTCAATGGCTCAGTCTGTTGTGATTGGAATTACAGTTACCGCTGCTGCTGTATCCATTCAGAAGTACCATGCTAGTCGCTCCGTTAGTATTTGATTCATGGGAAACTGCTGGACTGCTCAGCCACTTCAACTGATGCAGCAGAAACATCTACTGAAGCAGGACTGGAACCAAAGGAAGGTCATTTGCAGTTGCGCACTGCACCTACTGGTGACCTTTCAGCCATATCCTTCAGCAATATGAATATTAAAAAGACAAGAAGTCAGCCGCAAGCACTCAAATGAGTAGAATCAATAGTCGTAGAAGCATCCCAAGAGAAAACCCCCTACAAGGGATCAGCAATACAGGCCTGTGTCTTCCAAACAATTACATTCATGGCTGTACCAGGATCAAGCCACACAACAAGCATGTACCTTCTTACAACTTCTCTAATAGTCTATTAGAACCCCACTAGTCAAATTTGAAAACTAATAAGATTCAATTACTGCCAGACAGAAGAACAAATACATGAAAGATAAGCTGATTATGATGGTGTCAGTCACCCCATACACCATATGCTTCGCTGAGGCTGCCCAAAACCACTCACAAAATATTCGATCCCTTCTCACAATTCCAAACCCCCCCCCCAACCAACAAAAAAAAAAAAAAAAAAAACCCACCAACCAGTAGTTGGTTTTGGCAATTCCTTTTCTCTTTTCCTCATGTCATGATCTCTCAGGGCCCTAACAGAATCCAATAGATTCCCCCCATAGTTCAACATCGACAAACGTAGAAGTTCTGTTAAATAGAATAATACAAACATAATAAGAAAGATAAGGATACTGGAATCATGCAACTGGTAAAAACCAGTTGCAAAAACATAGAATCTAATACTTCTCAGATGAGTGTAATGAAAACCCAAAGCGCAGCAAAAACAAAGCCAATATAGCAATTAATGTTAAACTAAATCCTAGTCAACTTACAATAAAATCTATACTTGATGAAGAACTATGAAAGTAAACATGTATCTTACGTTGGCAGCCAGTAATTTAATCACTTCCTTTTCTGCTTTGCATTTTGCAGCCTCTTCCCCTGCAATTTCTAATCACAGATTGCAAACAAAACGGCAAGAAGATGAAGTTAAGCTCAATTGGGCTAAGGGTTTAAGGAAAGAAGCATGAACTCACAAGTGAGAAAATGCCATAAAGGTGATTAGATAACACACATGGTCTTTCAAAGCACCCTAGAAGCTTTTCTCATAAGGATGTTTCTAAGATAGGTTCCCATATGGCAATGTAGCAGTTCTTGACATCGAGTATTTGTGAAATTTCCTCAACAGCCTAGGCATGACCACCCAAGCCAACATGGTAGCAGTCAACTACAGACATATATTGGGACGAAATGTAAATTGAAACTATTAGTGTAGTGCAAAAGAATTAACATCTCTAACCTCGCCAAATATCCCAGCTAGACTATCATCATTGTGAGCAAGGAAAAACCCACCAAGATTGTATCTACAAAGTGAAAATTCAACTTCCTGACAATTTCATTGTGGAGTTTGGGTTGGAGGTGGGGATCAAAGATCAAAGATAAACCCAAAAGATTCAGCTAATCTAAATTCGTTTGGAGATAAAGCTTGCACAAATTTTACTTTCACGAGACGTAGTTGACACAGTGCACTGAGAGCCTAACATGTTTTAACATAAAAATCATTCATTAATGAGAGTGCAAAAGAACACAACGAGAAATCAAAGATCATGAATGTGCATATAAAATAATGAATCAGACGTACAAGAATACATGCCTTCCTTGAACAACCTTGGAGGTTTGGCATTGATCTAAAGAGTGTTTTGTCTCTCCAACTCCCTTAACCTTGGAGCAATTTAATAGCCATGTACTGTCGATTACCACTAGGGGGTTCTAGAACAGAAACTATGGTTTGTTATGCACATAAAATAGAAGTAATACAAATGAATATAAAATATGTTTTTGAATTTTAAATAAATAATATTTTTTTATTCAAATCTAAATCCATCACCGGAGGAGTGCCTTGTGTATTGTCATCTCTAGCTGAAGAATGAACCTTACAATATATAGCATGTACAATTTTTTTGTTTCAAAATTATTCATAATAATAATAAAAAAAATTACTCCACAAAATACAATAATTGGAAATAAGAATATTACCCTGGACATGTCAAGATGTTATGCCCAGAACTATTGCAACCAGAGCAACTGTAATCCATTTTTCTATTAAGATCTTCGATGCATTAAAAAAAAAACGTGATACTCTTGGTCTTCCTTTGCTTAAAGAGGGATGTGATTGATCGAACATTGGAGGCCCCGTTGGATTCGAAAGATACAAATTGGTAGTTGAAGGGCTAACAGTCGGTTGCAAACTCAACAACTCCTTAAGACCATCGCTCAAAATTCTAAAAGCAGCATCATACCTCTCTTGTGAAATTGATCCTTCAATTGCTAACTTGTTGGCAAGGTCATGTAGAATCCAAACAGGTTGTTGACGTTGTTCTTGAGATGAGCCTTCGCTAGTTCTAGATCCACTATTATTAGTACAAGCAACTTTAGTCCATCTATGCAAAATATACTTCATGGGAATCTGGGATCTGTTTGTTATCACATAAATCTTAAGTATGTGCCTGTAGAGTATACCTTTTTGCTTAAACAACTTACAACTGCAACTAGTGACTTCACTCTCTTGGTTATCCAACACATACTGCATCCCAATCTCTTGATCTCCCCTCTTTAAACAAACCTTGTACGTATCATCATCACAAAGCTCTGCCTCAAGACCAAAAGAATTATACCACTCAGTTGAGAAAACAAAGAACTCTTTTGCCGTGAAAACCTCAGCAGCTTGATATTCAATTTTATGAGCAGTACTACAAGTAGGGATTGAAGTGATGTTGGTGACATCTTCTTTGGCTTCCTTTCCTCGCCTTTTCTTTATAGCTTCTTCATATTGAGTTACAAATTCACTAACTTGGGTAGAGGGTGTAAAGAAGCCCTTAAAATACTTATTCATTGATTCTCCCCTTTGAGTGGTACCCACACCAGCCAAAAAAACATTATCATAATAACATTTCACCTAATGTTGCCGTAACTTGAGTTGTCTTTTTAACCACTTATGATTTTCTAAATGGTATCTTTGTATCATTAAATGCCAACTCTCCTCAAACTCTTGTGGTGTCCTTGAATTATTAATACAATTGTTATAAGCTGATTTCAAGTCAGGATGTCGCTTGTACAGTGGCCCCCTGTGTTTGATCTTGTGTTTCTTCAAATGCCATCCATAGAGTCGATGGACAGTTGATGGCAAAACTTGCTTTATTGCTCTCAATATTGTGGGATCTTCATCAATGAATATTGCCTTTGGTTGTATACTATGCATAGCTTGAAGCCATCTCCTAAATAACCATATAAATGAATCTTTTGTTTCATCAACTATTAGGCCACAACCAAGCAATCTACACTGCATATGATGATTGACACCAATGAAAGGGGCAAATAGAAAATTATATTTATTCTTTTTGTAAGTATTGTCGAACACCACTATATCACCAAATTCAATATACTGTTCCCGAGCTTGAGAATCCACCCAAAATATCCCAATCATTTGTTTCTAGTCGTTAACTCAAACTGCATAAAAGAATCCAGGATCTGAAGCTCTCTTTCTGTCCAAATAGTTACTTGCTTGTTGAGAATCAACTCCTATGGACTAATTATGTTTGAACCTAAATAAATTCTTGTAGTGATCCTCACTTACTCCAACATATTGCTTTCCACCGGCAAAACCTTTTAAAATTGTCATTATTTGGGACTGTCGAATCCCACAACTATGCAACCATTCTATCAACTATCTCGTACCTCTTCTAACTTTTTGGTGAGATTGAAGTCTAAGGTGGCATTTGGTTCTGCAATTCTGTTGAATTGGGTTCAGAATCATGTTTCTAGGGAATCATGAGTCTGTGGAATTAGGTTCTGTAGAGTCATATTCCTAAAAGAAGTCGTGTTTGGTTACCCTGATTCTGAAAGTGAATCTGTCAAAATTAGCATTTGGTTACCTTGATTCTGAAAGTGAATCTGCTTTGTTATTTTATTTGATTAACCAAAGAGCATAACAATAATTTACAAAATTCAATACATCAACCATGAAATTATTGAGACACATTTTTGGTCAAGATTAAATATCAGTAATTAAACATTAAACCTATTTTCACCCAAGTTATATGTTCCAACTTCCAACTCAGTACAGTTATTTAACGAGTTCATCCTATAAGCTTTTTGAACCCATGGTTGTTAGTAAGTTTTGGTGAAAGTGATGTCACTAGTAAGGTATTTGATCCTCTGGCATTAAAATGGTTTTTTTCTTGGGTTTTAATACACAAACTTAAGCAACTAATTCAATCCAATGCATCAATCTTATTTACTTTTATAATAACCTAATCCATCAACTTAAGCAACTTATTCCTTCCAAGTTGCACTAACAATTTGTTTGATTGTGTGTGTGAGCACTTGTTGAAAGGAAAAAAAAATGCCATTTTAACTGATTGTAATATTTTAAGTGACTGTAAATAGTCCCCTAGTCAACTTCCCTTGATGTAGTCCAAACACAGTTAACAAGCTATTTCCCATTTTGTCTTTGAGCTTAACTTTCAAACCAAATACTTGGAATTCTCAAGCACTTCAGTGTTTCGCATCAATCAATCAAATAGTCAACACAATAGCTTTGTTGTATGATTCAATCATTACCTATAAGAGTTTATTTCAAACTAAATACCATCTTGTCCCAAATATCATGATAAAACAGCACAACGAAGCCAAAATAAAAGAATTGAGAATTCAATTAGGTCTTCAGTTTCCCACAGGACCCACCGCTCTTAAAAAGGCCACCTAGAGCTACATTCGATTCTTAAGAGAAATGTTTTTACATCTTGGTTGCATAAAAAAATACATAACAAGAAAGTAACAAAACCCACACACATAAGAACAAGAATCCAATAGCCAACATTGTGATTCGGTCCATCAGAATTTGAATGTGCACGTGTTCACTTGGGGCTTGCCATCCAACACCCTTGGGGCTTGCCATCCAACACCCAAAATTTTTTTGTTGATGCTGTCATATGATGCTGAAGCTGCAGAACCCTCCTCAATTGTTTGACTCTCCCACATTTTATCTACCCAAATAAAATAATTTTGATGGCTACTACCATTTGGGCACCTATTAAATCTTCGACCTGGATTTTTTCTTGTTCTGGAAGTCATTAAGATCATCCTTCCTTGTCTGCAATAGGACAATGGAGGCTGTTGTTCCATTCCAAGTACAACCTTATGAAAATAAACCTGAAACAAATGACCCACCAACAAGAACATATTAATACACTAAACCAATATTTACCCACCTATATCTAAAAATTAGGCTTTAACTTCACCTGCATGGGATTCAGTTTCCACATTCAGTTTATTCAAGAAAAAACATTAATACTTATTAAACTTAAGTGGCTAGCTCTAATTGTATACAAATGGCAAAAAGATAGAGAGGAAACACACCCTTGAAAAATCCACCCACAAGGGGTCCAAAGGAAACTATTTATGGTTTTCCATGCACTTGTTCTTAGCTAGTTTAATGGTAAAATTTTCTTCAGGCTGCTCTCAATTTACAGTTCAGTTCCTCTCTGCTTTGCAAATGCACAAAGCAGCAAGTTAGATTTTATTTTATTTTTATTTTTTTTTTTTTCATTCATTTGTTATTACCTTCGTAGAACATCAAGCAATAAGTCAGTTCCTTGAAATTTGTTATTTCATTTAGCAAGGTTCATTCTTATTCCTACAAAGTTCACACCATACACAATGATTCATCTAGCTAGGTTCCTTCCCTACCCCTTATTCCTTTGTATTAGGAGAATATTCTGCACTTTGTGAAAGACTAAAGTAGAGTCTAGCTTTTATTTCCAGAGACACCAAAAATTCATCATCAACAAATCAAAAAGAAATGTCTCACCTTTTGGTTGAAGTAAAAACCTTGAAAACCAGCATTAACTAAATCAGCCAACAATGGATTTTGATTTTAACATCCTAAACAATGTCCAAATCTTCTCAAACATAGGTAACCAAGCTTACTGATTTCAAGACTTCACTAGCAAAAGGTGGTTGTTGATACATTTAACTAATTCACATTAAGAGCCTTCTATGGCAAAAGATAACCCATCAACTCTAACAGAGCAGAATAGAGAGTTAGCTGCTTCTTAATGATTATAAAGACAAATCCTAAAACCAATTTAACCAAAAAAAAAAAAAAAAATGTAAATCTGCAATTAACAGAACAACTATTTTTGGGGTTGATACTTTCATTAACAACTATTGAAGGCCTATTAGAGCCATGACATGAAGATATTACAACTGAATTCTTAGACAACACTACAAGAGCATTAGATACAGAAAGCCAAGTCTCAAGAGAAACTACTGAAGAAGAACTAAGAAGCCACCCCCTGGAACCCTGGTTTCTATCAAACCCTAATCTGCCTAAACTCCAGACTTTTAGTTCCAGTTCTGAATTTAAAATTACAGCAAGGTTTAGAATTGAATTCAATCAACCCTAGCTCCAAACCATAACCGAACCTAGTTTACTCTATTCCCAACTGTAGAACCATCATATTAAGCCCTAATCCCATAACCACAGGGTTTTAAAACCCTAACTTTACTACTGGTTCATTTGAATAAGATCCTGAAGGTAAACCCTAGATCTGGGGTTTACATCACCTTAGCATCTCTAGGCATATGTCTCAGAGTGCAAGTCCACATATTTTGTCTTTTGGTGACCTAACAAGATATAATGACATGGAACAGACATGATATTTGCATCACCATGACCTCTTGACATGAAAGTAACATGATATTCACAATATAAAGCCATAGTAGCTGACCTCATTGACACATTAGTTATGTCAACTTAGGAGGCCTGGGATACTATTTAATAAACACAATAGGCCATGTCAGAAACTATCACATAACCTGCAGATTAAATATGAACAGTAGCTGCAATTAAGAAAGCACATCCACATTTCCTACTTTTCAGATTTCGTTTGAATGAAGCATCTAACTACAAAGCATGTAACATGTGAAGTGTAGGCAGAGCAGGAACTTGTATAAAAAACTCAAGGTTTGAACTTATTGGTTAATGGCAAAACTTACTTGTATAAGAGCTTATCATTAATGAATGACACAATTAAAAAAGGATTGTGCCATATACCAGTTAACATAAGTCATTTTAAACATCTCAATAAAATTAGACA
Organism: Hakea prostrata; assembly: GCF_041222555.1. Taxonomy (NCBI): domain Eukaryota; kingdom Viridiplantae; phylum Streptophyta; class Magnoliopsida; order Proteales; family Proteaceae; genus Hakea; species Hakea prostrata. The sequence goes on along the minus strand of NC_142607.1, from coordinate 17,325,698 downwards.
TAAGTACCCCTCCAAATACATGAGTGTATCAACATAACTGCAAATACATGACTGTAGCCCAAAATATTGTGATCATTCAACAGCCCTAGGTAATTAGCCATATTTTTCTAAGAAGAACTTGATGACGGTTGCCCTATCCTCCTTTTTCTCCGAAAGTAATGCACCCGCAAGGTGGATGTGACTTAAAAAGAAGTCTTTTGCACGCATACGAGTCCCTAAGTCAATCTCCGTGACTGCATTAATGGCATCACATAGAAGATCCCCGATGTTGCCTTCAGCCTTGTCAGCTGCAGCCTTCTCTGCAGCTGCCTTCTCAATAGCAACCCTCTCTGCAACAATCTTCACCATGTCTATCAAAGCAACAGAGATATTCTCCAAGGGACCCACTACTTTCTCAACTCCTTTCTTCTTCTTGTTGGAATTTTCAGACCGATCATCACCTCTTTGCCTACTTCGAGATCAACTACTTTCAGCTGGAGATGGATGGGTAGACGACATGTCAACTGTATTAGTCTCAGGCTGAACACTCGAGTTGCCGATCTCATAGTCATCCAATTGGATGTTGAACTCATTGGCTAAAGGTGACTCCATTTGTGACTCATTCAAGAAATCTGCAACAGTTCCAGCTTGCAGGGAACGATTTTTAAGCAGATTCGCCCGATTCAGTGAGCGAAGCTGGCGAAACGGCGAAATATCGCGAAATTTCGGCGATATTTTCAGCCGATTCGCCATATTTCGCCATAATGTTTTTGGGTTTGAGTTTTGGTCCAAATGAGTTGAAATTTGGTGGGTAGCCTAATTTGATGCCAATAAACACAATGGAATGGTTGGTTTTGCTTAAAAACTCACTTAAATTGGTGTTATGGATCGGCATATAATCGACTGTATATACCGGTAAAACTGTAATTTTACAACCTTATTTTAAACAATTAAACTAACATAAATAAGCACAAAACTATTATATTAGTAAGAAAAATACAAGTATATAATAATACAAATACAACTACTCAATACCAAGTACTATGCCTTGGTGGATCCATGTCTTCGACTCTGCCTCCGTTGATAGTTGGGTACAAGGCCCATAGGCTACAACATTAAACTTCCGCTCCATTATTTTCTTGAAGTCATTCCAAGACATGTCATGCTGATGGTTGTTGACATACAAGGAAACCAGGCCTCTGTAGTTTTCATCATCCATGACGGTAAAACTACTCCCCTCAGGGGGGTAACGTGAACGGAGGTCTTCAATTGACATCGTAGCATCGAAAGGATATCTGTATGTTGCCTCCAACATAGCAGTTCTCTGTGAGCCAAATGGAGGCATAAGCGGGACACCCTGATGCTGATAACCCCAAACATCATTACCCCAACCACCATATGTCTTGCCTTCTGCGATGCCAAGCTCATGGAAGATCCATCATTATATCCATAGTGCGAACTCCTAGACGACATATCATCGTGTCCATAGCGAAGGGACACCATAGCCATACAGGTGTGGAGCCTACGGACTCCTCCAAGGTCATGGACCCCATCACTCCCCGACAACTTGTCCATCGGATCAAAATGGCCGTATGAGCCATATGATCGAGTATCATCACTATAACCATAGCCATACGACCCATACCCATGGTGGCCATGCATATGCTGCTGCTCCCCCCCCGAAACTCCCCCCTCCCTGGCCGATTGTAACTCGTAGGACGACCTTGATGAAGCTCACCACCATGATCGTCATCCTGGGTGGCATGTGTGTACTGAGTCTCTCTAGTGTATCTCTGGGGGGGATCTGTGCCTCGATAATGGAACATGATATCGTTCTGTACTCCTCCACCACCACCACCACCACCACCACCACCACCACCGTCGTCATCATCATCCCTCCGAGTATGACTGGGACTGGGAGCAAGGGTGTCATCTGGATCATCATCTTGCGTGCCAGGCAGCACCATCCAATCCTCATCCGCTGTGGCGGCAGCCGCCTGATGTACCTGCCCCTCTTGAGAAGCCATGTACTCATTTATATTAACTCCCGCAGCTTGAGCAATGATTGGGTCTGGCCTACCTCCAGGCTGGTCTAACACTGGCTCGCCCCTATCCAACAACCAATCCGTGAGTGGATGTTGGTCATCTGCAGTGAGCTCGAAGATATCATCGAGCTGGATGTCCTTGTCTTGCCCATTGTTAGTATTTAAACGGGTGTTCTCTAATTTTAGCCTCATGTTGTAGTGACAAAACACAAGGTCATTCAGGCGTTGACTTCCCAGCCTATTCCTCCTCTGCGAGTGAATCATCCCAAAAGTACTCCAATTCCTCTCACACCCCGGAGGCGAGCAAGTCTGGGAGAGGATCCGCACTGCCACTCTTCGGAGGTTCTCTGCATCGCCCCCATATAGAATCCACCACTCAGCTGCATTATCACAAATAATGCAAGTTAATACTTTAATTCTTAACAAAAATCCTACTTGTATCACTTATATGTAAAATGTAATGTAAATGTAATCATGCATCTAACCTGGATCATAATTTTGTCGGTTTTGAATAGCAGGAACTGAACCAAAGGTCCCCAGTGCATCTCTAAAGTATTTTATCTGCAATAATTTGTATTGATGGTTAGCTAAATTCTTTCACAAATAAAAAGCAAGTACTAAGTTCTAAGTTTTTAAGTTCTTACCTCCATATGGCAATTTGATTGGACCGTTACGTTTGGCTCTAATTTCCCAATAACCTCCATAACGGCACCGAGTAGGTCGACCGCAATCCCAAATTTTCAGTGTGCGATATTTTGGATTGAGATAATAGGCTGCATAATTCACAAACTCACAATCAAAGAATTAATATTTACTACAAGTTACAAATTATAATAATAAGTAGTAACACAGACTAACTACTTACCCGCCCTATGCATCGGATGCATCAGATGAGCGGTCCATCTACTATCAACAATGTTCAAGTATGCAGCAAAACCTCTGGGGTTAGCTCTTTGGATTCTTGTTTTCATTCTCTCCAGGGCTGCATATATGTGCGGCATAGTGGGCCCCCTGAGGGAGGAATCAACCATACGTAAGACCTTTATTATAGGATCTAAGGTCTCCAACACAATTTTCACATTCCTCCAAAAGTCATCAGACGAGATTGTCGTCGTGCGGTGCGCCCACTACTAGTATTGAATTATCACAAACACATTAAGTTAGTAATAAATAATTAAATACTACATACTAGATATTCATATTTCATAGTATAAATGTATAAGAAGTTAACAACTTGTTAAATCAAATAGTAGAGACTATAGATAAAAAATAAATAAAAATACTTACTTTGATCCAACCCATGAGAACCACTCCTCTGATGAAAACATGGATCTCAAGCCCGACTTCCGTTCCTGAATACTGTTGAGGGCGATGAAATTCGTGGCAAATCTCGTAGGACCGGGTCGCACTAGCTCACCATTGCATGCCTGCCTCATCATATTCAGAGCAACAATATGATTGTAGATGAAATTTGTTACCTGCTTGGCCCTCTCCACTGTGCTCTGGATAATATTGATCTTGCCGATGTCCTTTAACATGAGGTCGATACAATGAGCTGCGCAAGGTGTCCAATATAGGTTATATCCAGCTGTATTCATCAGTACCTCACCGGCTTTCTTGAAGTTGGCGCCATTGTCGGTGACAATCTGCACCACATTCTCCTTCCCAACTTCATCAATCACATCCTGCAAAAGTCCAAGAATATACCTGTGGTCTTTTGTCTGCCCAGTAGCATCCACAGATTTTAGAAAGACAGTCTTTCGATCACAATACACCATAAAGTTGATGATGGATTTTCTTGTCGGACCGGTCCAGCCATCACACATAATGGTGCATCCATATGTCTCCCAAAATATTCTCAAATTACTGATGTACTCTTGCAGCTCCTCCTTCTCCTCAGTCGGAAAGTGGTCAACACCTCCTTAGGGGTAGGACCAGGATGTCCAGGACCTGCCTTTGCAATAGTGTCAACCATATTACTATAATAAGGACCCTGTGCTGTATGTGCTGGAACCGCATTGTAGTACATCCACTTCGACACTGCCTTCTTCACTTTCTTCGCCATCCCTTTCCATGCACCTGTGATCTTGGGCTGCTTGGCCCCTTTATTTCTGAAAATATCAGGATCTTGCTCTAGGATAGGATCCGACCCTCGTGGATAGTCACGTGGACGTGATCCCCTTACATCGGCCGTAGAAGGGACCCTCTGACTCTGTGATCTGCTGAACATACCACGTATACCACCCCTGTCCCTAGATCCAGATGCTCCAGCCCCTGATCCAGATGCTCCAGCCCCTACAGGCCTAGAGGTACCAGCTCCTGTAAATCTAGCTCTGGCCCTCTCCTCCTCCTGGTACTGCATCGCCCTACTCTCAGCCATCGCCCGTCTAACATCCCTCTCCTCCCGCTCTCTCAAATCAACGGGATCAACCTCCTGATCAGAATCTGAATCAACTCTATAAGATGATGGTGCCCGCACGGCCTCATCCAATGCTTCATTTACCCTTCTCCTCTCTTGTTTCTTCTTCCCCTTGTCTTTCTCCATCTCCCTAACTGCCTTTCTGATATCCGCATTCACCTCAGTGCAGGTGGCCACATCTTTTGAACTACCAGTAATGTGAGCCTTAAACCTACTAATGCCACCAGAATTCAACTCCTTACCACAGAAGTTGCATCTTGTTTTACTTTTATTTCCATCGATTGCAACACAGTATTGCCATGCAGGATCAGCCCTCCCCTTCCTGCGGACGCCGCTCCTCGTGTGTCCGCCCCCGTCCCCGGCCCCCGTGAACCTGCTCCTCTCCCACCGCTAGACATGATAACAGTTGGTCTGTTGCAACAAAAATGATTTCACAAACAATTAAACAATACCAATATAATATTTTACACAATATATAAATTTTTTCCGACAAAAGAAAACGCTACCATATCAAAACTGACAATGAAACCATACAAGAAGCACTTAAAAATAATTATATAGGTATTCTATAATTTTCTATAATTTTCAAAATCATTTTCCTTATTTATTCCTAATTGTTTCTCTTTTTTCATAATTATTTATATTTTATATTCATATTTTAATAAATTTCAAAAAATCAAAAAATTATTTATTGGGTCGAAAATTATTCCGACTCCGTGAGTTTGTAGATTGACCCATGGGGATCCACATATATTTTTTCAATCACAATGCAACACATATATCATGCAAAAAGCAAGCATTTAAAATGTATAAAAATACAATTTTTGACGCCCCGAAAATAAATAAATAAATTACTTAGTGAAAAAAAATTCGACTCCGTGAGTTTGTAGATCAGCCTATTGTATTCAACATATATTAATTTCATACCCATCCAACAATATTATGGCATGCATTTTCAAAAAAATAGTTTAGTGAAGAACAGTTTACCTCTCGGATGAAAAACACCCAGATTTGTGTGAAATCTCGCTTGATCGTCGCGAATAAGGCTATATCCGTCAAGAATGAAGTGAGTACTGCGATTTTATGTCGAAGATCGGACGAAAATATGGCCAAAACACCTAGAACTAGGAGAGAGAAGCTCTGGATGGTGTGGGTGAGGAGAGAGAAAATCAAACGAAATTCATCAGATAATTAATGAAAAAATCCCAGCGAACCCGCATTTTATCGCCGAATTTCGCCGAGAAATCGGCGAAATCTCGGTATTAATCGCCGATATGGCGATATCTCGCAATCGGCGATATTTTGTAATTCTCGTTTCGCCCCCTGGTATCGTTTCGCCAGGGGGCGAAACTGGCGAATTTCGCCGATATTTCGGCGAAATTCGCCGAACTTTCTTTCCCTGCCAGCTTGACCGCCAGTTGCAATCTCATTACCTAGGGCTGCAGCAACCTCTAGGTGAATGAAACGCACCGAATGGTCCTTTCAATATTTCTGCTCCTTCAGCAAATTCAAAATATAAACATGTAAACTTTTTATCAACTATAGGGGCTGCCTATTCACTCACTTTTTCTGCTAATGTGCAGCGGCGAGGAAAGTGCTTTAACCTATAAAATGATGGTTTGGTGAAGATTAGTTGTTACCTTTACTTCAGCCCATAAATGGGGGGGGGGGGGGGCAGCATCAAACCTATTTTCCCTTGGATTCCATCCAAGTCCACTTTGTTTTTGCAAGTCGAAAAGTGCACGCAACCTACTTTTCCAAATCCTAAAATGATTGCGGCATTGCTCCCAATCATAATTGGACCCAAAATTTTCGTAGATTTCTTTTCTAATTCCCAACCAATGCTCCCTTCTTAGTCCATTATCTCCCGCCCTCCCACTAGAGTGGAAATGTAGGAAAGACTCTAGTAGAACAAGAGACACCTCGGTAGGCCATGAGGCTATGTCTCTTCCTCTTGAATGTGAGGCATTTTGAGAGTCCATCTGCTAAAATCAAAATTGAGTCATAAAAGTAAATACATCCGGCTAAATCATACTTCTAACATTTGAAGCAAATATAATTTGAGTTCTGACATGAAATAATACAACAAAGTTTGAGACAAAGTGAAATAATACCATAAAGTTTGAGACAATAAAAAAATAAGGTGCACTCCATAGAGTTCAAGTAATTTACAGCATCCTGATGTTATCTTAATCTAGGTCTAAGTGTTCAATTCTTAGTATGGTTCATAATTATCTCCACCATCTTGGCAGATTTAAATAAAGAAAAAGGCCTAACTCAGTTAACTGCCAAGTCAATCAACAGAGCTAGCCACATGATAATCTATATTGCTGTAGTGATCCTATCCAAAGAGCAGCGTTGTTAAGGGCCAATCAACAGGAAGCAAGTTTAAGCTTAATGATCAAATAAGTAAAAGGATATTGAATTCAAGTACATACATCTAGAAATTGGATACAACTGACAATCAAATTTAGGATCTTCTCCCATAGCTCATGTATCTCTTTAGGGCATCAAATAAAAATGGACTGAGGTTCGAATTTGAAGTAGGAAAAGCAAGCTGACACTCATAAGATGCAATTTTTTCTTTTTTTTTTCTCTTTTTAATTATAGAAAGGGTTTTTCCTCATTTGGTCAATGTGCCTCTATTAGCAAATCATATACACTAGGCAAACCATCAAGAACATCCCACCAATTTAATAAAAACCAAAAGAAAACTAAGCTAAATACAAATACCACTTAAGAACATCAAAACCAAATGAAAGATCACCAAAGGCTGTTTTTGGCATGGAAACCTAAGATGACAATGCATTCCAACATCATATAATCTCTCTCTGTATATATTCCACAACCCATTAAAACAAGGATGAAGTCCCAAGCAGAACACAACTAATTTTGGAAACCTTCAATCAATTTCAGTTTCAAACTAAGAAGAGGTTTGCTGCATTTGCTACCATTTCATAACCCACCTGGAAGGGGGGAACAAAGGAATTGAGAAACTTGTAAATGGGAATCAAATAATAATAACATACTTGAACCACTGAATTAAGAAACTATAACAAATACAAACCAAATCTCTAAAGAATAAGAAAAGAAAAGACTTTCAAAACTAGGACAGTTGTGGCAGGATGAAATAAAAATGGAATGTCTTACAAGATCAAAGACCTAGAGGCATACCTTGAGAGGATGATTATCAGGAGCCGAAGCCTCTGCAACAAACTGTGGTCCCAATGCTGAACCTCCGATAAAAGGGGAGAGAGAATACAAAAAGAAAAGAAGGAAAGAGGAAGAAGAGAAGAACAACTTGAACCGTCAATTGCAGGATTATCATTTGTGAAGTTTTCATTCTCTATCTTCTTTTTGAGAACTTTGTTTTCTATATTATTTTTTTGTGCGATTCTTTCAGTAGCCATGTTCTAAATTTCTTCAATTAGAGTTGTAGATGGATCCCTTTAATTTCTTCAATTCATAAGTTTCAATTCATGTGCTCTCTCTCTCTCTCTCTCTCTCTCTCTCTCTCGTTCTTAATGCTTTGGGGGTGACTGAATACCAATCTATTGATCTTTGATGCATTTTTTATGTATTTAATTGTGAAAATTCGTGTGTACTCAAGGGGAATTGAATGGTGAGTTGTTACACCTAGCGTGTCGTAGCTCTAGATGGCTTATTCGGCCTTGCCTGGTTTTCCACAAAATTTCATATTGTTTGCCAAATTACATCTGATTCATCACTGATAAGATGGTTTCGAGCAAATTAGGGACTTTATTACTAAAATAGGTGTAAGTGTCTATTTGAGGGAATTCTGCCGATAAGAAAAAGGGATTGATTGAATTTTGTTATTGAATTAAATTGTTATCCTTTGAATTAATTGGTGAAATTGAAACTCTGATATTTGTGCCACTTGATTTGTTACTTAAACTGCTTCAATTAGAAATAGGTTATAAGTAATTAAAAATTTGTATTGATTGGCTAGATAACTATAAGAGAAGTTAATATTGGTATGTAATTTGGGTTTCGAATTGGTCTTTGAGGGAATGATCTCTACTCTATCTATAATACTCGGTTTGATTCTGTGCACTTGCGGATTTTGTCGAACAATGTCTACTCACTGGTCTGTCAACTAGCCACGATTAGAATTCTTCTTGCCTTGGCATCTAGTGAACGCTATGTTGTGCATAAGATAGATATAAAAATAATCTTTCTTAATTGAGACCTAACTGAAGAAATCTACATGGACAAACCTAAAAGGTATGTCATGAGAGGTTTCAAACATATCAAGTTCGTAAATTAAATAAATCATTATATGGTCTTAAACAATCACCTAAATTATGGCATAAAAAATTTGACAAAATAGTAAAGAGCTTTGGGTTTCAAACTAGTAACTTTGATAAATCTTTTTACTATAAGTCTGTGTCAAATAAGGTCATAATTATTTTTTTATATGTAGACGACATGCTAATTCTTGGTTCTAACCATTCTGTAGTGAGTGACATTAAAGAACCATAGCTAAAGAATTTGACATGACGAATGTTGGTATTGTAGACACCATTCTTGGCATGAAAATAAGTTTTTCTGGGCAAGGAATTACCCTTATCCAATCTAGATATATTGAAAAACTAATCTCTAGATGGAGATATAGTGGATGCAAATACACTATTTGATTATAACAAAAGCTTATACCAAATGATGATAAAGCTATGAATCAATCAGATTATTTTAAATTGATTGATAAACTCATGTATGCAATGAGTTGCACTAGGCATAGCTTATACAATAGGCATGTTGAGTTGCTTCACTAGTAATCCTAGTAAAGAGTATTATGTTGCCCTCGAAAGTCTAATAAGATACCTTAAGGGAACTACAAACTACATCATTTAATATACTAGACATCCTCCAATTTTGGAAGGGTATTCTAATACATATTGGTGCTTAGATATAAGTTAATAACAAATCTACTAGTGGTTATATTTTTACCCTAGGTGGAGCAGTTAGTATGTGAAAATGTAAGAGATAGACTTGCATCACTTTGAGCTCTATGAAATTAGAATTATATGCTTTAGCCTTAATAGGAGTGAGGCAAAGTGGATAAGAGATTTGATCCTGGATACTCCAGTGGTTAACTTGAAGATAACATTTTTGAGTTTGATATGGGATAACCAAGCAATGACACCGATAATCAATAATTCACTATTTAATAGTAAGATGAGACAAATTAAGCTAAGACAGATCATGCTGAATTATCTTATTGAACAAGGAGTGATTACTTTGATTGATGTGAGATCAAAGAAGAACATGGTATACTCTCTTACAAAGGGATTGAACAAAGATTGCGCATTTAAAATTGTAATAACCCCCATGTTCCTAACCCGAAGCCCAAATTGTAAATTTGATTACTTAAGGCTCTATCAGAAGAAGTTGTGGGCCATCCGAATTGAAGCCCATGTTTTGGCTCCAGAGCCCATGGATCTGGATGGTGTTGACAAATAATTTGCCTTATTGGGAACTGGAAGAAGATCTAGCCGGAAATCGAATAGTTTGGTCAGATGGATATTGTTGCTTGTATCTCAAGATATTACGCAAGTGTACGTATCGCAATCAAGTAATAAATGATAAGTAAAGTATCGATCCCACGGAGAATTATATCATTAACTTTCAATGTAAAAGTAAAATTGATTTAAGTGAGATTAACAAGGTTGATTGGTGATTGACTAACTAAATAACCAAATGACAGGTAATAAAACTAAGGAACTAAAATGAAGATTAAGCAATTGAGGGAACTTAGTGAGTGAAAAGAGTGTTGGGAATCAAGTTTCCCCTCCCCTGAATTTTATAATGCAAGTACTAAAGTAATACTACAACCCCAAAATATATCAAGAACATGGAATGAATGGCAATATGATATTTTCCAATACACATAAGCTAGCATCCTAAATCAACATCTGCATATTCTTATGAAGAATTGATGTATGAATGCAATTTAAACCCAATCCAATCAATGGTAATGTGAGGTAATTGGGTATTCCTGCCCAACTTACTAATTAACACAACCTAATTAAAGATTATGCTAACTCACACAATTCAACAAACACCTAGACTCCATTAATTTTCCAATTAATGAAATCATAACATTCATTCAAGAAAGATCATTCAAGAACTGAAATTAGTCAATATAACATGCTGAATTCATTAACAGTAAAGTGGATTGCAATAAAACTAAAGAACACATGATTAGTTACATCTCAAAATTCAGGTTTAGGTACTACTATCATCCCAACACAGCAAAGATTTAGCCCATAACAGAATTCAAATACATAAAACCAAGTATAGTTGTCATGAGACTAGAAAGTAAGAAGATAGAGTTATAAAAACAAGAAGAAACTAAAGCTTCAATGCTTCCACACGAGCTCCAGCCTTCTTCTCCAGCAAATCAGCAACTCCAGCAGCTCCTTGCTTCCACAAGAGCTCCAGCATTCGTTCTCCACCTCTCCTTTCAGCCATGTGTTGCTATGTCCCTTGCCTCCTTCTCCTCTTTTGTCTCTCTTTCCTCTATAAATGTATTCAATCATTAGGGTAGAACCTAGTCATAGGATTAGAACATTCCTCCTGAGATCAATGGCTGAGAACTATCATGTATTTACAAGAATATTGTCCACTTAAGTTAGCCATTTCTGGTCATTTCCATTTAAATTGGATATGAGAATATTCTGTTCTGTTGCTGTATCAATGCTGCAGCAAACTTCACAACAAAGTTAGAGGACAGCTTCTTCTCCTATTATGGCTCTTTACCTACATTTTTCAAGAGAAAGAGAAATAATCAAATTCATCTACAAATCTGAAGAGAAATTCATGTAAGAGTGACAATAATGAACTAAACAAGATGCAACATGTTAAGACTAAATAAGACAACATCTAATGAATACTATCACTAAAATAAAAACAAAATACTCCTAAATCAAGCCATCTCAAGTATAAAGTTACCAATCTTAACTCTATGAAATATCCAATGAGAGAAAGGCCAAGTTGGAAGATGTCCACGAGTGAGGTAAGAGCCCTCCACATGTTGGTTAAGGTCATACTGAGCTAGGGATCAACTGGAAGTGCAAAACGCCCAAGTACATAGAAGTACTGAGGGCGGTTGCTTAAGGCAATTGATTGGAAATTGTGCTAAAAAAACCTTGTTTTGCCCCCGTCACCCTATTTAAAGCCTTCCATGACCTAACTTCATATTATTTTATTCCTGAAGGTTGTTGTGGACTGAGAAGAGTTAGAGAACATGTGGTTGGTTGAAAAGAGCCTCTTTTCGTGGAGAATCTTTCGAGTTTTCTTTGACTTTCGGACCCTAAGTGAAGGTAAATTTAACAACTCTCTTAATCTATTGAATTTCATCCTATTAGAGAGTAGTTACTCTTCCTCTAGTTCTGTTGTGGTGGTTTGGACTAATATTTTGTCTTTCCATCGATGACCTCGATTAGATCATGCCAAGAGGAACTGATTTATGTTCGATTTAATGGCAGATCTTATCGAAGAAGATGATGTAGATCTAGATTTTTCCCCTTCTATGATATGTAGTTTGAGTGGCTTCTCTGGTGTTCTAGGGACATGGTTTAGACGTGGATTAACCCAAATACAGATTGAGCATGGGTGATCCAAAGTATGAATTTAGGACTTGGAATTCTGCCCGAGACTTAGAGCAACCGGCTTAAGCAACCGGTTGGGTTCCAGAGGTTGCTTTGGAGTTGTCTTTGCTTAGTTTGAATCCCATACTAATGTAACTTTATGTTCTTAATCTAGGGTTTTTTTGGGATCATCTAGAGTATTTACTTTTGGGACATAGCACGTTTTTCCATACTTTTTCCATTAAGTAAGGTAAGGACACAATTGCATATGTATCCGAATTGCTTAATATGATGTTTTGATAATTATTTTAAGTATGTTAGTGACTTTAGAACTTTCTATAATTACTATCATGCTTGTTTACTCATTGAATATGATTGGTGAATAATGTGTATTGTATTTTACTTCTTTTGTGGAATGTGTTGTTATTTAGTGTGACTATGAATTAGGGAATACCTGGCTTGGTACTCCTAGCTTGGGATATCAAGGGTTGGGGTATGGGACACTATCCTCTGATCCCCCCCCCCAACTTGACTAGGATGTCTAGATGCATGGCTAGGTTACCCATACATGCTACTACTCTTTTGGCAAGGGTATTGAAGCCGAGTGACACATGATAGCAATGACGTGGCTTATGGGCCTCCAAAAGGGGTAACTAGTCCATGAGGAGACACGGTGGCCCAATGTTTATCATACAAATGGTAGGGTTGGGCTCATGGGTGTCCAAAAGACGGATTGAGTGTTGTGAGGAGACATGAGAGATAGTTTCCCCAACAATATGTGAATGACCATAGTGACACACCCCACCCGCCAGTCTTGGTTATCTGCTTGACAACCCGTGGGAGTGAACCGTCACAAGATCCACGGTCTTACCGATCAATAATAATAAATGCAAGTAAAGACAATCATGAGCAAGAATAAGTTCAATAATTAAATAAAATGATTACATGAGTCCAAATACTCCAATAAAATAATCAAGGAAAGAATAAATGATAAAAAAGAATATGAGTTCAGCGGAAGCAATAAAAAATAATTAAATGATCTTCTTTCCAATTTCTTTTTCTAAAGCTAGAAAATGTTTCTCATGTTTTTCAAGAAAAGGGGTTTTCCAATTCTTCTCCATACGATGGGCAAACTGCCTGGCAACCTGTCTCCTCCGCCCATCAATGGGTGCTATAAGCGCACTCCATGCACTCGCAGGAGCTCATGCAAAGGCTATCTCCATTTCTCATTGCCGGTGCCACATCCTTTTCATATGAGAAGGCTCCTTCATGAGAAACCAATCCATCTTCTGGCGTATATCCTCCATCTATACATGCTAATATAACATAGACAAATAAAAGAATGAGTTCTGGTGAACTCAGTAAGAACAACAATAATTCTCATCCATATGTCAACATCAATAGAAATGAATATATGATATGCATGAAGTGCAAAGTATAAATGCTACTAGATCTAACTGTGCAAATCTCTAACAATTGACATGCTTTAAGATATACACCAGCCCTCCTTTGGGTAGGTCTAGTCACTCTGATCCGGCAAGGACTGGCTACCTCTATAGGGATCTTCGGAAAATGGGTAAGTCCACACCTGGCTCTCAAACCATGGCTGGGGTTAAGTCAACACTCTCTCACCACGACCATTGGCATGAGTACTGGCGCATGTCGGGGTTTCTAATCCAATGCAAGTCATAATGGTAACATACTACATGAAGTCTAGATACATCCCCTATGGCAGCAACCAACTCGATTCAGTATCCTTTGCAACCTAGGAATGAGAACCCTCACGGACTGGTTAATGCTATTGGACTCCATTCCATAACCCTATGGTCATCCATATATTGTTAGGGCGGAATGCTCTCATGACTCCTCACGACACTTGGTCCGCTCCTTGGACGTCCATGAGCCTAACCCTAACATATGCAACCCTACCATTGTATGACCAACAGTGGACCACTAAGTCTCCGCACGGACTGTTTACCACTATAGGATAAAACATAGTCACATCACCGTCGTCATGGGTCATCCGGCTTCAATTCCCCTACCGAAAGGGTAGTAATATGTGGGGTACCATGCAACTTTAGACTCTACCTAGGTATGTCATCCAGAAGTTATGACAATGCTGGAGACATCAGCGAGCATGTATCCCATACCACAGCCCTCTGATTATCTCAAGCTAAGATATCCCAATGGAATACCATTTCCATCAGAACCACAAACCATCATCATCATCATACCACATGCATAATTGATAAAGTATATGTAAAGACAATACAAACAACAAGCATATAATAAGATTAGCATGATATTCATGGTTACAGCAGTATATAAAATGAAAGTACAGTATTGAAAGACACTAGACTAGCATGTTCAAGTCATTTCACAAAGATGAGGTTGTATGTCTTTACCTGTAAATAAGTAGAAATCCTCTAGATTGCAAACCAGAAACAATTATAAAACTTTTACTTGAAAAAGTGGACACCTATAAACAAGGTTACAATAATATGTAAGTCGAATGAATCAAATTGGAAAAAATCCAAAAGTTACTTGCTCACTGGAAACCAGCCGGTCGCTTAGGTTGAGCGACCGCCACTAGTGACCGCCCCAAAAACAATGAGTTTCAGATCTGAAACTCAGGCTTTTGATCATCCGTTTTCAATCCGATTTTTGAATGATCATAGTTCGAATTTCAAACCTAACACTCCCACAACCAAGGGTAATACGAAACCTAACAATTGACACCAAATTGGTTACCCAAAATCGTCCCCTTGATTAGATCAGTCCATTTTCACGAAAGTTGGGTTTCGTTTTCGGACTTGATCTCATCAAGAGCATTAAAAAGGTAGGTACTGTAATAAGAGGATCATGAACAACCAAAGAGGGAAACAAATCTACTTTAATCATAGCCAAGGGTAGAGTATGAATGAACAGGGAATCACTTACCTCAACCAAATAAGCTAGAAAAGACAAGAGAGCTTCTATGACACTAACAGCACTTCAGATCACCTTCCAACACGTCTCCACTGCCGCCTAACCACCAAAAACAGCAATCCCTAATATAATATTCGTAAAATAGGCGAGGGTTGCTATTTATAGAAGTTTGGGGGCAAAATAGGGCAAAACCCCGCAATCAAGAAGGCGGTCGCTTGGGGCGATCGCTTGGTCCAATCAACCGCTACTGGCAACTGCCCCCTAGTATATTGCTATACCAGGGTGCTTTGCTTAGGGGGTTGAATCCCAAGTACAACCTAACCTTAATGAACACATGGGGGAGGTCTTACCTTCATTCTAGACATCTCCAGACATCACTTGCCTTCTAGAGGTCCAACTACCAATCAAGATAGACTCTTCAAGAAAATACAGATCCATGGGTTTAGGGTATGGATCATGGACTTCTATCCGGACACTCCACAAATTTACCCGACTAGACCTTTGGGTTCTCAGACCTGCAATACGGATCCCGGGTTAGAAATACGAGGGTTGTTACACATAGGGTTAAAGAATGTGGTCCAAAAGGGGTAACCAATCCATGAGGATTTACATTCTTAGGTGGAGAATGATACTTGACCAAAATGGCATTAGGCATTAGGGAAGTATCTGGATCACATGTAGTGTGTTACCATATGACTTTGCATTGAGATAGAATCCCCAACATGCGCTAGTACTCAGACTAATGGTTGTGGTGAGAGAGTTTGGACTTGTACCCTAGCCATAGTTGATGATGAGGACCATACCTTTTACTCAGGATCCTAATAGAGGCAGCCAGGCTGTGGGGGCTCAGAGTGACAAGACCTACCTAGAGGAGGGCTAGTGTTTATCTTAAAGCATGTCTGCTTATATAGAGACTTGCATGGTTAGACTCATAGTTGCATTCATAACCTACCACTTCATTTATTCATTTCCATAATATTATGCTTTTATGGTTCATGTATGGAATTGTTGCCTTATGGAGTTCGTTAGAACTCATCTTTGTGGATTTTCTTTGTTATCTTCAAATGCCTTTACAGAAACAAGAGAAATTTCTTATGCATCGAAGACCCCTGAAGAGGTACTGGAGGCGCCAGTGGGACCTAGTTATGCTAAACATGCATGAAGCTTCCTGCGAGTGCATAGAATGCTCTTATGGCATCCATTGATGGAAAAAGAACTTTGGAGAAGGGCATGAAAGAGGGTCCTATGACTCCTTTCATAGAGAGACTTGAAGAAGAATACCCCAAATTGAATAGCAAACCATAAGGAGACATATTTATTATTTTGCTTCTGCTGATATTTTCCTATTTGATTCATTTAGTAGTCATTCTTGGATTTTAAAACCATTATTTTTATTAATTAAATATTAAACTATTTTTTTTGCCCTTGATTATGGGATGGTGTAGTGTAACTGAGATCGTGTGGCTGTAGATAACACCCATGGATTGACAAAAATTGTCGATTGCGGTGTGACAAAAATTGTGGGGGAGATAGGGTTAAAGACTATATAAGTATGTCATAATCCAACTCTATGTTATTTTGAATTGTTCGAATTTCATTTAGCCGTAGTTTGCATTCAGGACAATTTACATATTTCAGATAATCTAGTAGGATTGTGGAGTATAGAGGTGTGCGAAGTCATTCCACATTAATAATATAACAACATTTTTATGAAGCTTGAATACTTTATAATTTGAACAAGGATTCTGAAAATTATTAATATGTTTCATTAATTTTACTATTATCTTTATATCATTCCACATTTGATGATATGTCTTTCGTGGAAAGGTGTGTCATTCCAGATTTGATGATACAACCGGTAACTATGGTGGACATGATAACAATATCGTTCCAAATGGAAACATAGAATGACTCTTTGTAAAACAAACCATTTAGATCTTGTTCTTGTGTAAAAACTTGATGAAAACACAATATTTTGCATCAATTATTTGGATTGTACTAAGTTCTTTTTGTAGAATTAGATATTCGTATATACTGTTTAAATGATTGGATTCAAATGAAATTCATTAACAATTTATAGAGAATGATGAAAATGGGGGAGAACATCTTAATCTAGAGTTCAATGAGGATGATTTACTTGATGAGTAAAATTATTAAAGCCTACTAGGAACTATTAATTTTTTTCGTACAAATTACATAATTTATTTATGTAGAACATTTTTTTTGGTTTATATTTATTCTAAAACTCATGATTCTTGTTTAAGTTATTCATTTGAATTTAATTGGATATTATTCCCTTGAAAAATGATGATGATTCTATATTGAATTTGAACATTACATTTATGAGACTAATGCTAAAGTTTTTATGTAAAACATATGAGGATATTGTTGAGATATTTGAATCATACCCAACTTAGGGTTGAGGTATTCAAATTATACCCAACTTATGTACTAATATAGGCCATCGGATTAGTTACGATCCAACGATCTAATGGGTCTTTGTGAGAGAGTTTAATTAATGGTAAAACCTAATGTTGTTCTATAAATACTAGCTGGAATCAACGGTTTGGGTATTCCAAGCTAGACACTCATGGTGTAATGCTTTAAACAACTTTGTGCTTAAACCCTAATCTTTAACATTTTTTCCTCCCCTACATATGATCAAAAGTGTGTGTGCATTGTATCTTTAGCTGGTTAACTAAAAAGAATGACCATATACTTGAAGTAATGTAAAATTAATTTTATCAAGTCATTCAGTTGGCTGTAAAATTGATGTAATTTTCTTTTTAAGATTTATAAATCAACCTATTTTATGAATTTTCCTCCTCTTTTTGGACCATAGAATATTAAGACATATATATTACGTTCATTGCAAAACTAAATAGATCCTAACCACTATTTGTGATGTATAATATAAATTCATATTGAATCAAAAGAATCATGGCGGATTTAAACCACCATCTTCTTGAAACATGCTCGTGTTCCAAGTGGTCTACCACTTGAGCTAAAGATTCTCTTCTTTACGTGGGGTAGGAATTAGAGAATGATTTAGACTTTTTCCCCTTCCAAAAATAAATTGGTAGATGAAGAAAAGAAGATTTACCAAATCAAGTCTACAGGGAAATGAAGAATGTATCTGTATCTAAATCTATACCTTACAAATCCATCTGTAGAACAAAAACTACAAGCTGTGAACATCCAAAGGCAGGGCATAGAATAAATTTATAAATATTAAACACAACTGCAAATGAGAAAACTTTTGAACATATATATAAGATGAAAAACCAAAGAACAATGAGAGACCAACATTGGAATTTACATGTTCAAAATTCAGCCAAGCTTAGACATCTGTACTTCAATACTAGTTTGGCATGAGAACTTCTGAACATATATATATATATATATATATATATATATATATATTTAAGATAATTGGTAAGACCCAGTCCTAGAAATGAGAAAAGAAATATTAAGTGGCATCTAGAAGGTAAACCCATTTGAAAATAACTACTGAAGCTCAAAAGAACTACTTTTTTCTGAACTAGTAAGCTTCATATTTTGTTCATTCACTCATTATAGAAATTACTGGAAAAGAGGTGTTGTAGCTTGGAGAGGAACTACTTGTCTACCCCCCAAATTTCCCTCTCTCTATTCATTCTTATACAAATAGCAAATCAGTTACTAGGGTTAGAATCTCGCTTTCTACATAAGAAAATTTTAAAATATTTTTAAGAGTTGAGAGTGTTACCTAAAGGTGCTCACTAGTTAAACTGAACAAAGGACCCCAGTTACATCTCTTAGAGGAAAATTTCTTTTGATAGTCTTTACTGTTATTTCTCATCACTGTAGCCGAACAATCTTTGCTGAATAAACCAAGAGAAGTTACCATAATTTTGGCTGCAAGGAGAGAGGTTGAGTCCTCCCTTCTGCATTCTGCCCAAAATGGAATCCTCAAACATGAACCTCTGTTAGTACAAAAATAATACCAACGAATTCATGCATTAAACTTTAAAAATAATTAATGAACAGCTTTATACACAACTGAGAAAAAAATTAAAGAAGATGTGTAAACCATCTCACTGTAAAAGGGAAAACTTCAAGGGGCTACCCCAACCCAAACTCCCAGTTGAGGGTAGAATAAAATCATAAGAGTTTATAGTTATGATTTTATAGGAGGCTATAATGAATCTAAGGTGTACAAAATATAAAATTTGATAAAATTAGTGAATAAATTATCTACTGCATTTGCATGACACAGAAAAATGTGGCTTACTTGAGCGATGGTACAAATTTCAGTCCAAATCACTGAAATTTTGACTGGCATTTTTATTTTTTGAAAGAGCAAGGCGAAACCTGGGTAGAATTGAAAAAGTATTAGGGCTTGAGAGCTTCTGTCAAGGTTTTACCCTTTGAGTATTGACCCTCAAACCATTTTTTGCTCGATTTTGTGACTTCAATCTTGGTTCACCCTAACTCAATAATTCATTTGTCAAAACTTGTTGAAATTTGAGGGAAAACGTTAGAAACTCGTCGAAATTTAGGAGAAAAAGTTTCAGGTTTTGATGGAAATTTTGAACAAAACCACCATATCTCGGTTTCTTAACTGGTCAAAACTGGCCTCAAAACCGACTTGCCTTTAGTCGAAGCACAAGTTGTTTTCTGTTCAGGAGGTACTAAAAGCCATTTGTTTAGACGTTGTGGTGCCCTTTCGCACCTGAAAGCCTAAAGTATGGTAACCAGCTAACAAAAGAACCCAATACCCCTGAGAGGGAGCGAAAAATTAATGCATGTGTTTAGAAATCAAAAGCAACTTAGATGGAAAAGAAAACACATATTTAGAAGGAACCCAAGAAGGGGAAACAAAGTCTTCTATCAATTCACATAACTTGAATCTCCATGTGAGCTTAATGGCTACATTTAATACAGCGCTTCAGTAATTCTCTCTGCTTCTTATTTTATTTTTTCTTTATCTTATGCTATTTTGAATCTCTTTCAGCCTATTTGGATTACAGCATTTGTATATACTGTCCTGATACAATTTTTTTTTATCAAATCCCTACATCCAAGTTTCTTAAGATTCAGTTTCAATTGAGTGTTAAGAAAACATCCATTGCTAAAATGGATGAAATTCTCCACAACCATAACTGTGATTTTGAACTTTAGACTTGGTTCATTGAATCATCATTATTCTATGTGCGTCTGGTTTGTCTTTCTCTTGATTCTCTGTCATTCATAACACCTTCTACTCTTCTTAGTGACGCTTGTGCCCAAGCTTTATTCCCTTGTCTCGAAATTCTTCGCTCATCACTTCCAAGACAAACCTTGTGCTGAGGGCTTCTGCATAAGCAAAGTCTGGGAAGGCCAATTTTCCTATCCAGCAAGTAATGACTTATGCATTTATAATTTCAAAATAAAGCTTCTACTAAACCATCTATCACATGCAATCATGGTATCTCAAACGATCTTACTCAACCCAATTACATAAACCCCATTGGATGGTTTTCATTCCTGGGCACCTAGGCTTGCCACCCAGTATAAAAAGAGTAAGTTTCATGTACCCTTCTTGCATATACACGTCTTAAGATATTCCACCTGATCGATTCCTCATGAACAATTGTCAAATAATTGCTTAATAAGAGAAAATTACTTATTTTTTCGTATGCAATTTCATCCATCAAATTTATTTGTGTTAGAGAACTATGATTGCTAATGGGGATTTTGTTAAGTCAAGAGCAAATTCTACTCTATATTCCAAGGACTTTTTTGGGGTTATTCATTATGAAATTATCCAAAACATATGGTTTCAGGTTTTAAATCTCCGAAAGGAAAACCTGACTATATGAACCTTCATTAATATGAACTTCGATCCTGGAGACATATTTCCTTGGGTGGTTGCCGTGTCCAAATCACTCACTGTCCTACCAAAATTTTCCTGTTTTTCTTCAGGTGGCCCAGACCAACAAAGGAAACTAGAAACTTTCTACTTTCCTTTCTAGAAAGTAGAAACATCACACGTTTGAATTTTTGCGTGAGAGAAAAGAGAGAGACTCACACCCACCAGCCATCATGGGGTTGAGAATTTAACTGGAGTTCAGAAGATAAGGGTTGGGCATCATCATGGTTACAATGAATGTGGCTGAAGTCCCAACTGAATATTAGGCTCAGCATAAATGAAATAGATAAGAGGGCTTTGTAACAACCCAAGTTTTTTAAAATTTCTATACATATGCTTGCAAAAAAAAAGAAAAGGAATTTCTATCCAAAGGATATGACTTTCACAGTTGATGAGATAAGTCCTACACTTCTAGGGTGGATTCATTATCCCTCACGAAAGGCGAGTCAGGGAGAACAATGTGCTCCCTTAACAGTTTTAAACCACATAGGGAGTAGGTCCCATTTGTAAATATTAAAAAGAATGTAAAGAAATTTTTTTAATTAACCCCATCTCTTATTGTGTGGTTCAAAACAACCAGAGGATAACGGAGCACATTGTTCTCCTCTGACCTAAAACTTGAAAAGATAGTTGATTAGAACTCGTCATTTGGTTATAGGGTGAAAAAAGGTAACTTCATGTTTTTCTATATTATTCCAATTTTATGGGATGTCTCCAATGATAAAGCTTCATGTTTTTCCATACTATACCAACTTTGACACACTTTCGCTCAACTTAGGCCTACTAATTTAGGGTCGAAAATTTTCAACCAAAGCCCAACCTTGTTGGCCAAAATTGACCCTGTCTGTCCTTGATTAGTCTTGTTATGCCTTGATTTGCCCTAGTAGATCTTCACTAATCCTGTATAAGCATTAGATCATTAAAGAAAATACATGAAAATGAAATCTACCAAAGAGGCCGTTGTAAAAGGGGGGGAGGCGGGGGGGGGCTCCTTGGTGGGGGGGGGGGGGGCCGTGGGGGGGGGGGGGTTTGGGGGGGTTGGGGGGGTCTGTTTTTTTTTTTTTTTTTGGTGGGGTTTTTTTTGGGGGGGTTTTTTATAAAAAAAAAAAAAAAAAAAAAAAAAAAAAAAAACCCCTAGCCTCCAATGACTTAAATGGCTGAAGCGAAAAATCACCAAAAAATCAGGTCATTATGTTAGGAATAAAGTTAAGAGTTAAAATCAGGGCTAATTGGGCAAAGGCCTTAACCACAACCTAGCATACCCCAAACCGAGACTTGCACATTTTCAACCCTAACCCTATTTCAAGATTGAAAAAACATGTTCAAGATCTCTTCAAACTCAAGGCGGGCCAATGCAAGTTGTATTTTTCTTCTTTTTCTTTGTTAAAAAATTAGTCCCTTTTTTTTCGTCTCAAACATAAAGTGACTGTGGCCTGAACCCCTCCTCTCCCTGGGAGGAAAATATTAACATAAGGGTGAGGATTATATGAGCTAATGGAAAAGAGTGACTTAATGACCAGAAAAAAATTGGGAAAGTTTCTCTTTCTTCCCTAATACTTTTTCTCTATTTACTCTTACTCCCCCTCCCACTATTTACCCTTGTTCCGCCTACCAAAATTTTCACGTGTGGTTCCCCTAAAAAAATATACTTTTTTCTTTTGTTCTTCCCCGATATTCAAAATGGCCAAGTTACCTTTGTTTTTGTCTTTTTAATTTGTGATATTGATTTTTAATTTATTTTTTGTTACTTTACTTGGTTCTTTTTTTCCCTCTTTGTCGGAATTCACTCCTATTTCTTCCTGTTTTTCATAATTTTATTTATTTAATTTCTCCCTCCCTCTTTTTTTTTTAATAAGAATTCATTAGATGTGATTAAGATATGTTATTATTTTCTATTAAAACAACTAAAAAAATATATTTAAAATTTTTAAGAAATTCAAAACTAAGAAGAGTATAAAAAGTTGTTAAATTTTGAGATCTCAATCCTAATCCTCACCAATAAAATGATAAAAATGTCAATGGGCACTACATAGTTTAACCTTGTATTCAACCTGCTTTTAGGAGAACATATATTTAAAAATAAATAAATAAATAAGAAGAAAGAAGAAGAAGATAACTATCATTAGTACCATCTGAATCCATTTGAGGCTGACAAGATTATCCAATTCTATTTGTATATAATAGAATGTAAATATATCATTTTTTTTCTTCTTTCCTTTTATTTTTTTATTTTTTATTTTTTAAATACCAGGATAGATCTAGATATGACATGTTCAAAAGAGATAGAAATTTCCTTACATTTGACCAAGAAAACATAAGATTCATACATTTAGACTTTTTATGATTGCTCTACCTTATGGAGCAATGGTGATTGAAAGTTGATAGAAGCAAAGAAACAAGAAGTCCCCATCAAGAGCATGGCATTGAAAGTCATGTTTCGTGTAGCGTGCGAAGAAACCAACCTCATAATAATTAATAAGTACTTAAACTAATGAAATCAACTCATTTGATTAACATCAAAAAATTTCTTGAATCTACCCATACCACTAGAGAATTTTGCTCCCTCACACTCTTATCATACATTTTGAAGAAGGCCCCATCTTCTAAGTATGAACAAAGTCAGTGATAGTTGGATCCCCTTACTAAATATATGATAAAATGATGTGTACGTAAGAAGTGAGTAGAGGATCATAACTCCTTTTCTTGTAAGGTGAGAGTAAATGCAAAAAATTGTAACCCCACAATATAGGGTCGCCCGTTTTCATTGGAACATTTTCTTTTGCGGGGGGTGGGTAGAGGTGCGTAGATCCTATCTGTGTGACACCAATGTTCTTAATTTCAAATTGTGGAATAAAAGTGAGTTCTATCATGAACTTTTGTTTGTTGCAACATGGATATCTCCTGCATGATTCATGGCATTAAAAGTCCAGACTGTAGGAAATGACCACTACATTGAAATGTTAACTAAGGTGGCATATCCACAACTACCTCAAGCAATACAAGAATCATTGTTATGAGATGAATCTACCTAATTGAAATAATTGTTTATCCCTTTATTTAAAGTATTTGAATTACTTTTAAGAAATATAATTAAGCTAAGGATGTCATTAATGGATCATGAAGCTAAGGAAGTGAAGGAAATAATGTAGACTTCAAAAGCCTTGGTCTATTGCCTTGTTGGTGAAGCAACCCACGCTCCCTTTGAGATTTCTAGTATCATTATTCATTTTAGGGGTCTAAAGATATGTTTGCTTCAATGGCAAAGGAGAGGAAAATAAAAAAAAAAAAAAATAAATAAAGTATTTGTGTAAGAATAGAAATCATGAAGATTCAAAAACAAAAGAAGAGGAGTAGCTACAAACCATAGAGGAAGATGAAGACAAGTCAAACACAGGGTTTTGCTCAAGGGTATTAATTCTTGTCTTTTTGAAAAGTTGAACTTGCTTACATTAACATTTAACTTTGATTTTCTAACAGCAAGGGAATCACTGATATATTTCTCTTTCAGGGGGCTAATTGACAAATTATATAACTCAAAGAGTGACATTGATTTTAAGGGGGTAACTCTGAGGATCGTGCTGAAAATTTTTCTTAAAAAGAAACCATTATAGTGATGCAAGTTTCAAAACTATGTCTTTTGGGATTGGACTCAACAAGAGCAATCCCACTAATTCCCTCTTTTGGGGGCACAATCCCACTAATTCCCATTGCTTCTACTTTGTTCTTAGTCGAGCTATTGGAGGTTTGTTTTTCTACCAAAAAGAGGTTATTGGGGGAATTATCATCTTCAAGGTTTACTGTTCAAGGTGCCTATAACTTGTTCTTGATTTTTGTCCCTTCAATTGTATAGATGCATGGTATCGATGCATTAAATGATACACTAGATGGAATTAATGTGGGGCTTTTTTGGGATGGACGTATCCAATACATTAGCTCTGGAGGACTAGGAACTAGGAGTGACTTAAAAGTGCATGTCTATGGATTGTGTATTGGGTAGATCAAGTTCAACTTTCTAAAAGCCACTACCAAAAAATTTGGTGCAACAAGAAATAAGCTTTTGGTCTATTATCCCACCAAGAAGAAATATGGCTTCTAAATCTCACCACTCTTTTGGTAGAAATTGCAACAAAGTGTTGAAAACACAAACTTTTGTTCTACATGCTCATGACCTTGTTTACTAAGCATTATCTTCTGTAGATAATAGTAGGAAAGAGATGAGCTTTAGTGATCTATGTATTGTAGTTATTAATCGTATGTTTTAATCTTTCATTAAAAAACATATTAGAAAAAGGAAAAACAAATCTGATGCGAAAGGTTTCCACACAAGTAAGATCAGGGGCAACAAAAGTCTTAAATATTGATTGGATATTAAGGTATCATTTGTTTGAAGGATTTGAAGTGGGATGGAAAAAAAAAAAGGTGGGTAAAAAAGCAAAATTTTATATTGTTTGGTTGGGCGAGAAAATGAGTAGATTGTCTTGTGACATGACATTTCACTTTTACTCCC
This sequence comes from Hakea prostrata, assembly GCF_041222555.1. Lineage (NCBI taxonomy): Eukaryota > Viridiplantae > Streptophyta > Magnoliopsida > Proteales > Proteaceae > Hakea > Hakea prostrata. The sequence goes on along the minus strand of NC_142607.1, from coordinate 17,300,314 downwards.
TATCTCTATTAAAGTCTTGGTACTTAGATTTTCAACTTTTTCAAATTTTTTTTCCTTTTCCTTTCATGTTCTCCTACCCCACTACCAATGGACCCCTCATGTTTATTTCTCAGAGTCCAAATCCTCTACTCTCATGGATATAAATTAATTCCAATCAACATGGGTAATTGCTTGACAAGTGTATAATTTAAAAATATGATCCAATTTTTTAGGAAATTAGCAAAATAAATTTTATTTCTAAATTGATAAAATCTAGAGTGTTTTACTTGGCACCTGCTTAAGTTGGGCTGAAACTCTTGAGTGCCCCCTTAAGTGGAAGAATATTATTGATTACCTCTTTTTCACAACTTGACAAATTACCTGTTACCCTTTGTTAGCCCTCAACCAATTTTTTGTTAACTCATAATAAGTGATTCCGCCCTTATTTCTAAGTTCAGAGATAGAGAGAAGGGGAAGGGGTGTGGCAGAGGTGAAGAGGGGTTAGAGATAAAGGTTTGAGGGAAGCATTTAAGACATTTTACATAACAAGGGCTTAATGGTCATTTCAAATAGAGCCATTAAATACATTTTATGTGATGAAGTGCAAAAGAATCATTTTTAGGTTTAAAGTTACTAGAAAATTGATTGAGGGCTAATAAAGGTCACAGTTAATTTATCAAAATGTGAAAATGGAGCAGTCAAGAGTTTCAACTCAAATGGTCAAATTTCACTCAAGACAGCTATGCAGGCCATTTGTGGTTCTAGCTCTAAAGTAGTGTGGGCTTGAGTGGTTTGGGTAGCTAAGAGCCAAACTTGTTTCTCAATGATTGCTTGGTTGGCAATTGGTAGAAGGTTGACAACGAAAGATCGCTTATTAGCGTGGGGAGATCCTATTGATCATAGATGTCTATTGTGTGGAGTTGGTAATGAAAGTTGTAAGTATTTATTTTTTGATCGTGACTTCTGTAGAAAGGTGTGGTCAAACATTCTTTTGTTGAATGGTCATCCCAACCACTCAATTGGTTGTTGGAGTGATGAGATTACATGGGTTGCAACCATGATACAACCTTCACCGAATTTCCACAGTTTCGGTGCATGGTGAATTGAAACAAACCCTGAAACTCGAGTTTGCAATATATCACCGAAATTTTGTGATATATTGCTGAATCAACCAATATATCGCCAAATTATCAATATTTTACTGATTTCTCGCGATTTTTAAGTGATTTCTCTCGCAATTCTATAGTAAAATCTTTAGGTCAATGGAAAATTTTACCAATTATGTCCTAATGATTCAAGACTCAAAAGGCAATGTGCCAAATGTGATTAGGGAGGAAAATCTATATAGAATTATTTCTAGAAATATTCTAATTAGGAAGACATTTTATAACAAAATCTTCAAGATTAATGAGCAATCTTTCCAATTATACTCCAGTGATTTAGGCCTCAAAAGTCAACGTGCCAAATGTGGTTAGGGAAGAGTATATACATTAAAGAATTTATGAAAACAATTTAAATTATGAAGGGATTCTGTAATGGAATCTTCAAGGTCAACGAGTAACTTTTCCAATTATGTCTAAATGATTTAAGCCTCAGAAGGTAATATGTTAAATGTGGCTAGGAAGGAGAATTTAAATGGAAGAATATATAGGAAATAATTCAAATTTATCAAATATTGACATCAAATTAGGATTGACAACAAAAATACCCCCAAAATGGAGGGTCGAAATCTGTCGAAATTTGGGCCAAATCTCGCCTAAATTTCGGTGAGATTTTGCCATTTGCTTGGTTCACTAGGTAGCGAACTGGAAAACTGGAAAGAAATTTCGTTCATTGGTTGCAACTCATTTTCCAAGAGGAAAATGTATATAGGCGGCCAAATGTTTAAGCTTTAATGCCATGGTCCATTGTTTATGTAGGGAAAAGAATAATCGTTTTCATAATAGTGGTGTGCAAACAGTGGAGTAGGTGACTTGTAAAATCATTAGACTAGTTTAACTTCAGTTTATGGGGGATCCCTTAGTGGTGAAAGACTTGGCAGGTAGTAGACCTTTATTTGATCATTGGAACATTAGTTGTTCCCTTTTGAATTACTTACCTTCAGTCCATCATTGGTTGCACCTCTTGAGGGCTCGTTGGCTGTGAATAATGATGGGTCGGTGTCTAAAAAAAGGGAGGGTATGGGGCGATTGTAAGGGATCACGTAGGGAATGTCATCTTTGCACTTGCAGCTGGTTCATTGGAAGACAACATTCTTATATGTGAGCTGTAGGGGATGAGAGCAAGTTTGTTAGAGACCATGAAGTGTGGTTTTAATATGGTGGAGCTTCGATGTGATTCTCTTAATGCTGTTCAAGTTGTGAATGAAGAGACTGACCTTCCCTAGTATATCATGGGAATTGTTGAGGATAGATATTTGGAGGTTGAGAGATGAGTTGGCCCATCTTCATGTGGTTCATCTGGTTTGTGAAACCAATCGTTGTGCTGATTATTTGATGAGCTTGATTTCAATTCCGGTGGAGATTCAGTTGGAGCATGAACGGTTTGTCCGATAAACATCCCATAATGGTTTATGAATAAATAGAGGGTAGACGGATCTTCCATTATTAGGTTTGTATTAGCTTAATATTTTATTAATACAATATTTTCACCTTAGTTTAAAAAAAAAGAAGAAGTTTCAACTCAACTTAAAGAAGCTAAGTAAAAAAGTAAAAAAGTTTAAAATCTATTTTTATTAATATAAAATTTGTTAACTTAGGAAAATTAACAAAAATAGACTCAATAATGTTTTAAAATTCTACATTTATTAAGTATCCACCCGTGTACACTAAAATTAGTTCCTTCATGGGTGGAGGATCCGGGGTGTTTTTAATTTTTCACTATTTATAACTTGCAACGAATGGTAAGTTGATGCGAAGAAAATTGCACCGGACCATCGAACCAGGTTGGCTCGCACTTTCTGTCCGGTTAGACCATGATTGGGACCCACTCTAACTTAATCTCACGATCGTATGAAGGCGCCGCATTTTGGTTACAAGCCATGAACAACCTCTTGAATCTTGTGGAAGGTTGAACTAACTTAATTATAGGAAGTAAATAGTTAAGGCGGAAGGGGAATCATGCCAAGATGGAAAACCAACTACACCCCTAAATATCTAGGGAAGAACCCTATGATCGGACGGTCACATGTAAAGATCGAGAACTCATTCAACAGTCGAAAATTGAAGGTAAAAATCTATATAAACAAGTGACTTATTCACTCTAGAGGTATCTGAATCGTTTCCTAATATTCGTATTCATATTTACGCTCTATATCTAGTTAGAGCTTTGTGATCAGTTCAGTAACTGACTTAAACTTTGAAGATGGTTTCCTGACCCCTACGGTCGAGCCACGTCTAACTATCTTTTGCAGGTTATCTTCATAGATGTGAAGGCTTAACAAATTCTAGACAAATCATAAGAAATTCCATTTTCCTTTTTTTATTATTTTTTTATTATAATTTAAATGAAACGCAAAGCAAACCACCATTTTCATTACTAACTTTCAGACACTACGTCCAAAAGATGAAGCAAATTCCATTTGGAATCTCATATATGCGAATAATAGCTTTCAACGAGAGCCCACGGTCAAACACAGAATTGTAAAGAAAAGACCAAATCAGGGACTAGAAATGGAATCTCTTTCTTGGTCAAAAAGTAGAAATAGAATCTAAGGTAAAGTCAAACTGTTATTATCATTTCTGGGTAAAAATAAGTGGGCTTTTAGCTTTACAATAAATTTCTATTTTTTTCTTCCAGAAATCAAAAGAGCCAAATTTCTAAATTTAGGTAGCTGTCACTTGTCAGGCTTCAATTATAAAAGAACGTGGTGGGTCCTACCACATCAATGGCGGAAAAAGCTACTCTTTGGACTTATCTTCGCTGCAGATAGGTTAAAGAGAGACAAATCGTCCCCAAAGCACGCGCGTGCCTCCTCCCCTCACATTTGACTTGTGAGTTGTGGCCCCTCGTTTCCTTGAAATGTTTCTCACTAATCTCTTTATTAATCATAGTTATTTAACTTAAATTTAATTATTTACTTGTAATGACTATATCATCCTTATCAATATAATGAATTTAATATACATATCTTGTATACATTTGAAAGGCTAAATAAGGTTTTTTTTTCTTCATAAGACTAGGAATTTAATATACATATCTTGTTTTAATTTATTAAAAAATAAAATTATTACAAACAATGGCCTTTATATTATAATGATTCAGAAGCTAAGAATTGATCATATGCCAAATTTTTGGAAGTTTTTTTTGAAAGGACAAACTTAAACAAGAAATTTGTCAAAAAGTCCCTTGAATTAAAATTAATCACAAGTGATTCAAATGCACTCTTGAATTTAACTTTTATGTTTAACGATGTTGGAGAATGATAATTTTTATTTAATAGAATGAATCATTTATGTACTTAGTTCTTATGAATTAAATCCATGAAGAACATATACCCTAGTTGAAGGTTGTCGATTAGTTTTGAGGAATTAATTGGTTCTTCATTAATTTCATTTAGTACAAAATTTTTTACTAGTACCTAAGTTGTGAGAAATTTTTGGTGTCACCAAAACTTTCAGTTAGAGAAATGAACTCTTGAGAAAGAAAGGAAGCGAATTATTCAATTTCTTTGACCAATCCAAGGTAGAATAAAAATTTTTTTGATTAATTAGTGTGACAGGAGTGAAATCTAGAATCTCTATAGTTCTTGGTTATATGCTTGTAAATTTAGTTTTGAAATGGGCAATAATTTAAGAGTTTTTTTACTTTACCCTGGACTGAGGATAGTATTATCTTCAGAGTTCGGGTATCTATACAAATGAGTAGAGGACTGTTTTTATTTATTTTTTTGTATTATTCCATTACATATTTAGGAAAGAAACCTAACTCTGAGTATATATGGGAGTTTAGATCAACTCCCCTAAACTACACAATGGGGGTGGGGCCTATATGCGGCCCACTGAGATTTCTACCTTAATTTTTTTTGTTAATATTACATGTTGGCCTCACCAATATTGTGTGGGAGGTAAACGTCATGAGAACACATTGTTCTCATCTTCGACAAGAAAGTGATCTATACTATACATATAGTCCACTCTATCAGTGTTCAAAGATTGATCATTTCTTAAATATGTCATAGAGGGATGTGAGGAGAGCATAATTCTCTACCCTAGTAGGTAGAAATTTCAACTCCAACCTCATATCTCTCCACCACGCTTTTAGAAAAGGTGTCCAATTTGTTTACATTTAGAAATGCACCTCTCCTAATTATGTGGTAAACAGACATGAGAATAGTATTATCCTCTACTCTAACTGGAGGATAAAGAATCCAAAAACATATTCTAAAGTCAACAAATTACTCCTGGCTTACTATTTATTGTATCATTTGAAAGAGGCCTTGATGATCTTACATACGCCAAGACAAAATAACTCTTTTTACATATTTCTCTTTTTCTCACTCCCTTCAGGCTTCCTAAATCCTTCAACTTACGAGTATCTGCTTCTTGCTTTCCTTCTGCTTCTGCTTCTTCTGCTGCCAAAGATGGTATTGACGCTGGAGGAGAGTCTTTCAAGCTCCATGAACGCGAGGATAATTGGATCGGGGAAAGAAAGCGTGGTGTTAGCTCATGGGTATGGAGCAGATCAATCAGTTTGGGAGAAAATCCTTCCACACTTGGCTCAAAGTCATCGTGTGCTTATCTTTGATTGGTGTTTCTCTGGTGCTGTGAAGGATCTGAATCTGTTTGATCCTGATAAGTATACTACGTTAGAGGCCTTTGCTGATGACCTTATTGTTCTAATGGATGAGATGAAATTGACTTCCTCTGTGCTTGTTGGCCACTCAATGTCTGGTATGGTTGGATGCATCGCCTCCATTAAAAGACCTGATCTCTTTAAGAAGCTCATACTATTTGCAGCTTCTCCAAGGTATTTTGTTACTCTCTGCAGTATATTACTGATTAATGATGCAATTTCAGTTAGTAATTTTATGTGGAAAAGAGATATATAGTTTGCCATCAAAACAGCCTCTCTGGAAGAAAAGTGCTGAGGTAAGTCCCCTCTGGACTCTATTTGTGTAGAAGCCTCTGGCATTTTTGCTCTAGGATCATGTTTTAGTGGTGCATCTGACATGATGGTGTCTCTGGTGCCAACTGGATGCACACCTTGTGGCTTTTATTAAATCCTAGCCGCTCAAAACACCATGTATACATTTAACCAACTTAGTGAAACAAAATTGATTTTTCTTTGAAATGAATCAAATCATGTTTGAGTAGATGGAATTGAATAGAATCCACGTGACGGGCATCTTATAGTGGTCACCATGATGACCACCACGTCAGATGCACCACTGAAATAAGATTCTTTTTCTCTATGTAGAGATTGTTTGTTGTCTAGTCGTGTAGTGCTTGCACCAGCATGATTACAAATAAGAACATGTTAAAAGCATTTGATTGGATATAATTTAATTTTTGAAGAATTTGCTCAATCAAGGATTGATATAAAAAAAAAATTTGAGAGTTTTTTGCGGGGTTCCCACTTAAGTGAGCCTCTAATTTTTGACTACCCACTTAAGTGGCAATTTCAAATAACTCATATATCTCTATTAATGAAAAAATCAAATTGCCCCTTAAGTCATTTAAGTGACCCGGTGGGCAATGGGAGAAATCTGCCCTGCCAGAAACCCTACATCTCTGATAAAAGAAAGAAGGAAAGGAAAAGAGAGAAGAAAAGTTAAGTTTTCTATGAGAGAGTTTTGAGGTTTTGTTAAGCTTTTTAGGAATTCGAAATTTTGAGTTTTCTGGATGACAGTGAAATGTCAACGGAGCAAGCAAACTACAGAGCTACTAACTGCTGCTACCACCACCAGTCTCTCCTTTCTTTATCGATATTTTTCTTTCCCAATGTACTCGATTTTATTCCACGTCAGTGACCTGAGTGACCGATAGAAGTAGAACCATGGAACTATTTTTAGGTGAATTTCACTGGTTTAGCTACTGAGTGAACCGAAAGTTTGCTCCGAAACGAGATGAGAGAGATTCGGCCGATTATCGCCGCCGGCGGTCTCCGACTGTGCGTCACCGTGAGAGAAAAAGAGAAAAAGAGAGAGAGAAAGCTTGCCTTTGGAAAAAAAACTCGCAGATGATAGCTGGAGATGTTAGGGACGACTGATGAAGGTGGGAGAGAGAGAGTTAAAAGACAGATTTTTGTTTAAAAAATATTATTATATTATTACTTTTACATGACTGATTGATGTTTTGTACTTTTATAAGAATTTCTTATATTATTTTTATACTGTTTCAACTTTACATTTATTACATGGATGCTCGCACCTTTTGTAATTATTTCTTATATTATTTTTATCAAATTTACATTTATGTTACCTGGGTAATCGCACCGCAGACTTTAATAAGTATATTTTGATTTTTGAAATTTGAAAAACCAGGCAGCGAGATTTCGCCATATCGTCCGGTTTGCTGGGTAGTGAACCGGGCGAAATGAACGATACTTCGTTCCTTGAATAGAACTCCCTATGAGATTTAGGGAGAGTCAAATCGATTGAAACCCTAAAAATCCAAAGTTACCCAACTTCGATCGAAACCCTAAAATTAATGTCGATTATGCTCGATTGAACCACTACAAGGTCAATCTTTTCCTTGGGCTTGGGTGGTTTCATGGGTTCCTCCATTAACGCTTTTGGCATCCTCAATTTGAGTTCCAACTCCGAAGAATATGACAATTTTCGACGAGGTAGGAGGGAAAAGCTGAATTGATGGCGGTTCTCAATGGTTTAACTCTTAATCCATCTGAACTTTCTTTTTTCACCTACTTCGCATTCATTTTGTTGGAATACTTGCTCTTTTCCTTCTAGCAGTCGGGTTCATTGCATTTGTGCTCTAGGTTTTCCACTAGGATGTATAGAGATAAAAGTCTGAGGTTTCTTGGTCATTTGCGGAAGCATGGAACCGCGGATTTTAGGGTGTTTGGGTCAATTGAAATAGACCAGTTCTCTGAAGTTAGTCTTAAATCTTGCAAGGAAGGAAAGAACCCTTGCAATGGATTCGCTCCCCTGTTGCAGAAAGCTAGGGTATGATGAAGATCTTGTTGTACTCCTATTGTGGGTTTTTAAACTTTTTACACGATTTTTTAGTAAAAGAAAAACTGAAATTTTTAGAGGAGATGAAAGATTGCTAAGAGGGTTTTGTTAAATTTTTGGAAGAGAGAGGGCTGATCACCACCAGGGGAAGGTGGGGTGGTTGATTGTCGCCCGCAGGGGGAGGGGTGATGATTGCCAGCAAAGTGGGGTTTCTGGCAGGGTATGAGAAGAAAATGGGTGAAGAGATCTCCCTTCACCCACCTAAGGGTTGGATCACTGAAGTGAGGGGCAATTTGGTCTTTTCATAATAAAAGGAGTATATGAGTCATTTGAAATTACCCACCTTAACTACCAAAGTTTTGACCGTTAAAGTGGATAATTTGCAATTTACCAAGTTGATAAAGGTGGGCGCTAATGCAAATTTAGCCCACTTAAATGGGAAGTCAGGAATTAGAGGTTCACTTAAATGGACGCCCTGCAAAAAACTCAAATATTTACGTTTCTTCTTGAATTCATTATTATAATTTAAACTTTTGTTTGGACTCGATAGTCAAGACTCAATATACTTCAAGCTTGGAAGCACTTCACTCTTAAACGAATATTATATTTTGATCTTAAGCTTTTAAATAATAAATATAGGCAGGGTGAAAGGGGCTTCGCCACCAGCCCCAAGGGGATTTGAATTTTGACTTCCTAAGTGGAAGCATTGGTTTTTTGTCAACTGAGTCACCCCTCGGATTTATGTTGATCTTAAGCTATTGCTTTATCTTGACTCTTAATTTCAAAATTCAACACAACCAAATAGCATAACCAAATTTAAACTGGATAGTAATTGAACAAAAAAACAGAATTAATAGAACCCATGTAGCACTATGGATACCACAAGCACCACGAAGTTAGATGCACTACCATACACTACCTAAGCAAGATCCTTTTTTTTTTTTTCATAAACCCTAACCTTATTCTAGTGTAAGGTATCTCAGCCCAGATCTAGTTGGAGCCCTAAGCTGCTGTTATTGTAATGGTAATGGACTAAATTAAGACCTAAAAGTTTTTGGATTTGTAGGTACTTGAATACAGAAGATTATGAAGGAGGGTTTGAGAAGTCAGAAGTGGAGCAATTGTTATCAAACATAGAATCCAACTTCCATGAATGGGCACCACGCTTCGCTGAGCTTGCAGTGGATGCAAGAGACACCCTGTCAGTGGAGAAGATGGGGAAACTCTGGGGACAAATGAGACCTGAAGTTGCACTTTCACTGGCCAAAACCATCTTCTACAGCGACTACAGAGACCTTCTTCAGAAAGTTCACATTCCATGTACCATTGTTCAGACCAGCAAAGACTTCGCTGTTCCAATATCTGTTGGGTATTATATGCAGAAGCAGATTAAAGGAAAGACGACCGTGGAGATCATTGAAGGTGATGGACATTACCCACAGCTTACGGCTCATCAGTTGTTCCTTGATGTTCTTGATAGAGTTCTACATGTTAATTCTGAAGAGCATAATTAAAGAACATAAATGAAGAGAAAGGAGTTGCGGGCTTTGATTGCATTTCTCCAGTTTACCACTTATATTTCAAAGGTTTCAATGTAGTTTTTAATGTTAAGATCGTTTATGCTAGTAGGGTTGTATTGTAGAATGTAATTAGGATAGTTAATTAAGGACTTTTCTTATAATACAAGAGGAGTCTTAAGTTTGTCTTAAGTCTATTGTTGTATTTTACCAAAAATAAACTCTATTGTTGTATGGTCTTGGTAGTTAATCATTGATGGTAAAAAAAGATTGTAACTATAGTGTTTTTACTGGTGGCTCCCTTAAGTGGGAGCGAAATTAAAGGCGCCTGCCTTAAGTGCCAATATGATACTGTTTGTTCACATTTTTATTATAGGTGGCTAACTTAACAGAGTCAATAAAATGACCAAAACACCCTCATAAGTATCAATTTACTAAACTACCCTAGTATATTCCCATACTCAACCCTTAGGTGTGTGACGGAATTTTTCCTTCATCCATCTCCTTCCTTCACTTTGTGGGCCAAAAATCACCCACCACCACAAAAACCACCACATCCCTTCCTTTGTTGGAAATCACCCACCACATCCCATGCCATAGCCTCCTCCTCCTCCTTCTCCTCCTTCTCCCTAGGTTAGATATTGTTATTTATAGTGGGCCCCCTTTGGGCCTAAGGTGGAGACAAAGAAGTTGGGTGCTCCTAAATAACTGGATTCTTTTGGTTGAGTGCATATGGGACTCCCATGTTTCTTTCCTTCACTTAGTCGACTCTAAGTGGGGCTCTAATTTAAGCAAATAGGGTTGAGGAGAAAGAATATTATAAATAGAAGGAAGGAATACAAAATAACCAATTGAAAATTTTGTATTGCATCTCTTTATTCTCTTAGTGACTTCTCTGGAAGAAGTCGATCCTGAACTTCCATTGTTGTGGTTTTGCCGATTTGAAAACGTGGAAAATAACATGGAGTGTAGAATACGAAAAAGGAAATCAAGGGAATTGGAACACAAAGTGACACTTCTTGTATCTAGGTTCATTGCATTTAAGATCTCTGAGGTATATGATCCTAAATCTATTTTTGCAGTAAATGTTTAACATTGGTATCAGAGCCAAGTTGTGGTTAGGGTCATCAGCAATGGTTAGATTTTTATATAGGGGTTGGTTAATTTATGATGACATTTGTGGGTATTAATTTGTTTTTCACCCATTAGTGATTGAAAGCGAATTCACTGTCAAAGAGATCATCGTGCCATATAAGAATTGGGCAACAGTAAATTATTTAAAAGAACTTTAGGATTGCATGTCTATCTTGTTTTTAGAATTCACTTTGACCAATGGCCTTACCCTAAATCCAATCTACCATTTTTGTGGCAATTGCACTTATTCTGAATTATTATCTTGTTCTAATCGGTATTTTTTTCTTTTTTGAAAAAACTAATAAATAAAAGATTGTTCAATTTAACATACTTTATACTCTCGTCGGTCTTCCATATGTGATGATGAATTTAGGGGGTGTAGAAACACAAAAGCAGAGAAGTTTTGAAGAAAAAAAAGATAGAATAAGTAAAATCGAATTTATTCTTTTAAGGAAACCACTTTTGAAAGGTTTCTAACTTCGGCAGAAACCTCTCAAAGTGGAGTCATATCATGTGAGTTAGAATGAAGGAAAAAATTTGAAGAAAAATCAAAATATTTTTCTCAATTTTTGTGTGATTTTTGTCCTTTATTGAAGGAAAAATAAGTAGAATTGGCATTTTGACCGTCTCCATCCATGGTTAAGACAAATATGTCATTAGTAATATAAAAAGAAAGATTTTTTGAATGTCAGTGACGTGTTGGTCTCTCTAATTAAAAACATTACAAAAATCAAAATAGTTCTTTTAATGTTTTTGTTTCTTTCTACTGATGTTATTAAAAAACATGAATAAAAAAATAAAATAAAAAATCTCTTTGTTAGAGGCATATTTCTTTTTAAATTAGATATATATAAGAAATTTTAAAGCTTAAAAGAGATGAGAAGTTTTTGAATTTCTCTTGGTTTGTTAATGTTTTTTGTGAGATTTTGACAAAGATGTGATGGGCTTGGTCTCCACCATTAGAATTGTTAACTTCATCATGGGTAAAAAGAAGTTTAGCTTTATGTTGATGACATCAGACATTAAAAGAACAACTATGGGGAATATTTTATTTATTGGCCAAAAAGATTATGTATTTTATTTATTTATTTATTTATTATATGGAGAGATAACTTCTCTATATTAAGAAATAAAAAACGAAATATTAGACTACTTTAGCTATGGAGAATCTCTATAAAGTTTTATTTATGCAATTGTTATGTATGCATTGAATATTTTTGGGATTTGGATTTTGTCACATATATAGAACTTTATATTGGCAAAATTATACCCTCCTGTGGTGATTTAGACCTTTGATTTGCTCCATTTGTCGGTTGTGGAATCAATCTCTTCCAAACAAGCCATAGATGTTTATTTAATTATTTTAATTGGAAGAGATTTTATATGGTGCTCGTCAAATAACATTTTTTATTTTTTAAAAATTTGTTTTTATGTCTGTGTTAGAGTAAGTATTTGAAAATGATGCAAAAGGTGGTACACCTTAATAGTATTGTAGTAGGATTACATGTGATATAATTAAAAGGGTTTTACTTTCAACTATATTTCGAAGCCATGTAAAGGATTGTCACCACACTACGCATCACACTCTTATACTGACTAACTGGATGTGTCATTTTAAAAACCAAATCTTGGGCTTTTCTAGTGGGACTCATGCAAACCCATATGTTTGGCACAATCTTTTGGTTGTGGAATCTTAAAATCTTCTTTATTTGTTGAAAATCACTTAAATTTATAAAATATATATATATATATATATATATATATATATATATATATATATATATATATATATATATATATATATATATATATATATATATATATATTGTTTTCAATTCACTCTTGTGAGATTTGATTATGAGCTTAACAAGCTTTTTGTCTCATTGTGTGAGTTGGAAACCATTAATTTTAATTAGGATTTTTTGAGAAAGATCTAAATGTATATTGAGTGTTCTATTACGCATTGTTGAATTTAGTGATGGCTAACTTGAATGAAGTAGACCTTGACAAATGTTTTGAGTTAGATGAGACCAACTCTAACATATGTCATCATACCTGACTTCTAAAATGAAGAAACTCGAAGAGGGTAATACTACTCGGCATTGTCAAGAAAAGAATGCATATGAAACAGTTTAGGAAATATGATGGATATGTTATTTCATGCTTAGCAATATACATGAAGACTTCATTAGTGTATATGAGAAATACTCTACTGCTAAGTCTAAATGGGATTAGAAAAAATTAGAGTATGGAGGTAATCAACTATTAGGTTAAGGGCTATGACTTTGAAGTTGGATATGTATCGTAAGGACCCCAAACATACCATACTTGAACACCTAAGTCTTGTCAAAGACATGATTAGAAACTGGATGATGTCGAGAACACCCTTACAAATGAGCAACATGTTCAGATAATTATTAAGAAACTACCTGATTACTTGGCCCAAAATAAAAATGTTTCTCACACATAATAATGATATAAAAACTTTCAATGATGTCACCGCTTGTGTGAAACTGGAGGCGGGGCACCAAGAAGTGACCCTAAAACAAATCTTTGTCGCCAAAAGGGTTAGCACAAGACATTTGGGTCTAAGTGCAAGAGACAATGAAGTAGGAAATCAAGTTAAGGTTCTGAACTAAGCACCAAGTGGAGGCAAATCTACCAAGCAGCAAAGAGGCAAGCATGGTAGAAAGAGAGATCCTTGCAAAGTCAAATGTTATCTATCAAAAGAGGGTACACTTTACTCATGGTTGCACTGGGTCGAAGAAGGTGCCATTTTCAACGCTCTCTTTGTATACTATTATGTGTATATATGTTTTGGTTGCTTATACCTAGTTTGAATGGATTGTGAAAAGGAACAAAAAGGCATATTGCTAGAGATCGAGGGGGACTTATAGATTACAGGACTTCTAGATGGCTCCCAAAATATCTTCATATGAATTAGCAAGAACGAAGTAGTACAGTGAGGTGGTATGCCTAAGCTTGCTTTGCACACTAAGTGCACCTTACTTTTCCATGACTTGCTAAAAGCATTAGAAATCCAGTGTAATCTAATTTCAGTTTTAGTACATTTTTGTCTTTATTAAATTTCTTAATATTTGATAGTTATTTTGGAAATACATTCCAATGGTAGTTTGTTTGGAAATTATGACTTTAGAATGGTTTCATCAAGTTAGTTTTATTTAATCTAGCTATTTCTACTTCATCTTTTGTAATCCATATTTATTATGATCTTGTATATTCTTTGAGCATGCTAGATTAGGACACATGAATTGTGACAGAATTGCCAGACTAGCTAGAGAAGGTCTTCTTGACTCAGTCGCTAAGGCGAATCTATCGATATACGAACATTGTTTAGCTGGTAAGGCTCATTGGAACCTTTTGAAAAGGCATCCCAAATTATAGAGCTTATCTATTTAGAAATTATGGACAATTAATGTGAAGGCAAATTTGAAAATTCTTCTCTATCCTGTAACAAAAATAATGTAGCAGGGATTAGAAATATTTTCACTTATAGAGATGGTTAGATTGATGATGGAACAAGTCAACCTCCCAATATCTTCATGAGGAGAAGCTTTTGTCACTATCTGTATCCATAGCAACGTGTCATCATAGTCAATTTTCTCCACTCCCTATGAAATGTGAAGAGGCGCAAAGGTCATCTTGGAGCATATGTGACCATAGGATATGTAAGCGATAGTCATTGTACCTCCTATAAGTGTAGAAGACTTAGCCCTAGAACTAAAAGGACAATCTTTATTAGATACTTTAATTGCTCAAAAGGCTATGTTTTATGATGAAAAGTAAATTGGAGGAATGACACATCTAGAGTCTTGCAATGTTCATTTTTTGAAAATTAATTTTCAAGCATTAAAGAAGCTAGCATGGATCTTGAAGTTATGAGATAGAGATTGATGAAAGTATCTCACATATTCTAGGGGAGGATGGAGAATTAAAATCCATTATGCAATTGCTAGAGAAGACAAGATTTGTCACACCCCACCTGCTGACATCGGACCCATCCGAAAACCAGTGGGTGTGATCCACAGCCACAAGATCCTCAATTACATCATTAGTAATAATATACACAAAATGCCATAATCACGAGCAAAGAAAAATTCAATAATAAGTTAAAGAATAAACGGTTCCAAAATCCAAGGAAATAACACAGAATGATATCAAAAGAATGTCTTAAAGGAGTGTATCAAAGATAGGTAAGAAAGTATGTATCAACGGAAGTAAGAATTATCCGAAGAATGTTTCATCATGTTTTATTATTGTCCTACAACTACTCTATCTCATATTTCTCAATCCACAGAGTTATGAGACCTTCATTCATGGACTTGTCCAACTGGTAGACAACCTGGGGTCTCTTCCTGTCAATAGGTGCCATAACAACATTTCATGCACTAGCATGAAGCTTCGTGTTGATTTTGACCAAATCCCATCAAAGACTCTAGTACCTCTTCAGAGGTGTTCTCCCATGCATGAGGAATTTCTCCTAATTTTGTATAAACATACGAAGAAAACAGAGATAATCCATAAGTATGAGTTCTAATGAACTCAATAAGACAACAATTCCATATATGTACCGTAATCACCTAGTGAATAGCATATGAAATAATGAAATGTAGAGTTATGAAATGCATTTAGTTATCTAACCATGAGAGTCTCTATTTATGCAAGCATGCTTTAAGATATAACACCAGCCCTCCTCTTGGTAGGTCTCATCACTTTGATCTCTCCTAGACTGGCTACCTTTGTTGGGATCCCGAGTAAGGGGTACGGTCCTCATCATCAACCATAGTTGGGGTATAGGTCTAGACTCTCTCACCACAACCATTGACCTGAGTATTGGCGCATGTCGGGAATTCTAAACTCAATGCAAGGTTCTATAGTAACACATTAAATGTAGTCCAGATACCTTTCCTCATACCTAGTGCACTGTTTATGTCACGCCCCACCCGTCGGCATCGGACTCATCCGAAAACCAGTGGGTGTGATCCACAGCCACAAGATCCTTAATTACATCATTAGTAATAATATACACAAAAGGCCATAATTATGAGCAAAGAACAATTCAATAATAAGTCAAGGAATAAATGATTCCAAAATCCAAGGAAATAACACTGAATGATATCAAAAGAATGTCTCAAAGGAGTGTATCAAAAGTAGGTAAGAAACTATGTAACAACAAAAGCAAGAATTATCCAAAGAATATTTCATCAAGTTTTATTATTGTCCTACAACTTCTTAGGGTACTCTATCTCATATTTCTTGATCCACGGAGTCATGCGACTTCCTTTCATGGACTTGTCCAAGTGGCGGACAACTCGGGCTCTTTTCCCATCAATAGGTGCTATAAGAGCCTTTCATGCACCCGTAGGAAGCTTTGTATTGATTAGGACTAGATCCCATCAACACCTCCAGTACCTCTTTAGAGGTGTTCTCCCACGCATGGGAAATTTCTCTTGTTTCTATACAAACATCTGAAGAAAATGGAGATAATTCACAAGGATGAGTCCTAACAAACTTAGTAAGGCAACAATTCCATTTATGTACCAAAATCACGTAGTAAATAGCAGATGAAATAATGAAATGCATATAGTAATCTAACTATACGAGTCTCTGTTCAAGCAGACATGCTTAAAAATGTAACACCAACCCTCCTTTGGGTAGGTCTCGCCACTTTGATCCCTCACATATTGGATATCTCTATTGGGATCCTGGGTAAGGGGTTTAGTCCTCATCATCAACCATGGCTGGGTATAGAACCATACTCTTTCACCGCAACCATTGGTTTAAGTACTGGGGCATGTCGGGGATTCTAAACCCAATGCAAAGTCCTATGGTAACACACTACATTTGGTCTAGATACCTTTCCTCATTGTGAAATCCCCCAAAATCCTAAACAAGAAATCCATATTGTAGGTCCGAAAACTTGGAATGTGGAAAAAGGCAACTGTGGGCCATCTAGGTAGAGACCATTAGATTGGATTTTGGACCAATGGAATTATATGGAGATGATCTTGAGTTGGGATTTCTATAAGAAATTGGAAGCAAATTCAACTCGGACGTTGATGGATTTGGTAGATGGATCAAGTATACTGTGATGATGCATGTAGAAGGTCTCGAAAAATCAAGAAGGACTCTTTTATAACATATAATAGGAACTAAGGTAGAGTTAGGGCATTTAGGGCCTTAACTTTGCTTCTGAAACAAAAGTTCCATGGCTGGTTGCCTACCCTGGCGCCCCAAGTGACCAGCCTAGTTTAAGGGGAAAAGGGTGATTTTGGAAAAAGTGATTTGTGTAGCCCTATTTAATTTGTTTTCATTCTAAACGTGTCATTATGTTCTAAAGCGGTCATAGAACATCAGAGCTCATTAGAGAACACACCCCAAGGTGAAAGACAGAGTGGAGAGCATCAGTGAAGGTTTTCGAATGACAATTTGCTTTCTTAAAGGTTAGTATTCGTCTACTTCATTCTAGTCCTCTTCTATGATTGATTCATCCTACTGCCAAGACCTAGTTGAAGGCTTCTAGTTGCTGTATCAACCTAATTCTTCAATCTTCTTTACTCTAGAGTGAATCCCCATTCACTCTGGCTCATCTGTGAATATTTCGGATAGATTTTAGAGAAGACCTAATATAGGATTCATTAGGTTTTCATTCTTTTTGTTTTGTTTGATCTATAAACTATGATAGATCATGTTCTAGTATGATTTCAGAATTTTCTAAGTATTTTCGGAGTAGTATATAATCCAAATGAGAAGCTTTCTAATGATATGAGCCAAATTTGTCCGTACATAGAGGCTGGTTAAATGGTCTGGTGCCCTGGATGACCACACCCATGGTCTGGCTAATTGCTTGCCTAGGTTGCCCTAGGCAACCAGCCCGACCAATCACACCCTGTTGTGTTGGTCTTTTGTTTATCTTTTCAATGTCATAACACTAGGGTTATTTCTAACCTTGAACCAACATGTTAATATGAATTTTTGGGAAGCGTGAACATAATCTTTGACCTATTTTACAAGGTTACAAATCAATGACAAGGTGAGGATGTTCACTTGCAGATAACTATTGTTACATTCTTGATTGTTATGAAACTTGCTTATATGTTTACATGTTGTTATTTTAGGGTTAAGGATTGAATATTATGACTCTAAAATTTCAGATATAAGTGATTAATGATGCATTTGATATATGGATCAACATATGACTTTATGGACTTATATTGACTTATGAATTGAGAATGCGATTGAACCTTCATGCTATATGGATGTAAGTCGTGATTGTGAATTGGGGAATTCCAATTGGGTGTTCTATCTTGAGACATCAGTGGAGGTGGTATGGGACACAATCCTATGATGTCCCTCGGCGCTTTTCACAATTACTGAATGCCATAACTAGGAAGTCTAGCGGAGTTGGTTAGAAACCTCGTCATTTCACACCCTATTGGTGTGGGTATTGATGCCGAGTGACCCGTGGCAATAGTGTGGGGGTAGTGGGTGCTTAAGACCGGTAACCAATCCATGAGAGGACACAACCACATTTTGGGGCCCATTCATTGGTAGGGTTCCATACAATAGACTTGGGCTCATGGGCACTTAAGACTGATAGCTAATCAGTGAGAGGACATGAGAGCTTCCTGTCCATTATATGTGGTGACTAATAGGGTTAAGAGAAAGCATAGTTCAAGTTGGTTGGTGCCATAGGATACATTTACTCTAGTAGGGGAGGATACTGAACTAAGAGAGTGAAATGCATGATGGGAGGTATCTAAACCTAGGTTGATGTGACTAGACTTGCACTGGGATAGGTATAACCCTGACACGCGCTAGTAGTCATACCAATGGTGTGGTGAGAGAGTGGTGGCCTAAACCCCAGCCATGCATGGTGATAGTCCGAGAGGGATGCCTTGACCCCTTACTTGGGATCTCAAGACCAGTAACCAACTCGTGAGAGATTAGAGTGGCAAGACCTACCCAGAGGAGGCTGGTGTTCTATCTTAATGCGTGTCTACCATTAGAGACTAGTGTTCGTTAGAGTATAGTTACATACTTGCATTTTGCCTCATGTCATATTGCACCATGTGATATTGCTTATTTGTCTGTGAAATACTTGCTGAGTTCTTTTAAGCTCACCCTTCGGGGAATTTGTTGCTTTAGAATTTGTTGTAGATCCAGATGTAACAGAAATTCAGGAATACGAGACATCAGCAACCGATCCGTATGGTGTACAAGATTTTGGGGACTACGCTTTCATAATGAAGAATGTTTGTGTCTCGACTGCGCATTCCAGAATTAGTTCTACTCGTGAGTTGATTTATACCATTCGTGATACTAGGATTTTTAAGTTTCAAAACTATATTTATATAACACTTAGGAAATTTTGAATTTACTTTATTCCTTTCTAGTTGTTTAATTTAGTTTTGTCATCACTCCTCGCACTCTAATTTTGTTTTTAGATCCTTCTGAGATCTTTATTTCTTAACATGTTTCTTTATTAATATTATAACATTGAATCATTCTTACTCGTGATTGGACTATTGTGTGTAATGGTTGGTGATTGTCTAAGACCTGATCTGTGGGGCTCTAGATCGCAACCTCGGGTATTCGGGTAAATGGATATTGGTTGGGTGCATGTGACACTCATACCTAGTGCACTATTAGTCCAATATCCTTCTTCACCTAGGAATGTGAATCCTTGTGGACTAATGACCTTTGTTAGATCCCATTCCTTAACCCTATGGTCATCCACATATTGTTGGGGCAGATGCTCTCATGTCCCCTCATGACACCCAAGTCGTCTTTTGGACGCCCATGAGCCCAAACTTAACATATGCAACCCTACCATTACATGATAAACAATGGACTATTGAGTCTCCTCACAGACCGGTTATGTCACATCCACCCAGCCGGTACCCTTCTTGGCATACCCGGTATGTGATCCACAGTCCAAGGATCAAGCATTGAGGGACCATGCCTCCCACATACGCGATAACACAATCATGAACAATGATAAGCAAGGTAAAGCAATAAATAATAGATATCATGAATAAGATACGAATAGATAATCAGAGTGCGGAAATAAATGATACCAAGTGTATAAGTGTGATTATAAGAAAGAGAGAATGAGCGAAAGCCGCTCTCTCAGTGGCAGCAGAAAAGTAGTAAAATCAAATTAAGTTACAATCCAACATCTAAAGAGTAACTTAGTGAAAGTTAATTACATATCCCAGTGTTTAACAAAAATCCAGGGGAATGGGGCACTAAGCAAGGGTTTCTTCTATCTTAATAATTATATCTTCATAGGTGTGGACGAAGAAAGCTCAACATGGCCGCTCCCTCACCACGGTGGGGCTAACCTTGGTACGCAGTGTAATCCTCCTCAGCACCATAACCCTGATCTTCATGGTAGCTACCACCCAGAGGATAGTATGTTGAATCATAGTCCATCTCGTAGGTTGCACCATCAGAGTCTTCAACACCTGCGAGAAAATCTAACAACATTTGCACAAAAGGAATGAGTTCAAAAGAACTCAGCAAGTCAGTTATTCCATAATTCATAACCATATAAGTACAAATCATAACATGATGCAATATGACACGAAACACATGATGCAAGTATGATTCTAACTTTATGAATGCCGGTCTCTATGGTAGACATGCTTTAAGTCATAGCACCATATTTCTTTGGATAGGTTGCACTCCCACACACCCTCAACCATCTAAGATATCTTGGGTTGCCGGTTGGTAATGGGTCCTGCATCCCTCTCAGACAATCCGTGGCTGGGGTTTCGGTCACCGCTTTCTCACATCACCATTTGGTCTAAGTATTGGCGCATGTCAAGGTGAAGCCTAACCCAATGCAAGTCATATACTCAGTCGTATCAAATCAAATCCAGATACGTCCATTCCTCCTCAACCATTTAAGATATCTTGGATTCCTTTCCGGTATCCTTCACACTAGAGTCAGCGTATTCCCTCTAAGACTATGGACTCATCAACCTTATTGCTCATCCACAAATAGTATACGGGAAGCTCTCACGTCCCCTCACAGATCATTTCATCGATCTTGAGTGCCCGTGAGCCCAAGTCTAGCCATTTGCAACCCTACCAATAAATGGCTCCCACAATGTGATTCATGACCTCTCACGGATCATTTCACTGGTCTTGAGTGCCCACAAATCCCCACTGCTACCACGGGTCATTCGGTCTCAATACCCTTCCGATTCGGGTTTGACACGACAAGGAAATTCTAGCCATACTACTAGACAATCCTATGTATGTCATCCAATAATCCGGGAAAGTGTCAATGGGCACTTTCGGAGAACATCCCATACTATTCCCTCAGATGTCTAAGGACAGAAGCGTCAATATGACACTCCCAATCCCAAATTATACCTATCCAAACACATTCTTCATATCATCTTATCAATATGGTGCATTCCATAACTACTGGTTGACATACCTAGGTTTTGTCTAAAAGTGTTTGGCTAGGAAACCCTGTCACATCTTACCCTATCGAAAGGGATATTGAGGCTGAGTGACCCGTGGCAGCAATGGGGATTTGTGAGAGCTCAAGATCGGTAACCAACCCGTGAGAGGAGAAAATCACATTGTGAGGGCCATTCATTGGTAGGGTCGCACATAATAAGCTTGGGCTCATGGGGGCCCAAGAATGAGAGAAGCATGAGGGGACTTGAGAGCTTCTCGTTTATTATATGTGTATGGATGACCAAAAGGGTTAAGAGTCTATGTAGCCGAGAAGGAGACGGTGACTCTAGGGGGAAAGGTAGTTGAAAGGATCGCGAGAAGCGAGGAATGGGCATATCCGACCCTGAAGTAGATGTGACTCAGTAGATTATGTGCATTGGGCTAGGTATAACCCTGACACGCGCCAATACTCATACCAATGGTGGAGTGAGAGAGTGGTGACTTAAACCCCAGCCATGGAATGTCCAAGAAGGATACCCTGATCCAATTACCGCAGAGAACCCAAGAGACAAAGATTGTTGAGGGAGAGTGACTAAGACTGCCCAGAGGAGTATGGTGATTTATCTTAATGCGTGTCTACCAATAGACCAGCATATATAAAGTTAGAAGCATACTTGCATATAGTTTCATGTCATTTGCATTCACGCCTTGTTCCTGTTATTGAGATTATGACTGTTATAATTGTTAATTGAGTTAAATTGCTTGCTGAATTCTTTTGAGCTCACCCTTCGGGAAACATGTTTTCTTTAGATTGTGTTGCAGGTACTGATGACTGCGAGATCCTAAACTACGAGACCACGACGTGTGACTCGTATAGTTTTCAAGATGTTGGCGACTACGAGCAATACAGCGAAGCAAACCCTTGTGATGATGGAGCATACCAAAATTAGCCAGATCTTGGAGTTTGAGTGTCCCGTGCTGGAGACGGAGACATCTGAGTCTAGATATTGTTTGCTAGATATAGATACTCATTATGTTTAGTTTTAGACCGATCCTTAGTTTCCTTTATTTAATTCAGTTGTAATACTTTAGAGTTTTGACCTAACTTCCGCTTTTGACCTATAGAGTTATTTATGCTATACTCTAAAGTTATTCCTTTGATTGGTATCGTTTTATTGTGCACTCTGATATACTTTGAGATTTGTCCTGAGATTTACTTTGATTTGTTTCTTAATATAATTATACAATGATTGTTCTTTGCTCTTGATTATATTATTGTGTAATGTGGGTATATGATCGCCCTAAACTTGACCATGGGACTGTGGATCACACATCTGGGTATTGTGATTAGGGTACTGGCTGGGTGGATGTGACAACACATCACTCGGAATTATCTCATTATACCCTAAACTATTCAATTATTCCCAATTACACACTCTTGATCCCTCATAGTGAGCAATGTGAACTATCCTCATATGATGTATTCATGACTTTGTCAAATGACAAGTCACTCGGGCAATGAGTCACATCACGATTATAGTATGAAAAGTTTTCTGATAGCCCTCATGCCATTTGGATTAATCCCAACTACTTTCCCAGCCTTGCCCTATGAGAATGCATCATCCCTGATCCTAAGGAACAAGTTATAGTAGCATCATTGGGTGTCCTCTTTGTGGCATAGTCTAAGGTGAAGGGCACAATTAGGATCAACAAAATGTGATCCTGATGGCTCACATAGTGACGAAACAAGGATCCATTCAATCACTCTCATCATCGATCGACTTTAGCACATGCAACAAACATGCATGTTATAGTGTAACTCCCACTGATATGGGCATGTCACAAAAGAAGAAAAAAAATGTCATACGAATCTTGGTTCAGTCGCTACCTAAAGTGCCTAACCTGATTCTTTCACAATTAGTCCCTTAATGACCAATTATAAAAGATTCACATTAGGCTATAACACAAGCAACACACAAATGTGATGATTCTATGTTCAACCATTGATGTCTCATCTTAGTTCCAACTAAGGCTCCTGGAATTGGTTTAAAAGCCCCCTAAAGCCTTACAAACCCATAGGCTCATCTTGCTCACAATCCACAAGCTGTCGTACTATCAGTGTGTAGCAGCACCACATCATCTACATGTAAGAATTGGTTGAGACTTCTCAGAATCTTCTAAGCTAAACTACCTCTTGAACAGCTATTGAGCACGCAACATACTCAGCCTCCATTGTGGACAAAGCAATGCAAGTTTGCTTCTTGCTGCTCCAAGTAACAGCTCCACCTTCAAGGACAAAAACGTAACATGAGGTAGACT
The DNA here is from genome assembly GCF_041222555.1 of Hakea prostrata. Classification (NCBI taxonomy): domain Eukaryota; kingdom Viridiplantae; phylum Streptophyta; class Magnoliopsida; order Proteales; family Proteaceae; genus Hakea; species Hakea prostrata. The sequence goes on along the minus strand of NC_142607.1, from coordinate 17,276,791 downwards.
TCCGCTCTTCCTGATTGCTGCCTCAGTCAGCATCACTATAACCTCTCAACCTCAAATCTAAACCACTAAAACTGAGCATGAGATTTGTCATCCCACGAAGGTAACAGAAAATCCTTTTTACCGCCTGCTAATGGGTAAGTCCTGGGTTACTCTGGTAACGACTAACCATCCCAACAACATAGCAGATATCTGGGCACGTGCACATCATCACAGACATCAAACTACCAACCGCAGAAGCATAGGGAACTCTTAACAGTTGATTTTTCTCTTCTTCATTCTTAAGGCATTTATCTAGGCTCAATCTGCATGTTTTGTCCTTTAGTATGTCAATGGGCTTAGAGTTTTGCATATAGAATCGTTCAAGGACTTTCTTTCAATAAGTTTGTTGAGATAAACCAAGAAAATTCTTTGAGCGATTCCTCACTATCTTGATGCCTAACACAAAGTTGGCTTCATCTCAGATGTGGAGAACAACCACTCTTTAGTTGTGACAATCATATCAATGTCATTCCCTGCTAAAAGGATATCATCGACATATAAAGAGAGAACTAAGAATCTTTTCTTGGACCACTTTATATACACACAATGGTCTTCTTCAATCACATCAAAGCCATTCGAAGTTAAGGGCGATCATATACCATTGTCTGGATGCTTGTTTTAGGATTTAGGAATCATGTTTATGATTCTGAAGTTACAGAATGTAAGTCATTTGTTATTGATATTGATGTATGGATCAACATGTGACATTATGGACTTAAATCGATTTATGAATTGGGAATGCGATTAAACCTTTTACTACTTTGTGGAAAATGAATGTATGTTGTGATTGTGGATTGGGGAATACCTATTTAGGTGTTATAGTTTGAGACATTAGGTGACGTGGTATGGGACACTACCCTCTAATGCCCCAACACTTTTCACGATTACTGGTTGCCATGACTAGGAAGTCTAGAGGAGTTTGGTTAGGTACTATGTCATAGCACACCCTATCGGCGTGGGTATTGATGTCAAGTGACATGTGGTAGCAGTGTGGGGTGCTAGACGCTTAAGACCGGTAACCAACCCGTGAAAGGACACAACCACATTGTGGGGGCCATTCATTGGTAGGGTTGCATATAATAGGCTTGGGCTCATGGGCCCTCAAGACCGGTAACCAACCTGTGAGAGGACATGAGAGCTTCCCTCTCATTATATGTGGATGACCAATAGGGTTAAGAGGAGGTGTAGTCCAAGTTGGTTGGAGCCTTAGGATACGTTGACTTTAGTAGGGGAGGATACTGAACCAAGAGTGTGAGATGCATGAAGGGAGGTATCTGAACTTAGGCTGATATGATTGAGTAGTTGACTTACATTGGGCTAGGTATAACCTTGACACGCACCAGTACTCATACCAATGGTGTGGTGAGAGAGTGGTAACCTAAACCCCAGCTATGGTGATAGTCCAAGAGGGATGCATTGACCCCTTACCCGGGATCTCAAGATCGATAACCAACCCATGAGAGATCAAAGTGACGAGACCTACCTAGAGGAGGCCGGTGTTATATCTTAATCCGTGTCTACCATATAGAGACTAGCATCCATTAGAGTATAGTAGCATTATTGCATTCCACTTCATGTCATGATGCACTATATGGTGTTTTGACTTAAATTATGATTATGGTTATATGTTTGTGAACTATTGGTGAGTTCTTTTGAGCTCATCCTTCGGGGAAATTTGTTGTTTTAGATGAGTATGCAAGTGAAGAAGAATCTCAAGCTCTAGTTCAAAGATATTTCTCGACTATTATACAGTTGAGGAAAGAATGGGAACTGACAGTGGCTCGTGGTACGATCCTAGTACTAGTGTGGAGTACCATTATGGCTCCGATCAACAATAATAGAAGACGCCTCATTCACCAATGGGACTACGAGCTAGATAATGACCCTAAGTTGCAGGTGTAAAAATGATTGGAAAATAATGCGAAACATTAGAAGACTTGGGAGTTTTGACTATACTTTTCCTTTCCAGTTGATTACTTTAGTCATGTCATCATTTTCGTACTCATATTTGGTTTTGATATCCTTTTGAGATCCTTGTCAGTTGATATATTTCTTTATTAATATTGATGGCATTGATTTATTATTGCTTATTATTGGTCAATTATGTGGAATGGTTGGATCACTCCCTGGGTATTTGGGTGGATGGATACCGGTTGGGTGAATGTGACAATTCATGCCAATGGTGCGGTGAGAGAGTGGTGACCTAAACCCTAGCCAAGGTGTGAAGTGATTGAACCCCTTACCTGGGATCCCAATAGAAGTAATCAGTCCATGAGGGATCAAAGTGACTGTGAAATCTCTCATGACCCTAACCCGAAAATCTATATTGTAGGTTTGAAGACCCAAAGTGAAGGAAGAAAACAGCTCTGGCTATCCAAATTGAACCCATTGGATCTTACCTGAAACCAATGGAAGTAGATGGTGATGTTGCTATGATTGAAACCTTGTCTGACTTTGGAAGAAGATCTAGCTTGAATGATGACGGACTTGGTGAGTGGACCACGAGTACAGTAATGACACAATTCGAAGGTCCCGAAAAACCACCTGAGACCCTTCTATAACTTGGAAAAGGACCCAAGATGAAGTTAGGACCTTTGGATGACCAAAATACACTTTTGACCAAAAGAGGTACAGGTTGCTCGATTGCCTTGGTCGCCCCCAACCGACCAACCCTGGCAACCAACCAGTACCAGGGCAGTTTTGCCACCTTTTGGAAATTAGGTTTCCGAAGCCCTATTTAATCAATTTTTGTTCTCATTCGTGTCATTGTGTCATAAGGCTGTCAAAGAATGTTAGAGGCACTCTAGAGCTCTCTCTCCAAGGCCAAGGAATATTTCCAAGTATCCGTGAAGTTTTCCGCTCGATGAATCTTTTTCTTCAAGGTTTGCAATCACTCTCTTTCTTCTAGCCCTGCATTCTTCTATTGTTTCTACCCATTGATGATAGTTGGAGAAGACCTTAAGTTGTTGTAATGGCCTACTCTTCTATTCTCTTATTTTTAGAGTGAATTCCCATTCACTCTAGTTCTTCCTTGAACTTCACGATGTGATTTAGGTAAAAGCCTAGCATGAATCTATATAATTGTATTCTCTTCAATTGTTTGATTTCCAATCCATGCTAAACAATATTCGAAGTTGTTTTTAGATCTTAATATATTCTTATCTTAGTCCTAGAGTAAATCCCCATTCACTCTAGTCTTTCCATGAAACTGCGGATTGATTTGGATAAAACCTATTGTCACACTCCACCGCCGGTCTCAATTACCCACCCGACAACCCGTGGGAGCAAACCATCACAAGATCCACAGTCTTACCCATCAATAATAATAAATGCAAGTATAGATAATCATGAGCAAGAATAAGTGCAATAATTAATAGAAAGATTATAGGAGTCCAAATACTCCAATAAAATAATCAAGGAAAGAATGAATGATCAAAAAGAATAATGAGTTCAGCGGAAGAAAATCAAAATCAAATAATCTGCTTTCCAGTCTCTTTCTCTAAAACTAAGAATTGGGACTCAAGTTTAGCAAGGTGAGGGGTTCTCCAATTCTTCTCAAGACGATCAGTAAAATGTCTAGTAACTTGTCTCCTCCATCCATCAATGGGTGCTATAAGCACACTCCATGCACTCACAGGAGCTCCCACACAGGCTATCTCCATCTCCTATTGCCGATGCCACATCCTCTTCATACGAGAAGGCTCCTTCATGGGGTACCAATCCAATTTTCGATGCATTTCCTCCATCTGTATAGGCTAACATAACATAGAAATAAAGGAATGAGTTCTAACGAACTTAATAAGAACAACATAATTCTCATCCATATGTCACACCATCAGAAATGTATATATGATATATATGATGTGCAAAAGTATGAATGCCTCTAAGATCTAACTATGCAAGTCTCTAACAGTTGACATACTTTAAGTTATACACCAGCCCTCCTCTGGGTAAGTCTAGTCACTCTAATCCCGCAAAAACTAGATACCTCTGTAGGGATCCTGGGTAAAAGGGTTAGTCCACACCTAGCTCTCAAACCATGGCTGAGGTTAAGTCAATACTCTCTCACCACGACCATTGGTAATGAGTACTGGCGCATGTCGGGGTTTCTAATCCAATGCGAGTCATTATAGTAACACACTGCATGAAATCCAAATACATCCCCTATGGCACCAACCAACTCAGTTCAGTATCCTTCACAACCTAGGAATGAGAACCCTCAGGGACTAGCTACCGCTATTGGACTCCATTCCATAACCCTATGGTCATCCACATATTGTTGGGGCAAAAATCTCTCATAACTCCTCACGACACTCGGTCTGCTCCTTGGACATCCATGAGCCCAACCCTAACATATGCAACCCTACCATTGCATGAACAACAGTGGACCACTGAGTCTTCGCATGGACTGGTTACCACTGTAGGATAAAACAGAGTCACATCACCATCGTCACAGGTCATCCGACTTCAATTCCCCTACCGAAAGGGTAGTAGTATGTGGGGTACCTAGCCATGTAACTCTAGACTCTACCTAGGTATGTCAGCTAGTAGTTATGATAGTGCTTGAGACATCAGCGATCATGTGTCCCATACCACAGCCCTCTGATATCTCAAGCCAAGATATCCAAATGGAATACCCTTTCCATCAGAACCACAATACATCAACCATCATCATATCATGTTCATAATTAACAAAGTATATGTAAAGACAATACAAACAGCAAGTACATGATAAGATTAGCATGCTATACACAGTTACAGTAGTATATAAAATTAAAGAACAGTATTGAAAAACACTGGACTAGCATGTTCAAGTCATTGCATAAAGATAAGATTGTATGTCCTTACTTGTAATCAAGTAAAAGTCTTCTAGAAAGCAAACCAGAAACAATTATAAGACTTCTAGTAGAAACAAAGAACACCTATAGACAGGGTTACAATATTATATAAGTCAAATGAGTCAAATTGGATCAAAGCCAAAAGCCACATGCTCTCTGGAAACCAGCCGATCGCTTGGCTCAAGCGACCGCCTTGAGCAACCGCCCCAAAAACAAGGTGCTTTCAATCCGAAACTCAAGCTTTTGATCATCCATTTTAATTCTGATTTTGGGACGATCTCAATCCGAATTTCGAACCTAACACACCCATAACCAAGGGGTAACATGAAACCTAACAATTAACGCAGATCAGTCACCCAGAATCATCCCCTTGATTAGGTCCATCCTTTTCACAAAAGTAAGGTTTCATTTTCGGACAGGATCTCATCAAGAACATTAAAAAGGGGATACCATAATGAGAGGATCATGAACAACCAAAGAGTTAAACAAATCTACTCTTTTTAATAGCTAAACAAGGAGACTGAGCAAATGGAGATTCACTTACCTCAACCAGATCAGCAAGAAAAAGAGGGAAAAGCTTCCAGATCACCAGCAGCACTTCGCTCACCTTCCAGCACTCTATTGCCACCTAACCACCAAAAACAGCAATCCTGAATATAATATTCGTCAAGTGGGCGAGGGTTGCTATTTATAGAAGTCTGGGGGCAAATTAGAGTATTTTCTCGCAAGCAGAACCAGGCGGTCGCTTGGTTCAATCAACTGCCTCAAGCAACCGCCCCCTAGTATATTGCTATACAAGGGTGCTTTGCTCAAGGGGTTGAAACCCAAACACAACCTAACCTAATTAACACATGGGGGAGGTCTTACCTTCAATCCAGACAACTCAGACACCACTTGCCTTCTAGAGGTCAACTTCCAAGCAAGGCAAGTTCATTATTGAGAGAATCCAGATCCATGGGTTCAGGGTATGGATCATGGACTTCTATTCGGACACTCCACAAATTTACCTAGCTAGACCTTCGGGTTCTTGGACTTGCAATACGGATCCCGGGTTAGAAATACGGGGGTTGTTACACCTATATTAGGACTCGTTAGGTTTTCGCTTCGTTGACCATTATTGATGCCTAAATCATACTAGATAGTCTCCTACTATTATTTTTGAGTTTTCTAAATAATTTTGAAATGTTTGGGACCCAAACAATGAGTTTCCAATCAATTTTGGGTTTTACTATCCATACACAGCACCGTTAGTCAATTACCTTGGCAGCCCCAGGTGTCCAAGCTGGGCGACCAAAGGGTACCGAGATAGCATAATCCCCTGTCTTGACCTCCTTTTATCTCCAAACCTTTAGGGTTTGATCCTAACATTAAATCATCGTATTATTAGGGTTTATTTGGCAAGTGTGAACCTACCTTTTGGTCTACTTTTCGAAGGTTACAAGACGACAACAAGGTGAGGACGTTCAGTTACAAATAACATCAGTTACTTTTTATTTTTGAATGCATGATCTTATTTACTGTTTTAGGACTTATTCATGATAGATATGCCTTTGTAATTTCAGTATGTTAATCATTATATGATATGCATATTTTTTATGAATAAGAATGTTTGGAATGTGAATGGATTATGATATGACGTTGTATTTGGAATCATATTGCAATGTGATTGCCAAGGTTGTGGTTCTGGAATGGGGAATGCCCTTTTGGTGTTTCTGAATTGGTACATCAGTGGAGGTGGTATGGGACGCTTTCCTATGATGCCTCTAGGTGCTTACCATGAATACTAGATGACATACTTAGGACTTGTCTAGAAGTGTTTGGCTAGAAACCCCATCATATCTCACCCTATTGGCGTGGGTATTGAGGCCAAGTGACCTATGGTAGCAATGGGGATTATGGGCACTCAAGACCGGTATCCAATCCATGAGAGGACACAATCACATTTGGGGCCATTCATTGGTAGGGTCGCATTATAATAAGTCTGGGCTCATGGGTGCTCAAGACCAATAGACAACCAATGAGAGGACATGAGAGCTTCCCGTTTAAAATATGTGGATGACCAATAGGGTTAAGAGTTCGTAATTTGAGTTGGTTGGAGCCATAGGATACGATGACTTTAGGAAAATGGTACTAGAACAGATTGCGAGAGGCAAGGAAGGGAAGTATCCAACCCTAAATATGATATGACTCAGTAGATGGCATGCATTGGGTTAGGTATAACTCTAACACGCGCTAGTACTCATACAAATGGTGGACTGAGAGAGTGGTGATCTAAACCCCATGTATGGTGATTGTCTGAGATTGATGCCTTGACCCAACTATGAGCCGTGAGGAAGAGTGATTGAGACTGCCCAGAGGAGTATGGTGTTCTATCTTAATGCATGTCTGCCATTAGTGTCACATCCACCCAGCCGGTACCCTATCTGGCATACCCGAGTGTGTGATCCACAGCCCCGAAGATCAAGTATCGAGGAAATCATCCTCCCACATAGGCAATAACATAATCATGAACATAATACAATCAATGTATAATAATATGAACAAGAGATCCAAATAAGGAAAGAAATGACAATGTAATTAGAGTGCGGAAAAATGATACCAGATGTATATAAATCAAAAAGGAGTAGTAGTGAGGTGGAATCTCACTCCAAAGTTACAATGGAATGTAGTTCATAAATCTAAAAAGAAACACAATTGTTCTAAAAGGAAAGTAAAGAAAAGAAAGTCAAACTAAACTAAGAGTCTTCTATTTATAAAGGACGTCTTCATAGATATAGACTTCATCAATCAAACTCGGACGTTCCCACTCCACATTAGGGCTAATCATGGTACGTGTCATGATCATACGAGGAATCAACAATGTAATCCTCATTGTTGCCAACACCTTGCGTGTAGTACGCTTCTTTAGCTTGGGCTTCCTCATATTGCCCTTCATAGTATTCAGTACTGTTAGAGTAGTCTAACAAAAGAGATTTGCACAAAAAGGAGTGACTTCGAAAGAACTCAGCAAGGCAAGTTAATCCACAACAACATAAATAACATGATTGCAGAACATAACATGATGCAATTCGATATGAAACAGACAATGAATGTATGAATCTAACTCTATGTATGCTGGTCTCTATAGGCAAACATGTTTTAAGTCATAGCATCATACTTCTTTAGGAAGGTCTCATCACATAACGCCATTTGGTAGTGGGTCCTTCATCCCTCAGAACAATCCATGTGTGGGGTATAAGTCACCGCTCTCTCACATCACCATTGGTCTAAGTAATGGCGCATGTCAAGGTAAAACCTAGCCCAATGCAAGTCATCTACTTAGTCATATCAACTCAGATCTAGATACGTCCATTCCTCTCCCCTGGCAATCCTTTTCGGTATCCTTCACACTAGAGTCAGCATAGTCCCTAACTACAGACTCATCAACCCTACTGGTCATCCACAAATAACAGATGGGAAGTTCTCATGTCCCCTCACGGATTGGTTACCGGTCTTGAGCGCCCATGAGCCCAAGTCTACTATTTGCAACCCTACCAGTAAATGACCTCTCACGAGTATCCACAATGTGATTCATGTCCTCTCACGGATTGGTTACTGGCCTTAAGCGCCCATGAATCCCCATTGCTACCACGGGTCGTTCGGTCTCAATACCCTTCCGAATCGGGTCTAATATAACGGGGTATTTCTAACCAAACACTGCTAGACAACCCTAGGTATTAAAATCAATAATTCGGGAAAGTGTCAAAGGGCATCATTGGAAACATCCCATACTATTCCCACTGATGTCCAAGGACAGAATGTCAAAAGGACACTTCCCAATCCCAAATCATACCTAATCAATCACATTCTCAAATCAATCACCACATACACAACCAATATCTCATCATATAGAAAGATTCACATAAACATGATCAATCGCATATTGATATGAATAAGTATTCATAATCAAAAGAATACATGAATCATGATGCTACTGTAGTCAACATACTTATATCAGTAATAGAATAATAAGAAAATACATTTATAGAATTGAATCTAATAGAATCCAAGAATAGAAACTAAGATTCATGCAATCTATGTAATTGCGGAAATAAATGTCCTTACTTAAATAGTGTAGATGAATATCCAAAGATCAAAGAGAGAGGTTCCAAACCTAGCAAATAAACCCTAAACAATCATAGATACAACATTAGGAAAGAGGCCTAAAAGATTGGAGATCAAACAAATCAAATCGAGCGAAAAACAGAGCTACTGACTTGCTTGGTCGATTGGTTGGTAGACTGGTCTAGTCGACCAACCAGTCAACCACCTGAATCAGTACGAAGCAAAAATGTGAATTTTGATCAGAAACTCAATCTACAAGATTCGAAACTATACAAAACTTGGAGGAAACCTCTAGAACAGTATTCTAACACTAAAGGAGTATAGATTAGCCACTAACAATGATAAAAAAAACACTACCTACCAATTTGAAATCATGATTCTCTAATTTGGTAAAAACCCTAGTTTTCGATGAAAAATATACTATGAATCCAAGGGAAAAACTGGAGATGATCAGATCTCATCCTAGTAGAAGAATCAGAAGTCATTCACAATTCCATCATGAAAAACAGATCTAATCATGCTAACAAATTGGATAAAAAAGGAAGTTCATGGTTTCATGAGGGTTTTACAAGGATCATGGCGAAGATCAATGTAAATGTCATAAAACCTTGAGAATGGAAGGAGATCAATGAAGTGATGGTTGCAAACATAGAATGCAGCATCATCTTCATAGTCTCATCATAGAGATTAAGACGTAGTAAGAATAAATCACAAACAAGAAGAGATCACTAACCTTTGATTGAAGAATCGGAGATGAGAGGCTTGAGATCTTGCAAAAGTTCTTTGAATTCACCAAGGAAAGCTTTGAGAGAGTCTTCCCACGTTCTCTGAGAGTTTTGGAGGGAGAGGATACTAAGAAATACGAAGTTTACTTAAATAGAAAGCGAAAAGCCCTAAACGGAGGATTTTCTCGGATTTCTGGCCCTATTGGTCCATTGGTTGGTCGATTGGCCCAATTGACCACCCAGTTGACCAAGCCAATCAGCAAGGCCAAACACAGGGAATTGAAGGCCCAACTCAAGTCCAAACCTAATGAGCTTCTCCCAACAGAACATATGACTTACCTAGTATAGAAAAATGCCTTTGAATCATGTCCAACTATACTTCAAGTCCATCAACTTGACTCATCTTCAACAAGCTGCAGTTTCCTTTCTAGTTCTGAACAAGCCTCCAAGTATGGAACACCATCATCAACTTCCATGGGTTCTGGGTCAAACACCATGTCTTCCACTGAGATGGCCCATAGTTGGCTACTTCCTTTACTCCGGGTCTTCGGACCTACAAACAACCGGGTTTCCGAGTCAAGGTCAAGGTTAGAATAGGGCTAGATTTCACAATTAGAGACTAGCATTTGTTAGAGTTAGATGCATACTTGCACATTGTCTCATATCATATTGCATCATCCTTTGTTCTTGAATATTGATTGTAATGGTTGTTTGTACTTGAACTACTTGCTTAGTTCTTTTGAGCTTAACCTTCGGGGAAACGTTTTAGACTTCGCTGCAGGTGTCGATGATGGTGCAATTAGGAGTACGAGACCACGCCGAGTGATCCGTGCCGTTTATAGAGTATTGGCGATCATGAACATCACTGTAAAGAATGTGTGTGTGACAACTGTGTGTACAAGGATTAGTCAAATTCTTGAGCTAAAGTACCCCATATTGGATACAAAAGTCTTTGAGTTTAGACATTACCTTTTTTATAAGGAAACCTACTATGAGTAGTACTTAGGACAGTTTTGAGACTTCTTTAATTCTTCCAATTGTAATACTTTACTTGACTATTCTTCCACATTTGACTATAGAGTTTATTTCCGCATTATTCTTTTACTCTGATTATATTGGTATCATTTTTCCGCACTCTGATTATTGTTTTGAGATCCTTCTGAGATCCATTCATTGATTGGTCTTTTAATTATATTAATACAATGATTATTTCTTGCTCTACATTATACTATTGTGCTATGTGGAAGGATGATTGTTGAGACTTGATCTTCAAGGCGATGGATCACACCTCCGAGTATTGCAGTTAGGGTACTGGCTGGGGGGATGTAACAGCAACAAAATGAAAATGTACAATAACTGATTATACTTTCTGGAGGAATGCCAAATGCAATCTTACTCTTGAAATTGTTGGATTATCCCTTTAATAGCAGGTCAAACCTAGACAATTGAATTTTTAAAATCATGTACACTTCACGGGATTATCTCAAATGGAATCTTCCCTAATTATACCTTACATCTGCGAAACACTGGATCATTTGTTTTGAATGCACCATATATACATGCTCCTAACCAACCAAAAGCAACGCAATAGAGTTTTTTTTTTTTTTTTTTTTGTCCTGAGTGTTAAAATTCCAAGCACATCAATCTCAGCCCTTAAACTAGATCTTTCTACTTGGCCTTCAAATAGCCATTGGATTTGCATCATTCAAGCACGGAATGATCAAAAGGATATTTTTGTAATTACACATTCCTTTCTAAGACTTAATTCTTCTTTTAAAAAGTGCCCCAAAATTCTTCAAAATTATACTTTAGCCATTGTTGCAAAACAACATCATAGAGAGCAATTTTTCTTTAATGTCCAAACTATCCAAATTTGCTTTCAATATATGGTGCACTCTCACGAGCATCCAAAAATTCATTCAAGATGACCCTTACACAATGCTTTATGAAATCCACCATACTAAGGAACATTTACTTTAGTCAAAACTCCTAAATTTTCTCGTAAGCACTCAAAACTATTATGGTAGTACTAATCACCCTAAAAAAACATAGTGAATACCCAAAATCTTATATGTAACTTGCACTTTAGTGCAAGTCACACACTGTTAGTACACACTTTATTTTGGTTGCCATAATGACAATACATGCAATAATCTTTGCCAATGGAACAACAAAAACCACAAATGTACAAGGTCGAGGGGTGAGGGGGAAGAGAAAATAATAGAAGAATGAGCCAAATAAGTAGTCAAATCAATATCACTGAAACATACCCTTACAATTTGTCATCTAAACGTGTCCTAATTCTCCAAACAACTTTATTTGTGAATGTACCATCATCTAAGGCTATCAAAAGAAAACCCTTTCTTACCACTCCTGTAATCATTATAATCTCGCACCCTTGTCTCTTTTTAACTTTGTCAAACTAAATTTGTTATTTATTCTTAAGCATTCATGAGTCTATATTGGACAAGTTGGGATCCTCTACCCTTGTGGGTAGAGGATGAGGATTGCACTCTCGTCACACTTCTCCCCCACTCATTTAGGAGAAGACTAACCTCTGATTGACCTTGTCATTGATCAAAGATTGGTCCTCCTAAATGAGTCGAGAGAGATATTGAGGGAACACAGTCCTCTACCCTTGCGATTAGAGAATCCGGACTCTTCTTGGATGCATGACCATACGAGCTAAAAGTGGCTCTCACAAAGCTTTTCTTAGGTTGGTGCAACATCCAATTTAATTCTCATATGATTGTTCTTAACCTATCCTTTGTAGTCTTGCCACCCATTTAAACTCAACTAATGCCCATATTAAAAGCCCATTTAAGTGGCCCATTAGAATAGAAAACCCTATGTGATCAAAGGCCCACTACAAACATATACCAAATATACTAGGAAAGCATTTCTCTCAGTTCCTTGCAGGGATTTACTTTTTGTATTAATCATTTCATCAAGAAACAGTGATCACCCAACAATAAACAAAACTCAAAAAGCACAAGTTCAATAAAGAATGAAGCAAATTATATATACAATCTCCTGAGTTTTTAGATAATTATATTTACATTTTTTTTTTTTAGGGTTTAGGGTTTAGAGTTTAACGCATTACACACCTTATGTTTCAAACTATATTACCAACTGTGTCTTTACCCTAAAAAATAATGGGGTTAAGTAATGACTTAGCATCTATTGCATTTATATAAACTCTTTTTTTTCAATAAAATTCCTTTTTACTCAAAAGAAAAAGATACTTTACAGTTTCAAAATGCTAAATTTCCCATTGAGGATACAATTTGGAAACTAATGCAAAATGAAGCAAAATAAAAGATGGAAAACTAAGAAGCTTTAGCTGCCATTAGATTCATGAGTTGCCGGAAGGCAGCTTGGAAGGATGGTTGGCTAGGCTGGCTAATTCTAATAAAGTCAAATTTCTATTATTCTCTTACCCTTAGACTCTATTTCCTAAAATTCACATGTTCAAACTTTTACATCTAATAATTTACCGAAAAAAACAAATTTCACATTTGATTCCCTAAAAATTTTAAAGTCTCACTTCTCCTTCTCCCCCAATATTATTAAATACCTAATTTGCCCTTCTATTTTTTAAACCCAATTAGTTTATCTCTTTCGAGTTGAGTCAGTTTAGGTTTAAATTTATGACTTGAAAACCAATACGGTTCCAAGAGTGTTAACATCAGAGGGAAATGACGATAATACCCTCGCTTAAAGTAAAGACAAATAAAATTACCAATGAACCCTTAGTCAGACTATTGAAAATACAATTACACCCCCATCACACTTCTCAAAGAGACATACCGGTGGTGAAGGGATTCCCCTTCACACAATTAAGAGAAAAACTACAACCATACCCCCATACGTAATGTGTTAAAATGACTCAAATGCCCATGAATTAAATTGTATTCTCAAAGTTAACTCTAAATTCTAAAATTACAGTTATACCCCCATATCCTTTACAAATGAGATTGATGGAATATGCTCTTTCATGGTGTTCAAGATATTGGATCAGCAAGAAAATACTTACTTGTTGATTCCCCATTTAATCCTAAATTCTGAAGAAAGAAATTGCTTGAGTGCCGCAGCCAATTCCCTAGGGGAGGTCTTGGGTTCACACCCGTTCGGCGGCATTAATTATATATATATAAAATCTCTCTTGAGGATGTAATCGTGGTGCACGTAAACTGGCCCGGATGAACCTCATAAAAAAAATTTTAAAAAATTGCTTGAGTGCCACCATCTTTGAAGAATGGTACCTCTAGAATTATAAGCAATGGTGAGACAACCTCATTCTGGTATGATCCTTCAATATCTATTGTTCCTACAAAAACCTTTTCAATAGATTTGAAAATCAATCATTCCTTCACCTTGGTTGCAGATGCCAAAATCTCTGGGGATGGAAGTTTCCTTAGTTTTTTAGATTGCTCCCTTTATCATTTTGTTTCAAGAATCTAAGATTAATTTCAGTAATAATGAGGATAAATGCACTAGTGCTTTTGTTTATGGGGTGAAGTTTTCAACCACACTGGCAGCTCTAAATTGCTCGACAAGCATTTCAGATATTTATATTCTTATAAAATTTTTCTATTATGTATCAAACTATGTATCAACCATAACTTCACCTTAAGAATAATGGGGTTCAATAAATGACTCAGCATATATTGTGTTTTTAAAATTTCTATACTAACTTTCTTTTTCTTTTTTTTGGTAGTGAGAATACGGGGTCAAAACAAGACCCAAAAAGAAACAAAAAGATACTACACTGGCTTAGGTAGTAGATCTGCCCTAAGAAACTCCTTCAGATCTAAGGAAGGGTCTTGAATAATCAACGAATTACTATCCAATGGAAGGACCATTCTCGAGCACCAATCAACAGCTTAATTTCCTTCCATACCCACATGGGTAAATCGAACATGTCCATGCGAGTGGTAGCTTTTCCGGATAGCGGAAATTATGTCACCATATTTTCCTTGAAAACTCCCATTTGGCTCTAAATGAGATATAGCTTGCAATGAATCTGATTCCACTTTGATTGGCCACGCCCCTAGATTAAGTGACATGTGAAGCCCTTCTTTTATCACCATCAGTTCTACCTCCAGCACATCACTACAAATAACCTTCTTAGAGAAGCCTCCTCTGAAATTGCCATCATGGTCTCTTATTACTCCACCCAATTGGGCAAAATTGCTCTTATTGTAGAAAGAAGCATCCGTATTACATTTGAACCAACCCTCTCGTGGTCTACACCAACTTTCTTTTTTATCATTCGAAGATTGAACTCTCAACGGAGCTTGGCATGACAATCATGCTTCTTTTATGGTGTTAAAGAAATCTTCAATAACCACCCGTCCATTTCCTGGCCTAATAAAATCAGGGTCATGATGATCTTTATTTCTCCAAAACAACAAGAAATAGAGAACACAAACAAAATTCTCGGACCAATCCAATGCCCATCTGGATGCATCACCATAAGTGTTAAAACGTACCATTGTTTCATGCAGCAACCAAAGAAGCAATCCCTATTCAGAGGAGCCACAAGCTAAAGCCAAATACCCTTGGCGCAAGAAGAGTCTCTAAATATATGTAAATTATCTTCAATTTCAGTTTGGCAAAAGTCACAACGATCCTCGTCTTGTAAGTGCAGGTATTTCATACGAGCCTTGGTTAACAGTCTGTCTCGACTTGCTAACTAGAAAAAAGAGCAGAATCTTGAAGGCAGCTTGAGTTTCCAGCACTTGTCCTTGAATGTTGAACTATAAATATCTTGTTGAGTCCCCTCTTCAGTAGCAAGAGCTTCATATGCAGATTTAATTGAAAATCTTCCATCAGATGAAAGTTTCCAGATGTATCTATCCTTTACTGCTTCTTCTGATGGTGGCAAACACTCTTGGATTTCTTGACTTATGTCATTCGGTAGCCAGTCATCAAGGTTTGGGGGCCATGTTCCTCCAAACCTGCTATACATCAAACTAATACTTTTCCATACCATGGAATCAAGGATAGTATTGAATGCCTTATCTTCAAGAATGTAATCAGGATCCAGCCAGCAGTCCTTCCAAAATAAAGCTTGTTTCCCATCACCCAAACTACTTTACAATGATACCGTACAGTGGGAGCCTCTCTTGAGATCTCCTTCCATAGTGATGAGTCAATAGCTGAAAATTTAAGAGGGTGGGATCTCCTTCCTGCGCCATATTTCTCATTCAAAATGATTGCCCACATTGAATCTTGTTGAAGGTACCCCCATGCTAATTTCATAATGAAAGCTCGATTCATTTTGTGAAGACTTTTGAAACCTAAACCGCCGTTCTTCTTCGCTTGACACATGCCCTTCCAACTTACTAAATGGATTTTCCTATGCTGTGCACTATCTCCCCAAACAAAGGATCTTGTAGCTTTCTCAATCTCACTAAGTACACCCTTGGGTAAACTCATCGATTGCATAGTGTAGTATGGAGTAGCCTGCAAAACAGATTTGGCCAAAACAATTCTCCCTGCTAATGACAAAGAGTTTACTTTCCATGACGATAACCGATTCTTTATTTTGGAAATAATATAATGGTAATTTCCTTTTTTGATTCTGCCATTCCATATTGGTACACCTAGATAGCGTCCGATATCTTCTGTTATTGAAAAGCCACTAGTGCTAGCAATATTCCTTCTTAATTGTCCTTCTACACTTTTTGAGAAGTAGAGGCGAGTTTTTTCCATACTTACTTGGCTTCCTGAAGCACTGCAGAATTTATTCAAGCAATCTTTAATATTACCAATTTGTTCCATAGATGCCTCAGCAAAAAGAACTACGTCATCCGCAAATATGAGGTGGGAAATCCCTAAACCATCTTTACAGAATCTGAAGGGGATCCATCTTCCTGCATCAACATAATCTTGGATAATAGGCGTCAATCTTTCCATACATAAAACAAACAAATAAGGAGATAGCGGATCTCCTTGGCGGATCCCCCTTGAGGGTTGGAAAAATTCTGTCAGTTCACCATTCCAAAGAATATTCAATTTAGAAGTTGTCACACACACCATAATAACTTGAATCAGATTCTGGGGTACTCCGACCAAAGTTAGAGACTCAGCAATAAAATCCCACCGAATTCTATCATAGGCTTTTTCCAGATCAATTTTGATGGCCATATATTTGACGTTTCTGCTACTACTTCTCATTGAGTGAAAAATTTCTTGGGCTATAATGATATTCTCCTGGATGTAGCACCCTAGCACAAAGCTAACTTGATTTGGGGATACTAGACTTGGCATGAATTCCTTTAGCCTATTTGTAATGACTTTTGTTAAGATTTTAAAGCTAACATTGCATAAAGAAATAGGCCTGAACTGAGTGATTTTCTCAGGATTCTCTACTTTAGGAATTAAAGTAATGAAAGTTTCGTTAAGCTTACTCTCCATTCTTCCTACAAAAGCATCTTTAATGGTATTGCAGACAACTTTTCCAGTAGCCCAACTCTTTTGATTGAAAGCAGCTTGAAATCCATCTGGTCCAGGAGCCTTCCAGGGGCCCATTTGTTGGATAGTCTTGTAAATCTCATCGTCAGAAACATTCGAGCCTAACATAGCAAGCCAGTCTGCATCCAAGATTGGGTAGCTATGATTAGAAGAGACAGGGATTACCTCTTGAGTGTTTGTAGAAAAAAGGTTTTTGAAATAATCAGTGACATGTTGTTTAAGCAAATTAGGCTCATGAAACCAATCGCCATCACTGTTTCTAAGTCCCTCGATCCTATTTCTTCGCCTTTGAACAACCGTAGAAATATGAAAATACTTAGTATTCTTGTCTCCTTGGATAATCCAATTTTTTCGGGATTTTTGTGCCCACATAATCTCCTCTCTATAGAGGATTCTCTCAAGATAAGTCCGAAGCTCTTTTCCAAGTCTTATTAGGAAAGGGTTTGGCAATCCTGAATTTAGTTTTTTCTGAATACCCCCCAAACGAGCATTAAGTATACGCTTCTCTCTGTCCAATCTGCCAAATGAATTCTTATTCCATTCCTTCAAATTATCCTGCAAATAATCAAGAGCTTCTAGTAAACTGGAACTCTCACTCCACCCCTTCCAAACCACTTCTTCAAATTGGTCATGTGTAAGCCACATAGCTTCCATGCGAAAAGGACGATATCGCCGAGGACCCTTACTAGGATGGATGTCAATCAACAAAGGATGATGATCTGATTTAATTCTAGGAAGTACCTTCACCAAAGCATTCGGATACCAGAGTCTCCAATCCAATGTACACAAACCGCGATCAAGCCGCCTGAATACACGTCTAAAGCCTCTCCACTTTGGACCACGCCAGGTGAATTTTGGTCCTAAGAAGCCCAAATCAACAAGTCTACAGCGGTTCAAGTTCTCTCTAAAGAAAGAACATCTTCTCAAAGACACAGGAGCTCCACCTCTAGTCTCAGATGAGTCCAAAATGTCATTAAAATCACCTGCAATAAGAGTTGGTGTCTGAGATCCACTTAAGAAAGTGTGGAGGTCCTCCCACCCTTGACGACGCTCAAACTCGGTGGGACTAGCATACATAGCTGCTAAATTCCTCTATTTACCATTACTTTGATCAAAAACATCCATAATCAGAAATTGACTGTGACGTTGACGTAAGAACACTTGAAACTGCTCATTATATAATATAAACCAAATTCCTCCAGACATCCCAACAGCATCACTCTTGAAGCTCAATGCCCCTCTAAGTTTTTTAATGACTGCATCCGCTCTAGTACCACTAATTCGAGGTTCCATGATAATCACACAATCTGGATTATATACTTTTTTATAAAAATTCGGCGTGGTAACAAATGTTTTACTACCAGCTCCGCTGCAATTCCAAACAAAAATTCTTCATAGGAAACTTGAAGAAATTAACAATCATCATCCATATGCTCATCACTCCTGTAGGGGTGATTTAATTCTTTATTAGAAAACTCATCTCCTCCAGAAGTATCTCTATTAATTATATCATCAGGAGGTTTTCCCAAGTCGCCTCTTAGAGACAATTGTTCCACCTCCATTTGATTGTCCGTAGTAGGGTTTACCATCATATTACATTGCAAATTAGGATTCAAATTCTCCTTTGCCCCTAATTTGTCTTGCAAACCCATTATTTGAACACTTTCTTGGGATGCTTTATTTTGGATAGAGCTCTGCACACAATGGATCTCCTGGGAAAGTGTTTGATTCTTGCCTCGTATCTGTACCAATTTGTTTTCCTGTAATTTGTGCACTTCTGGAGAATCTCCTATGCTAATCGTTTTGTGACGGTGAGCATTCTCCCTTGGACTTCGATCTCTTTGTGGAGACCTTTCTCTTGACACAACTTTAATCGTCTCCGGGACTCTAGAGACATCAGAGTTGGTTCTAGAGACATCAGAGTTGGTTTGGGACTCAACGACCATCTCATTAGGCTCATCCGTCATTAATGCTGCAAATCTAGATCCCGATGCTGATCCAACTGCTCCATTCCCAACATGGGTTGGATTGGAATTACCCCTTCCCTGATCTCTGTTTCTGGTTCCAAATTCATTGCCACTAACTCTTCGATTATCCTTTTTGAATTTCGTCTTTTGAGCATGCATCCAAGGACCGTAAGTGTCAACTGAAGCCAAAACACACTTCTCTTTTTCCTTCAACTTAGTTAGTCTTGCAGCCACCTCTTCCTGCACAACCTCTGATTCAGCATTCACTACCTGTTGCACCATTGAACATTGCTCCTTTTGGTGTCCAAATTTTCCACAAGAATAACATAACAAATGCATAGACTCGTAAAGAATCTGATGTATCCGTTTATTCAACCTAAATTTTGATAATAATGGTTTAGTAATATCTACTTCAACACATACTCTGGCATACTTACCTCTCAAAGCTTGCTTTGTAGTGGCATCAACTTTGATGACTTTCCCTACTCGACTTCCCAATCTGTGGAGGAAATGAGTATCAAAATATTCAATTGCCACACTTGGAAATCTCACCCATACTATCAATTTTTTCAGTATTTCTTCCTCTGCTTTAAAATTCGGTTCCCACCTCCTTACAGATAGATAGTGATCAAAAATTATCCATGGCCCATCTGTAAGAACTCTCTAGTAATCCTCCTGTAAACTGAACTTTGCAATGTAAAAAGCATTACCTATGTCAATCAAATCTAGGGCACCACTCGGTTTCCATAGCACATCGATTCTTCTAGTAAGGTTCTGTAACTAACAGTTTTCCCTACTAACTTAATAATCAAAGAATGTTTTTAAGGTTTCCGGATTCTATCCTTTTCTTCCTTTGTCAGGGTGATGGTAGGGCAAAAATTCTCCTCTCCCTCAAGCAAAAATGAATCTTCCTCATCATCAGATTCCCATTCAGATGAGACGGCAGCAAGGAAATCCTCTCGATTCAAATCTTCTGTATCCTCCATAGTATCGTCCTTCCCATGTAACAATTGGTTCCCTAACAGCGATTGAGCATAGGATTTTTCCAAGGAAATATCTGTCAAGTTCAACTCTCCGGCTCCTCTCTTAACCTTTTTATTACTCCGGCGAAGTTGATCGAGTTCTTCCACCGACAAAACGTCTCCTCCTCCGCCTCCAGCCATCGTTTCTGCAAACCCTATTTCGCCTCCAGCCCGATGCAAAGATTTCGGTTGGTTCAGATGTTGGATCCTAGGACCGAAAAAAAGAGGGACGACTGCAGAAAAGCTCCCGCTGCTGCAATCCTTTTCCGACTTCCCTTGCCGCTTCCGGCGAAGATCGCTGAGATCACCGCCACCCGAAGTCTCTTATCTCTCATCTACTAACTTTCTTTATTTCGTAGGAAGTATAGAATTTCTTTTTCTTTTAAATTAAGAAATTACAATATTTTGTATGAGGCATTTTTGTTCTAACTGTTCTTGGGTACTTTTTTCAATTTTTTCCTCAATCATAGGAATATTCCATAGTGTCAAATATATTATTTTCTAGTTAAAACTAACGAATATTACATACCAAGGTGCATTTATATGAAGAAAATTCAAAGAAGTGTAAACCTAATTTACAAACTTAAGGAATATTATATATAATTTCTCATTAGACTCAACAGAAAGTATTTTTGTTTTTTGTGAGTGTGAAGATTGGAAAATTTCAATAAACAAAAAAGTCTGGTCTGAAATTTTAAATTACTTTCTTAACAACAAGGTTTGAAATTTTTCAATTTTTTAGTGGCTGAGGATAAGTTTGGAAATGCAAAATCAAGCAAAATAAAAAAGGAAAATTTTTTATCACTTCCACTGAAAAAGTTTCACCTCCGCTTCCCCCCAAAAAATGAAGGGCTTGTTTGATAATCCACTGAAAAATAGTTTTTGGTTTTTAGTGTTTCTTGCTTTGCGAAGCTGAAAAATTGGTTGAAAATCGTTTGATATAACAATTTCATTTCACATGATTCTTGCAATATAAATTGAAATTTATGAAAAAATTTGCTTCGAGAAACATTTTCAACGCAACAAGTACTATTTGTTTCAACCAGCAGCTAGGAGCAGTTGGGTGGAGCACTAGAACAAGCAGAGATTGACATCTATGGTCTATCAATTTTGGAAGAGGAAAGGAAAATGGGATCTTGGAGAATATGCTTATTGGTCTGCAACAGGGGATTGAAAATGCAAAGGAAAATGGGCTTAAAATAGATGAAATATGGACAAACAACCCGAATATAGCAGATCTATTACCATAGCCTTCAAGACAAAAATGGACTCTTCAAGGATTACCCATGTTGTTGGAATTGGCAACATTGACAAAAATGTCGGAATATAAACCATTCCCAAACCCGGTGCTTCAGACTTTTTTGAGGGGTATGCCAATATGGCAGCCACCTTACAGGATAACTGTAGTAGAACAATTTCCAATATTTGTAAGTGTTATCACCCTTAATATTAATGTTATTTCCTTTTTCTAAAAAAAAAAAAAAAGTACTATTTCTTTCTCAAAACAAAATAGGGTAAGGGTTGGATTTAAGTGAGACAATTTTACAAGGGGCATTTATGGAATTTGACACTTTAAACATAACAATCATGGAACAACCTTTTGCCGAATTTCAGCCGTTTTGATGAAAGGCATATCGAAAACAGCGACAAAATTCTAAAATATGTATCACCCAACAGTCGAATTTTCGACCGTTCAACGATTTCTCGTGAAAATATCATCGAAAATGGTGATATTTTTGCGAAATAAGTTCCTACAAATTATCCTTTATTTTTTGGGATTTTCTCTCTCTTCTCCTAACCTCCCCCAAACCTTCTCTCTCCTATTTATTGGCATTCTTGACATATTTTCGTTCGATCTTCAATATAAAACTGTAGGTCTCGCTTCATTCTCCAAACTTTTTTTTTTTTCAGAATGCATGCTATAATGTTATGGGATGAGTATGAAATTAATAAATGTTAAACACAATAGACTGATCTACAAACTCATGGAGTCATAATTTTTTTTCTAAGTAATTTATTTATTTATTTTCAGGCATAAAAAATTGTATTTTTTTAACATTGTAAATGCTTATGCATGATATATGTGTTATATCATAATTGAAAAAATATATGTGGTTCTCCATAGGTCGATCTACAGATCCACGAAGTCGGAATATTTTTCAACCCAATAAATAATTCTTTTAAAAAAATTTATTAAAATATTAATATAAAATATAAATAGGAAAAAAGAGGAAAAAATAAGGGAAATGATTTTGAAAATTATAAAAAATTATGCAATAGCTATATAAGTATTTTCAAGTGTTGCTCATGTGATTTCATTGTCAATTTTGATATGGCAACTTTTTCTTTTGTCGAAAAAATTTTAAATATTCATTTTGTAGAAAATATTATTTTGGTATTGTTTAATTATGCAATCACTTTCGATGCAACAATTATCTTGTCTGGCAGTGGGAGAGGAGCAGGTTCACAGGGAGGATAGCAAGGCCGAGGACAGGGGCAGCCACAGGGAGCTACAGAGAGGGGGAGGGTTAATCTTGCATGGCACTATTGTGTTGCTATAGATGACAATAATAGTAGGACAAAATGCAACTTCTGTGGTAAGGAGTTGAACTCAGGTGGCATTAGCAGGTTTAAGGCTCACATCATTGGCAATTCGAAGGATATGGCCACATGCACTGAAGTGCATGCTAATATAGTGAAGCCAGTTACAAAGTTGGAGAAAGAAAAGGGGAAGAAGAAACAGGAGAAGAGGAGGGTGAATGTTGCATTAGATGAGGCAATGCGGGTACCATCATCTTATAGAGTTGAATCAAATTCTGATCAGGATGTTGATCACGTTGATATCAGAGAGTAGGAGGAGAGGGATATCAGACGAGCAATGGCTGAGAGCAGGGAGATGCAGTACCAGGAGTAGGAGAAGGCCAGAGCTAGATTTACAAGAGCTAGTCCCTTTAAGGCAGTAGGGTCTGGACATCTAAATAAGGGGCTAGAGCATCTGGAACTAAGAACAAGGGTGGTATACATGGTATGTTCAACCGATCACAAAGTCAGAGGGCCACTTCTACAATAGATCTACAAGGATCACATGACTATCCACAAAGAAGAGATTCTATCCTAGAGGATCCTGATATTTTCAGAAGGAAGGTGGCCAAGCAACCCAAGATTACAGGTGCATGGAAAAGGATGGCTAAGAAGGTGAAGAAGGCAGTTGTGAAGTGGATGTACTACAATTCGGTTCAAGCAAACACAACATAGGGTCCTTATTACAAGAATATGAATTGACACTATTGCAGAGGCAAGCCCTTGATAAGTTGGTCCCACTCCTAAGGAAGTGATGACCACCTTACTAATTGAGGAGAAGGAGGAGCTGCAGGAGTACATCGGTGGTTTGAGATCAATGTGGGGGTCATATGGATGCACCATTATGTGTGATGGATGGATCGGTACAACAAGAAAGTTTATCATCGACTTTATAATGTACTGTGACAAAAGGACCATTTTATTTTAAATCTATGGATGCTACTGGGCAAACAAAAGACCACAGGTATATACTTGGACTCCTACAAGATGTTATTGATGAGGTTGGGAAGAATATCACCAACAATGGCTCCAACTTCAAGAAGGCAGGTGAGGTACTGATGAATACACCTAGATATAATCTCTATTGGACACCTTGCGCAACTCACTGTATCGACCTCATGTTAAAGGACATCGGTAAGATCAATATTATCCAAAGCACAGTGGAGAGGGCCAAGAAGGTAACTAATTTCATCTATAATCATAGTGTTGCTCTGGATATGATGAGGCAAGCATGCAAGGGTGAGTTAGTGAGACCCAGTCCGACAAGATTTGCCACGAATTTCGTTGCCCTCAACAATATTCGGAGAGCAAAGGCGAGCCTCAGATCTATGTTTGCATTAGAGGAGCGGTTCTCATGGGTTGGATCCAATCGTCCAAGTATTTTTTTTTTTTCTCTCTACTATTTGATTTAACATGTTCTTATACATTTATACTAAGAATATCTAGTATGTAGTATTTATTACTAACTTAATGTGTTTGTGATATTTTAGTACAAGTAGTGGGCACACCACATAGACGACGATCTCATCTAATGAGTTTTGGAGGAATGTGACAATTGTGTTGGAGACCTTGAATCCCATAATCAAGGTCTTACGTATAGTTGATTCCTCCCTGAGAGGGCCCACTAGGCCCCACATTTATATAGCCTTGAGCAAATGAAGATAGCCATACAAAGAGCTAACCCTAGAGGTCGTATTGCTTACCTGAATATTGTGCATGCTAAATGGACCGCTCATCTAATGCATCCGATGCATATGGCGGGTAAGTAATTAGTGTGGGTTCTTAATTTGTAACTTGTAGTAGATATTAGTAATTCATTAGTAATTCATTCAATTATAGGTTTAAGTCTCTAACTGTGAGTTTGTGAATTGTGTAGCCTATTATCTCAATCCCAAATATCAGTATAGCAAAAATTTGGGGTTGAGGTCAGACTTGCTCAATGCCATTATGCAGGTTATCTCGAAGTTGGAGCCAAACCCAGTGGTCCAATCAAATTGCCACATGGAGGTTAGAACTTAGTATTTGCTTTTTATTTGTGAAAGAATTTAGCTTGCCATCAATATAAATGATTGTAGACAAAGATGTTTAGGGATGTTGTTGTACATAACCAACAACATTATGATCTAGGTTAGATGCATGATTATTACTATTATTAGTACATTTTACATATAAGTATATAACTATATAAGTAGGATTTTTTTATTAAGCATTAAAGTATTAACTTAATTTATTTGTGATAATGCAGCTAAGTGTGGGTTTTGTATGGGGGCAATGCAGAGAACCTTGAGATTGGCAGTGAAGATCCTCTCCTAGACTTGTTCTACCTCTGGGTGCAAGAGGAACTGGAGTACATTTGGCATGATTCACTCTAAGAGGAGGAACAGGTTGGGAAGTTAGTGCTTGAATGACTTCGTGCATTACCACTACAACATGAAGTTGAAGTTAAAGTATGCAGGGTACATGCTAATTGTGACATGGACAAGGACATCCATCTCCATGATTTCTTTGAGGTCACTGCAGATGAGCAGCATCCCCTCACTAATTGGTTGTTGGGTAGGGGTGAGCCAATGTTAAATCAGCTTGGAGTAGGCCATACCCAATCATTGCTCAAGTTGTGAGAGTTGATGTAGATGAGTACATGGCATCTCAAGAGAGGCAGGCACATGTACAAGCGGCTTCCTTCACTATGGATGAGGATTGAATGGTGGAGCCTAGGACGCACAAGGATGATCCAGATGACACCCTTGTTCCCAAGTGCGAGTCGGAGGGATGATGATGATGATGATGATGGTCTTGGTGGTGGTAGAGGAATACAGGAACGATTACATGTTCCTTACTAGAGACATAGCATACCTTGGAGAGATACACTAGAGAGACTCCATACACGCATGCCCCCTAGGATGAGGATTATGGTGGTGAGCTTTATCATGGTCGTCCTATGGGCTACACTCGACTAGGGAGGGGGGAGGGTCATGGGGGGAGCAGCAGCACATGCATGGGTATGGGCCATATGGTTATGGTTATAATGACGATACTCGATCGTGTGGCTCATAGGGCCCATTTTGATCTGACGGACAACTTGTCAAGAGCAATGGGGTTCATGAGCTTGGAGGAGTTTGTAGGCTCCACATCTGCTTGTGGCTATGGGACTTATGGTTATGGTGCCCTTTCCGCTTATGGACACGATGGTACATACCTGTAACAACCCCCGTATTTCTAACTCGGGATCCGTATTGCAGGTCCAAGAACCTGAAGGTCTAGTTGGGCAAATTTGTGGAGTGTTCGGATAGAAGTCCATGATCCATACCCTGAACCCATGGATCTGGATTCTCTAACTCAAGAGCCTGTCTTGCTTGGTAGTTGGACTTTTGGAAGGCAAGTGATGTCTGGAGATGTCCGGATTGAGGGTAAAATCTCCCCCATGTCTTCTTTAGGGCTAGGTTGTACTTGGACATCAACCCCCCCTAGCAAAGCACCCTTGTAAAGCAAAATAGATGGGGGCGGTTGCTAGTGGCGATCAATTGAACCAAGCGACTGCCTGGAGCGACCGCTTGGTTCTGGCTGCGGGATTTTGCCCTATTTTGCCCCCTGACTTCTATAAATAGTAACCCTCGCCTATTTTACGAATATTTTATTCGTGGTTACGTTTTTTGGAGGTTAGACGGCTATGGAGAAGTGCCGAAAGCAAATATGAAGTGCTGTTAAAGTCCCAGAAGGTTCTACTGTCATCCATAGTCAATCTAGTTGAGGTAAGTGATTCCCTATTCACTTATGCTTCACCACTTGCTATGATAAAAGTAGATTTGTACTTCTCTTTGGTTGTTCTTGATCCTTCTATTGCATCGCCTACCTTTTTGTTAATCTTGGTGAGATCAGATCCAAAAACGAAACCCTGCTTTCATGAAAAGGGCTGATCTAATCAAGAGGGAGGTTTCTAGATAACCAAATTGATGTCTTTGTTTAGGTTTGGTATCACCCGTGGTTATGGGAGTAATAGATTTGAAATTTGGACTATGATCATTCAAAATTCGGATTGAAAACGGATGATCAAAAGCCTGAGTTTCGGATTGAAACTCTCTGTTTTTAGGGTGGTCACTAGTGGCGGTCGCTCAACCTAAGCGACCAGCCAGCGAGCGACCGGCTGGTTCCGAACCAAATGGCTTTTGGTTTTGATCCGATTTGATTCATTTGACTTATACCTTATTGTAACCCGTGTATAGGTGTCCTCGCTGAAGATAAAGTTTTATAACACGGATTACTACGGACGAATTACTTATATGCAGGTAAGGGCATACAATCCTGTCTTTATGAATTGACTTGAACATGCTAGTCCAATGTCTATTATGATTAATCTTTCTTTTCATATGTTGCTGTAACCATGTTTCATCTGGTGATCTTATTATATGACTGTTGTTTGTATTGTTTATACATGCACTTTGATGATTATGAATGTGATATGATGTTGGTTGATAGTACGTGGTTCTGATGGAATAGATATTCTAATTGAATATCTTAGCGGGATATCGAAGGTTGTGGTATGGGACACAGCTGCTAATGGCTCAAGATTGTCATAACTACCGATGACATACTTAGGTAGAGTCTAGAGTTGCAGGCAGGTACCCCACATGCACTACCCCGGTAGGGGAATTGAAACCGGAAGACCCGTGATGACAGTGATGTGACGTGGTCAACCGTAGTCATATAAATGATAGGGTTGCATATGTTAGGGTTGGGCTCATGGACGCCAAGGAACGGACCGGGTGTCGTGAGGAGTTATGAGAGCATTCCGCCCCAACAATATGTGGATGACCATAGGGTTATGGAATGAAGTCCAATAGCATCGGAGGATTCTCATTCCTAGGTTGCGAGGATACCGAACCAACTGGTGGTGCCAAGGGGATGTATCTGGACTTCATGTAGTGTGTTACCCGTATGACCTGCATTGGATTAGAAACCCCGATATGCGCTAGTACCATTGCCAATGGTCGTGGTGAGAGAGTGTTGACTTAACCCCACCATGGTTTGAGAGGCAGTGTGGACTTATCCCTGCCCAGGATCCCACGGAGGAACCAGTCGCGGATCGAGTGACTAGACCACCCAGAGGAGGGCGGTGATATCTTAAAGCATGTCAACTATTAAAGACTGCATAGTTAGATATAGCAGATTCACTGCACTCATACATATCAATATGCACGATTTGTTGGACAATGGATGGGAATGTTATTGTACGAGTTCTCCGAACTCATTCCATGTATATATTTATTAGTCGAGATGGAGGAAATGTGCGGAAGATGGATTGGTTTCCAGAAGGAACCCGATGAAGAAGATGTGGCACCGACAATGGGAAATGGAGAAGCAGGAGTCCATGAGTGCATGGAATGCACTTACGCACCCAGATGGGCGGAGGAGACAAGGCGACGTGCTCACCGATAGAGGAGAAGAGGACCTCATCTTGATAAACTTGATCTAAGTTTATAGCTAAAAAGAATCGAAAGAAAATAATTTAACTTTTTATGCTCGGAACCGTATAATTTTGATTTATTATTCTTTCATTGATCATTTTATTGGAGTATTTTGACTCCTGTAATCCTTTAATTCATTAATTGAACTATTATTGCTCTTGATTGTCTTTATTTGTATTTATTATTGTTGATAGACTAAAACCGTGGATCCTGTGACAGATCACTCCCACGGGTTGTTGGGCGGGTAACCGAGACCGGCGGGTGGGGTTTGACACATACCTGTCTTCTAGGAGTTTGCACTACTATGGGGATAATATGGATCATCCATGAGCTTGTGTTCGCAAGACCGTAGCACATCTACTTATGGGGGTTATGATGGTTGTGGTCATAATCATCAGAGTGTCCCAATTATGCCTCCATTTGACTCAGAGACAATTGCTATGTTGGAGACAACATACTAATATCCTTACCATCATATGAACCAACATCAGCACCACAACACCCACAAGGGTTTCTTGACTCTATTCCATATCTCGCATTCACATTACCCCCGATGGGAGTAGTTTTGCATCCATAAATGATACCAATTACAAAGATTTAGTTTTTTTGTACGTCAACAACCATCGGCATGAGATGGCATGAAATGGCTTCAAAAAAATAATGGAGGAGAAGCTCATACTTGTAGCCTTTGGGCCCTGCACCACGGTATCACAGGACACAGATGTGATGGATCCATTGAGGCATAGCACTTGGTATTGAGTATTGACATCATACATGTGGTGCCAACACATGTATACTTAGTTGTAACTATGTACTGGTACTTTATAATGATGTTTATTGTCATTGTGCATATTTATTTTTGTTTAATTGTTTAAAATAATGTTATAGAATTCTAGTTTTGCCCGTATACAATCGGGTATCTGTCGATCGATACCATCAATTTGGGTGAGGTTCTAGGCAAAATCAGCCATTCCAATGTGTTTATGGCATCAAATTAGGATAGACACCAAATTTGGTCCCAAAATACCCCCCCCCCCAAAATGGGGGGATCAGAATTTGCCGAAACAAGGGCCAAATCTCGCTAAAATTTCAGCGAGATTTCACCGGTTTGCTTGGTTTGCCAAGTAGCAAACCAGCAAACTCTTGCAAAATTTCATTCCTTGATAACAATGGCAAATTTCCTAAATTTTATTACAATTTTCAAATTTTCTACTATAGGAAGCAAGTTTTATTAAACGCCTAAAAAGGTGTTTCTGCTTCCATAAACACTAGAACTATTTTTGGTGTTTCTTGAAGTAGAAACACTTGGCAAGTTATAAAATGGGTCCAAAGTTTTACATCTCCTTCTCCCCTTATATTTTAAAATGGCCAAGTTATCCTCCATTTTTTCCCCTTTAGTCGGTTAAAGCAATTTCTTTCTTTTGTTGATCAAATTTTGTCTTCCTTTTTCCTTTTTCTATAAAAGTCGATTATATACAATTAGGTATGCCTTTTTTTTTTTTTTTTTCCTTTCCCATTCTTTTATGGAAATTTTTATTTTGAATTTGAACAAATTTTATCAATCTCCTATACTAAAACACTATTTACTTGAACTCCCTTATTCAAATTTTTACATCTAATTCCCACAAAAATCCAAACTCTTACCTCTCCTTTTGTCACATCCCCACAGCCAGTACCCTACATGGAATACCTTGAGGTGTGATCATAGCCCTGGAATCAAGTCTCAAACAATCATCCAATCATTCCACACAAATAGTACAATCATGAGCAAGAATAAATCAATATAGTAATTTAATTAAAGAATAAAATAGAAAATAAGGATATCAGAAGGATCTCAAAACAAATATCAGAGTCCGAAAGTGATGTCAAATAATCAAAGTAATAGTGTGCGGAAGAATTAACCATGTCTAAGGTAAACATCCAAAAGAATAAAGAAAGCAATCAAAATTGTTCTAAGTCTTACAAAAAGTATGTTTCCTTAAGTAAAAGGCAGTTTCTAAACTCAAAAATCTTTGTATCAAGTACAGGGTAGACCAACTCATGAGTATAGTCGACACACGAACATTCTTCATAATGATATTCGTGATCGCTGACACCTTGTACACCATACAATTACTCATCGAGGGCTTGTATTCTTGGATCTCGATGTCATCAATACCTACAGTAAAGTCTAAAGCAAACATTGTCCTTGAAGGGTGAGCTCAAAAGAACTCAGCGAATAGTTGATATACAAATAACAATTACAATTCAATTCAAGAACATAGCATGATGCAATATGATATGAGACAATATGCAAGAATGCAACTAACTCTATCGGATGATAGACTCTAATGGCAAACACGCATAAAGATGGAACACCAGCCTCCTCTCGGAAGGTATCGTCACTCTGATCTCTCATAGGTTGGTTACCAATCTTGAGATCCGGGGTAAGGGGTTCGGGCATCCCTCTCGGACTATCATCGTGGTTGGGGTTTAGGTCACCGCTTTCTCACCACACCATTGGTATTAGTACTGGCGTGTGTCAGAGTTATACCTAGCCCAATGCAAATCATTTACTAAGTCACATCAACCTAGGGTCAGAGACTTCTCCTCATGCCTCTCACAATAGGTTTGGTATCCTTTCCAACTAGAGTCATCGTATCTTATGGCACCAACCAACTCGGTTATGGACTCTTAACCCTATTGGTCATCCACATATAATAAATGGGAAGCTCTCATGTCCTCTTATGGGTTGTCTACCGGTCTTAAGCGCCCATGAGCCTAGGCTTATTATGATGCGACTCTACCAACGAATGACCCCCACAATGTGATTGTGTCCTTTCACAGGTTGGATACCAGTTTTGAGTGCCCACAATCCCCATTGTTGCCACAGGTCACTCGACATCAATACCCACACCGAAAGGATATGATATGACAAGGTTTCTAACTAAACACTTCTAGATTTCCTAGTTATGACATCCAATTATCATGAAAAGCGCCAAAGGGCATCATAATATTGTGTCTCATACCACCTCTATTGATGTCCCAAGACAAAAACACCCAAATGGCATTCCCAATTCAGAACCACAACCTAATATTCGCATTACAATATGATTCCAATCACATCATCATATTCTAATTCATTCCTAATCCCAAACATTCACATATCTAACAAATATGCATAACATTGTTAACTACTTAAATTCTGAAATTACAAAGTCATAGTAATCATGTTTAAGTCCTAAGAACAGCAATATAGCATCTGCATTCAAGTTCGATTACAAACGAGAATGAATTAGGGTTATATGTAAGTGAACGTCCTCACCTTGTTATCGATTTGAAACCTCTTAAGAGTAGATCAAAAGATGAGTTCAAACTTGTCAAAGAGTCCTAATAACATGATGATTCAAAGTTAGAAACAAACCCTAATGGTTAAGAGTTGAAAAGAGGACAAAATCCAAACATCATGTTATAGCACCAGGGTTGGTCACCCAGGGCTGCCAAGGCAAGCAACCAAGGCTGATGTGTATGGACAGAGAATGCCAAACTCAATAGAAAACTTATTGTTTGGGTTCCAAACAACTCCAAAACTAACTAGAAAAATATGAAATCATGGTAGGACATTATCTAGCATGGTTTAAGGATCAATCATGGCAAAAGGAATGAAAACCTATCCTATATAAGGTTTCTTCCCAAAATAAAACCGCAAGATTCACAAATAACTAAAGTGAATGGAGATTCACTCTAGAGTAAAGAGAGTAGTAGATAAAAGTCTAAAATCATGTTAGATCATGGTTTCACATGGCTTGGAGATCAAACCAATCAAAGAGAAAGAAAATCCATAGATCTTATACTAGGTCTTCTTGAAATCTTGTTGTGAAGTTCAAGGACGAGCTAGAGTGAATGGAGATCCACTCTAGAACTAAGAGAATAGAAGAATAGGTACTTACAACAGTACAAACCTTGAAGAAGATCTACACAGTAGGTAGAAACAATCGAAAAAGAAGAACTAGAAATAAAAGAATGAATGTTAACCTTTTAGAAATCAAAACGATGAACAGAAAGCTTGATGGATGCTCCCACACCTTCCTTCACCTTGGAGAGGGTTCTCTAGAGAGTCTCTGACATTCTCTAACGGCTTTAGAACACAATGACACGTTTGAGAATGAAAAACAATTAAAATAGGGCTTCAGAAACCTAATTTCCCTAAAATACCATTTTTGCCCCGAAACATGCTTGGTTGCCTAGGGCAACCAAGGCAGGCTACCAACACAGAGTACTTTTTTATAAAAAGGGGATTTTGATGCTCTGAAAGCCATAACTTCTTCTTGAGTCCTTTTCTAAGTTATATAAGGATCTCATTTGGTTTTCTAGGACCTTCTACTTGTGTCATTATTGTACTCTTGATCCATTTACCAAGTCCATCAACGTTCGAGTTAGTTCTTATTCCATAATTTGACAAAGTTCCCAACTTAGCATCATCTCCATCTACTTCCATTGGTTCAAAGTCCAATCCAAGGGTTTCAATTCGGATGGCCCACAATTGCCTTCTTCCCGCACTCTAGGTTTTCGGACCTACAATATGGATTTCCGAGTTAGGGTTTTGAGGGATTTCACATTTTCTCCCTTGATGTTTTTAAATACCTAAGTTACTCTATTTTTTTTAACCTAGTTGGGTTCTCTCTTTCAAATTTAGTTGGTTCAGTTTATTTGGTTCAAACTTATTACTTGAAAACTAACACGGTTCTGCCAATGATGGGCAGCGTTAAAGGCCATCCCAGGGGAGGCTTGGGCGCACCCATGGGGGCATAATTATATATATATATAAATCTCCCTTGAGGATGTAATCGGGACTTTCAACTGACCTCCAAAAAAAAAAAAAAAATACTCATCTACTGAAAAGTACAATTATAACCTCAAACCCTATTTTCAAAGAGCCACATAGATGGGTTAAGGGGAATCCCTTCCAAACTAGGGGTAAAACTACAATTATACCTCCATATCCTATGTGTTAAAATGATTCAAATGTCCCTTAATTTAGATTCTACTTTCAAAGTTAATCCTAAACTCTAAAATTACAATTATACCCCATAGTGATTTTGAAAGAGCGAAGGGGAACTCCCTTCACCCACCTATATGTTTATCTAAGAATACAATATGGGGATATAATTGTAATCCTAAAGTATAAAATTACAATTATACCTCTGTATTCTTGCATTGAGAAGCAAAAAAATTGGTCGAAAATCGTTTGACAAAATGGCTTCATTTCACATATTTTTTATAACATGAATTGAAATTTATGAAAATTTTTGCTTCAAGAAACACTTTCGACGCAACAACAAATAGATTTTGTGTTTGTTTCTTGAAGCAAATTTTGGTGAGGGTTGGGTTTAAGTGAGACAATTTTAGAAGGGATACTTATGGAATCTAGCGCTCTAAACATAATGATGGCAAATTTTGTAAAGTTTATTAAAAGAAACAAGTTTTATTAAATCACCTACAAAATGTTTTTGCTCTCAGAAACACTCAAAACTATTTCTGGTGTTTTTTAAGTAGAAACACTTGGTGAATTATCAAACGAGTCCGAAGTCTTACCTCTCCATCTCCCCCCCTGGTATTTTAAAATGGCCAAATTATGCTCCATTTTTGTCCATTTAGTTGGTTAAAGCAATTTCTTTCTTTTGTTGAACAAATTTTTTCTTCTTTTTTTTCTTTTTTTTTCTTTTTTCTATAAAAATCGATTATATACGATTAGATATGCTTTTATTTTTGAGTTTTTTCATGGCGTCCACTTAAATTGGGCCTAAATTCTTGACTGCCCACTTAAGTGGAAAAATTTTCAAACTACCCATGGTTCACTTTTTCAAAATTCCAAGTTAATGACTATTAACTTTTCTATTAATTTGAAATTGAAATGACCATTTTGCCCATAATTGTTGGTAAATATAATTTGTCTTTTATATTAAGAATTTTATGTCTTTAAATTTACCCCAAAAAGAAAAAGCCCCTAACTCCTCAATTTTAAACCTTATTCCAATACCTTAGGTTGGAGGTTTGGATGTTCTTAGATCTTTCCATTTTGCAACGATGCTGCAATTCAACCAAAAGATCATTCAATTTTATATGAGGGAGGGGATCTTATTCAATTTTTTTGGGAGTCTTGTGTTACCCCTTTTGCCTATTTTTCTGCCCGAACAAAAATGTGAAGCATGATCTATAAATAGTTAAGGCTAGACCGAATTAGGCACCCTATTTCATAGCCTTCTCCACCATTCACCTTCTTCCCTTGTCTCTATAATTCTTTGTTCTTGCTCATCTACATCTCTTTACGAAGCATCTGAAGCTCTAGTGCCCATTTTGATTGTGGCTTTGGCATCAAAAGTGAGAACATTTTGTGTGGAATTTCTAACAGAAAACCTAAATATGGTGATGGAATTTTTAGTTTTTTTATGGGTGGAGTATAAGCACTCACAAACTTAATATATTTGTAACTTATCCCATGATTCCAAAACCTCTTGTCAATTTGGATTGAGGGTAGCACAGTTCTCACAACCCTTGAATCATCCAACGTCACAAGAACAGTACCTGGCTGCTACTTCAAATTGGAAGATGTCAAATCGGTTGTGAAGGACTGCTATATGTAATCGGATTGAAAAGCACAAACCGATAACTGATTCCCCAGCTACAGATTTAGAAAAGGAAGGCGCTTCGACCAAAACTCTAGAAGGAAGAAGGAGCCTATGGCCTGGCTTTGAATGAGAAGGGGGGTGGGACCCTCCAGCAAGGAGAGTCTGTTGATCCTGAGCTTTTTTAGTTTAGATGAAATCTTCAAGCTCAAGCCAGGAATGAGATTCTTTCACCAAGCCAAGTGGGTAAAGAAGAAGGTAAACTTCTCGATCCTAGCTTCTTCCATCGCTTTTCTTGACAGCAACTTTCAATCAAGCCAGAGGAAGAGATATGGTTACGGTCTAGGCACCAGCGGAGGTGAGAACTCTGCGCAAAACCTTACTAGCCCTTGACATATGAACAAGAAAACCTGTCCTTAATGGGATGGTCGGTTTTTTGCACCCTGTTTTGGTCTTGTAGCTAGATAGCTTGATTATATGTTTTAGCTTCCCTTCTTCATTCATTTTTATTTCTATGTATGGAATCCAGTCACTAATAATGGGGAGTCCTTGAGACCTCGATTCAATTCAACCCTCAATCCATAGATCGTGGAATCATTTTGTTTAACCAAAACGAAAGGGCTTCTTACAACGAAGTCTCGATCTTCTAATTCATAGAAAAATTCCTAAGCTCATTTTCTCTTCGAGAAATTGAGAAAGTGGTGAAAGAGATATAAATGTAAGGGGCTTCTTTTTGTAAATTTAAAAACTTACCTTAATAATAAAAGATAAGTTATATTTACCAACATAGAAAAACATATCGCCAAATTTCGGCCAAAATTCTCTAAATTTCTGCCAATTCGGCGATTAGCAAAAAAAATTTAAAGTGAAGCCAAGATGAACAAAATATCACCGAAACCAATTTTCCATGAATTATCCATTGATTTTTCCTGAATTTCTCTCTCTTCTCTAGGGCTCCCAATACCTTATCTCTCCTACTTGTTGCATTCTTGTCATATTTTCCTTCAACCTTCGACATATAGTAGTAGGTCTCGCTTCATTCTTGACAGGTATGTCATTATTTGTGACGATCACGCAAGATTTCACATAGATCTGAGAGTTTTATGTGTTTTTTCATCTGAGAGGTAACCATTATTCTTCAAACTTTTTTTTTTCTCAAAACGTATGCCATAATGTTGTTGGATGGGTATGAGATTAAAGTATATTGAACACCATAGGCTGATCTATAAACTCATAGTGTCATAATTTTTTTTTTGCTAAGTAATTTATTTATTTATTTTCGGGTGTAAGAAATTGTATTTTTCTACACTGAAAATACTTGTTTTTTGCATGATATGTGTTGTATCGTGATCAAAAAAACAAATGTGGATCTCCATTGACCAATCTACAGACTCACGAAGTAGGAATATTTTTCCACTCAATAAATAATTATTTTAGTTTTTGAAAATTACTAAAATATTAATATAAATAATTATGGGGAAAAAAAGAGGAAAATCAGTTTTGATATGGACAGCCTTTTCTTTTGCCGAAAAATGTTAAATATTCATTGTATTTTAAAAAAAAAAAAAATTAAAAAAAAAAAGCTGCTAGCTAGATACATGATTGTCACTTCGTGTAAAGAAAATTATTTTGGTATTGTTTGATGACTTTTGATGCAACAGTTATCATATCTGACAACGAGAGAGGAGTTGGTTCACAGGGAGGATAGCAAGCTGGGGACGAGGACAAGGACAACCACAGGGAGCTGCAGTGAGGGGGAGGGTTCATCCAGCATGGAAATATTGTGTTGCTATTGATGGCAACAAGAATAAGACAAGATGCAACTTCTGTGGTAAGGAGTTGAACTCAGGTGGCATTAGAAGGTTCAAGGCTCACATCACTGGCAGTTCAAAGGATGTGGGCATGTGCACCGAGGTGCATGCTAATATAGTGAAGGTAGCAAGAGAGATGGAGAAAGCAAAGGGGAAGTAAAAACAAGAGAAGAGGAGGGTGAATGTTGCATTTGATGAGGCAGTGCAAGCACCGTCATCTTATAGAGTTGACTTAGATTCTGATCAGGATGTTGATCCCGTTGATATCAGAGAGCAGGAGTAGAGGGATATCAGACAAACAATGGCTGAGAGTAGGGAGATGCAGTACCAAGGGTAGGAGAGGACCAGAGCTAGATTTACAGGAGCTGGTCCGCTGGTCCTTCTAGGGCTGCAAGGGATGGAACATCTGGATCTAGGGACAGAAGTGGTATAAGTGGTATGTTCAACCAATCACAAAGTCAGAGGGCCACTCCTGTAGCAGATCATCCAGCACCACGTGACTATCCACACAGGAGGGATCCTATCCTAGAGCAGCATCCTGAAATTTTTAGAAAGGAAGGGGCCAAGCAACCCAAGATTACAGGTACATGGAAAGGTATGTCTAAGAATGTGAAGAAGGCAGTGGCAAAGTGGATGTATTATAGTTTTATTCCAGTAAATACAGCACATGGTCCATATTACAAGAATATGATTGACACTATTGTAGACACGGGACTTGGATATGTTGATCCCACCCCTAGAGAGGCGATGACCACCTTACTGACTGAGGAGAAGTAAGAGATGCAAGAGTACATCAACAATTTGAGATTCTTGTGGGAGTCATATTGATACACCATTATGTGTGATGGATGGATTAGTCCTACAATAAAGTTTATGATCAACTTTATGGTGTATTGTGACGAAAGGACTATTTTTTTAAATCTATGGATGCTACTTGTCACACCCCACCCGCCGGTAGCAATCCCGCCCAACAACCTATGGGTGCGATCCACAGTCACAAGATCCATGGTTTAGCTATCAGTAATAATAAATGCACATAATACCAAATCAAGAGCAAAGAACAATTTAGTAATTAAATAAAAGGATATACAAGTGTCCAAAATCCAATAAAGAAAGAATATAGTCCAATGAATGAATAAAAGAAACATGTCCAAAAAGGGTATTTCAGCAGAAGCAAAGAGAATATTAAAATCTAATTATTATTTTGTTCTTTCTCGAGGTTGGCACTTTTATCTTTGAATTTCTCGATAAAAGGACTCATAAAACCCTCCCTCATTGACCTATCAAAATGGCAAACCACCTGAATCCTCTTGTCATCAATAGGTGCCATAAGCGCACTCCATGCACTCGTAGGAGGCTTTGTGTTGTGCAGCATCACATCCCATTGACATCTCTAGAGTCTCTTCATGGGGATTTTCCTAGTAATACGGAACTTCTCCCGCATCAGTATAGCCATCTGAATAAAATAGAAGTAATCCACAGAGGATGAGTTCTGACGAACTCAGTAAAGCAACAAATCTCATATATCAACATCATAAACATGATAAAATAAAATAAATGAAAGATGATATGCATAAGTATGGATGCATCTAGTAGCTAACCATGCAAGTCTCCAACACGACAGACATTCTTTAAGATATAACACTAGCCCTCGTCTGGGTAGGTCTAGTCACTATAAGCTCTCATGGACTAACTACCTCTGTTGGGATCCTGGGCAAGGGGTACAGTCCTCATCTGTCACATCCACCCATCCGGTACCCTATCTGGCATACCCGAGTGTGTGATCCACAGCCCTGAAAATCAGTATCGAGGAAATCAACCTCCCACATTCGCAATAATATAATCAAGAACAAGAATAAATCAATGTTAACAATATTAGTTAAGAGATCAGAACAATATAACGAAATAACATCAGAGTGCGGAAATGATACCAATATAATAAATCAAAATGTAGAGTGAAGCAGAATATCACTCCACAGTTACAGCAAAAATGTAGCTCGAAGGTCAAAAAGAAGATTACAACTGATTTCAAAAGAAAGAAAAAAATAATCTAACTAAACTAGAGTTTCTTCTACTTTAAAAAGAATGTCTTCGTAAACATAAACTTTGGAAACTAGGCACGGCCGCTTCGACTCAAAGACAAGGCTAATCCCAGTATGCAGCATGATCATACAAGGGATCTTCACCGTAATCTTCATAACTACTAGCACCTTGAGTGAACTATGCTTCATCGGTTTGCACTTCATCATACTGGCCGTCATAGTCATCAATACCTGTAGGATAATCTAACAAAAGATGTTTCCACGAAAGGAGTGAGTTCAAGAGAACTCAACAAGGCAAGTTATTCCATAACAACATAAATAACATGATAGCAAAACATAGCATGATGCAATATGATATGAGACAGACAATGCATGTATGAGTCTAACTCTATGAATGTTGATCTCTATTGGGAGACATGCTTTAAGTCATAGCACCATACTTCTTTGGGTAGGTCTCAAATCACTCACTTTCAATTGGTAATGGGTCCTACATCCCTCTCGGACATTCCATGGCTAGGGTTTAGGTCACCACTCTCTCACATCACCGTTTGGTCTAATTAGTGGTGCATGTCAAGGTAAAACCTAGCCAAATGCAAGTCATCTACTTGGTTATATCAACTTAGATCCAGATACATCCATTCCTCCCCTCTTGGGACCCTTTCTGGTATCTTTCTCACTAGAGTCATCGTATCCCTCTCAGACTACAGACTCATGAACCATATTGGTCATCCACAAATAGTAAACGGGAAGCTCTCATGTCCTCTCATGGATATACTCACCGGTCTTGAGTGCCCATAAGCCCAAGTCTACTACTTGCGACCCTACCAATGAATGACCCCCACAATGTGATCCATGTCCTCTCATGGGTTGGTTACCAGTCTTGAGCGCCCACAAACCCACATTGTTACCACAAGTTACACGGTCTCAATACCCTTCCAAATCGGGTTTGATATAACAGGGACATCCTAGCCAAACACCGCAAGACAAGCCCTAGGTATGACAACCAATGATCTGGGAAAGCGTCAAAGGGCACCATCGAAAATATCCCATAATATTCCCACTGATGTCCAAGGATAGAAATGTCAAAAGGACATTCCCCAATCCCAAATCATACCTAATCAATCACATTCCCAATTCAAACATAACATATACAATTGATATCTCATCATATAGAAAGATACATATAAACATGATCAATTGCATATGTAAATGACAAGGATAAGTAATCATTCATGAGTCAAATAATAAAGAAATACACGAATAAGGTGCTACTATACTTGAAGTACTTACAGTAGTAGCATCATATTAAGAATGTATAAGAATGGTAGTGAATCTATGAAATTCCCAAAATAGAAACTATGATTCACGCAATCTATGTTAATATGGAAATAATTGTCCTTACCTTAATTAGCTTCGAAGATATTCCGGTGAACAAGAGAATGGATTGAAGTTAGCAAATAAATCCTAAACAAGCATTATACAATCATTAGGAGACAATCCTAAAAGAATAGACATCAAACGAATCAAGACAGGAACGAAGTAATCCCTTGCTATAATCTTGGGAAGATTGGCTGGGTTGATTGGTCCAGTCAACCCAAGCAATCAACCCAATGAACAGTACGCAGCAAAAATTTGGTTTTTTATTCGAAACTCATTCTACAAGATTCGAAACACTACGAAACTTGAAGGGAACCTCTAAAATAGTAATATAAGACTAACTAGCATAGATTAGACACCACACAATGATCAAAACCAATACTTACTAATTTGGAAACATGACTTTCTAATTTAGTGAAAATCATAGTTTTCAATGAAAACAAGCTATGAACTCAAGAGAAGAACTAGAGATGATAAGATCTCATTCTAGTAGATTAAAATAGTAGATCAAGGATAAGAATAATCATGAAGATGTATCTATCATGCTAGAGAAATCAAATCAAAAGTATGATCATAGTTTCATGAAATCATAAGAATTATGGTTAAGATCGAGTATGAAGATCATAGCACCATAAGGATGAATGGAGATTGTAGAAAAGATAATTGCAAGGATGCAGTACCTTCTTCATAATCTCAGTATAGAGAATAGGTCATAGTAAGAGTAGATCAATATCAAGTAAGAGAGATTACTAACCTTTGATTGAAGAAACAATAGAGGAACTTGAGAATTTGCAAGAGTTCTTCACCAACACCAAGGAGAGGCTTTGAGAGGAGTTCTCCACGTTCTCTGGGGGTTTTAGAAACAAAGGAGGCTAAGAAATACGAAGTTCTATTATATAGAGCATCAAAAACCTAAGCAAAGGATCTTAAATAGATTTTGTCACTGTGGGTCAATTGGCTGGGTTGATTGGCCCAGTCGACCCAAGCTGTCAGCAAAGCCTAAGTCAGGTAAATGAAGGTCCAACTCTTATCAAAATCAAATGGGCTTCTCACAACTCAACCTACAACTCACCTTGCATCGAGGAATGCCTTCAAATAATGTCTAACCAAGCTCCAAGATCATCAATCATGCTTCTCTTCATCAAGGTGTAGTCTCTTTTCCTATTCGATCAAAGTCTCCAAGTATGGGACACCATCATCAATGTCCATGGGTTTTGGGTCAAACACCATGTCTTCCACTGATATGGCCCATAGTTGACTTTCACTTCTACTTCGAGTCTTCGGACCTACAAACAACAGAGTTTTCGGGTTAAGGTTAGGGCCGGTTTCACATCATCAATCACCATGGCTAGGGTTTACGTTCACACTCTCTCACCACAACCAATGGCATGAAAACTGGTGCATGTCAAGGATTCTAACCCAATACACGGTCCTACAATAACATACTATATATGGTCCAAATACTTCCCCTATGGCACCAACAAACTCGATTCAGTATCCTTCTCCACCTAGGAATGAGAGTCCTCACGGACTGATTACCTCTGTTGGACTCCATTCCCTAACCTTATGGTCATCCACATATTGTTGGGGCGGATGCTTTTATGTCCCCTCACAACACCCAAGCCACTTATTAGATGCCTATAAACCCAACCTTAACATATGCAACCCCACCAATGCATGATCTACAGTGGACCACTGAGTCTCCCCACATAGTAGCATGTATGGGTATCTAACCATGCAATCTAGACCTCCTAGGTATGTAATCCAGCAACCATGATAGTGCTAAGAACATCAGAGAATAGTGTCTCATACCACAGTCCCTAATATCCCAAGCTAGGAATACCCAGCAAGGATCCCCTCAATCATAGTTGCAGAAACTCATCATTACATATCACCTAATAAAACAAGTACATCTAATCATCATCCACAAATGTTATTATCAAGTGATCAATTTAAACTACTATAACAGTAGGTTATAAAACTACTTACACATTCAGAGTAATAGATAGTTTAACACATTACAAGTCAATTCATATATAAGTAATTGTAACCTTACCTGTCTAAGTGGATAAACTATGAGAATAATAAATACCTCACAATCAACAACTCCCATAAACCTCAAAGATCACCTAGATTAGGATTAAGAAGTTTCATTAAAGTCTGAGATCAAAACGGAGCAAAAACTCAAACTGACATGGCTATTATGACCTAGCCAATCACTTAAGGCGGTTGGTTAGGCCAATTGACCCCCCCCCCTTCTTGAGCAAAATCCCAAGTCCGAAATTCAAACTTTTGATTATCCATTCTTGATCTGTTTTTGGGATTATTCAAATCCAAATTTTGTCCTTAGAACTCTAGAGAGATCATCACATTCTAGATTGTAGAAGAAAAATATTTAAAATCCACTTCATCTCATTCGACAAAATCAACACTTGCTCCAGATTTAGAAATCCATCTTCAAGCGTGATCTAGTCGTGATCATTGATGGGAAGGATTCTAAACACTTCAACTCACCCTCCACATAATCTTAGAGGAAAGAACAACACTCTAATAACAAAAAGAGAATCAAGTAAGAAGACAGTGTGTTTAACTAACCTCCCAAAAGATTCGAAAGACCAAGCGAGATCCAAACCTTCTTCACGATTCAAGCGTTCTTCACCTCCAACCACATGTACTCTCTCTCTCTCTCTCTCCCAACCGTCCACAGTAACCTCCACAAATAAAAATATACAAAATTAGGTCGTGGATGACTATTTATAGAAAGTCAAGGA